>NC_092089.1:45314851-45685568 GCF_045679555.1 Salvelinus alpinus | reverse complement strand
CCAATACCATGGGAAACTTAGGAGACGTAATTAGCATAAATTGGATTGCCTCGCTGTGGTTCCCTGACACTCGTAGGTTGATGGGAGTGGTATTGTGAGTGACCCGGCCTATAGAGTGCCCGTCCAGTGCTCTAACGTCCATGGGAATGGAAAGGGGCTGAGTGGGGATGCCCAGCTCGGACGCCAGGGTCGCGTCTAAAAAACTCTCACCGGCCCCAGAGTCGATGAGTACCCAGAGAGATTGACTGATTCCCCCACAGCAGGATGGCATGGAAAGGGGTGCGAGTAAAGGGAGAGGAAAAGTTCTCCATAAGGCCCACTAGAGTAGGTGCCCAGGTGCCTGGACTCCGAAGGAGGTGAGTCAGCAGCCCTCAGTGATTCCCAAGAGAACTCGGATGACATCGGGTTCACTCGGACATGTAGACTTCTGGGGTCTCCAGAATTCTTCGGAGGCGGGGTGGGAATCGAGGGTGAACGAGGATGACAGAGCACAGATTCCCTTCCCCTTCTATGTTCTCGAAGCCACCCATCGATCCGGGTTGGTCAAGTCTATGAGGAAGTCAAGGTCCATGAGCAGCTCCCGGGCTACAAGCTCATCTTTGACCACCTCCGATAATCCGTGAAGGAACATGTCGAACAATCCTTCCAGGTTCCAGGCACTCTCAGCCGGCAGAGAGCGAAAATCCATTGCGTAGTCTGCCATACTACGGGAGTTTTGACGTAGCTGGAGCAGTTTACCAGCAGCCTCTCTCCTGGACAACAGAGAATTAAATACCTTCCGAACTTCAGCCACAAACTCCTCTAGACTGAGACTGAGGCAGACGATGGACTGTTGCTCCCACACCGCCGTAGCCTATGCTAGTGACATCCCGGACATCAGCATTATGATGTACTCTATCCTCGAGCGGTCCGAGGGGAACGAAGAGGCTGCAGCTCGAAAATGAAGGAGCACTGGGAGAGAAAAGCCCGGCAGGTTCCGGAATCTCCAGTGAAGCGCTCCAGAGAAGGTAAGCGGGGTTCTCAGGACACTGGGGTAGGCTGGGAGATTATGGATGTGCAAAACGACAGGTCAAGGGCAGGCAGAGGTCAGTAATCCAGATCAGAGTCCAAAGGTACAGAACGGCAGGAAGTCTCAGGGTCAGGCCAGGCAGAGGTCAATAATCCAGTGTGGTGGGACAAAGTACAGGACGGCAGGCTCAGGGTCAGGGTCAGGGCAGGCAGAATGGCCAAAACCGTGAAAATTTGAAAACAGAAACTTTAGAAAAGACAGGTGCAAGGAGAAGGCTTGACGAACAAACGAACAGGCAACAGACAAACAGAGAACACAGGTATAAATACACAGGGGATAATGAGGGGAGATGGGAGACACCTGGTGGGGGGTGGAGACAAGCACAAAGACAGGTGAAACAGATCATGGTGTGGCAGTTCCAGTGTGATAGCCATAGCCAGCTAGCTAACATAGCATTCCTCTCTTTATGAGGCGGGTGTTTGAGTAGGCTAAACTAGTTAGCTACTGTACATTCGCTAGCTAAGTGAAAGTGAAAAATACAACGGATTATATAGATAGCTCTCTTGCTCTATCTCTATCTCTCTTGCTTCTCCTTCATTTTTAAAGAAATTAATTTGTTCAAAACTGTTCAGCTATTGCCTTTCTCTCTCTTTGAGTCAACTACTCACCACATTGTATGCACTACAGTGCTAGCTAGCTGTAGCTTATGCTTTCAGTACTAGATTCATTCCCTGATCCTTTGATCGGGTAGATAACTTGTCAGTTCCTGCTGCAAGAGCTCTGATAGGTTGGAAGACGTCCTCCGGAAGTTGTCATAATTACTCTGTAAGTCTATGCAAGGGGGTGAGAACCATGAGCCTCCTAGGTTTTGTATTGTCGTACCCAAAGGAGGACGGAAATTAGGTGTCCTCCAGCTACACCATGGTGCTACCCTACAGAGTGCTGTTGAAGCTACTGTAGAGCTTCATTGCAAAACAGTGTTTTAATCAATTAGTTGGTGATGTGAATATATTTAGTAGAGTTGTATCTAAAAATTATAACTTAACTTAATTTTTTATTTTTTTTTATTCACTGAGGATGATGGTCCTCCCCTTCCTCCTCTGAGAAGTCTCCACTAGCTGAAGCTTATTGTCTTGATCTCAAATTGGTAGGGGGCTGGCCCAAGTAGGTGAACATTTTGGAAAATGTCGCCACACAGCTTCCCGTAAACAGTCGCTTTCAAACGAAGGATTCTGTGGCTAATTTAAGTAAGACAGTAATTCTGCTCATAGATTATGCATGTATGAACTGCACATTGACACATCCAGCCCAAAGCGGGAGGTTGTAAAATGACTTACTGATCACCAAAGTTCCGGACCATGTATTTAACTGGAGGGAAAGGGCCTCTTGCAAGTTGATAAAGACCTGTCAGAAATGCATGCCTTTGGCTTTGAAAAGCCTTCATGACCACGATGTGTGTGTCAAGCTTTCGTCAACACAGTCATGCACTGGTGATCCCAGTAAACTGATACTACATAAGGGCTTCAGGGCTGGTAGGCCAAACCTGCTCTTTATCATTCTTTCTTATCTATGATATAGGCGAAGAAAAGGTCATTCAAAAGCTCTAGCTCAACTGACACCCAAAAATATGAAATGTCATGTTAACGTTGTGGACAATAGGTTTACAGACTATATTTTAAATAAATGTGTAATACTACATCTCTTCACACTTCTAGAAGTGATGCGCTAAATGACACTAAAATGTCTAGTTAGGTATAGAAAACAAGTTACCTTTTTACTGTACATCCATTCATTCATGGGTAGTTAGCGTACACTAAATAAGTAATGCGGTTCTGTCTGAGTATGTGTAGCCCATCTATCTGATGCTGTCTGGTCAGAAAGAGTATGACGTTTTTCCGCCCGCAGCATTGAATGCAAGGGAAGCCAGAAAGCCAGTTTGGATTTGGCTTCAAACCAATCACATCAGAAGCCAAACGTCATTGACAGAAATAACTTGAATTGTTGCATTTGCATCTAGCTAGCTAAAGTTAGCCCTTTCCCAAATTAGCCATGGATGGAGATAGGGATTTGGACTTGTGGTTTTATTAAATTATCCGTACCGGCCAATGATTATAACGGCGATTCTGATCCAACCCTAAATTCATACAATGAGAGGATGGAAGTTCAACATGTAGGTAGACGTAGTAGGCTAATGTTATTAATTAACTAGCCTGGCACATCATTGCCCATGAAAGGAAGTTAGGCTAGCGATGAAGCATTTTAGCCAGGTAGCCTAGGACAACAAAAACTAAAATCGTGTACTGTATGACAGAGTCATAGATTGTTTCTGCAACATGAAAGAGGAGGATGGCATTGTGTGTAGCCCATGTACACTGTCTCAGTGTGTGTAGCCCATATATCTGATGCTGTCTGGACAAAAAGAGCATGACATGTTGACGCCGTAGCATTAGATTGATTGATGCCAGCAATCATTTGGCCTCCTTTAATAAAACAAATTTAAGATAATTTGCCAATTAGTGCTGAGCTGAGCTCAACTGTGGGTTGTCCTGGTGCATCAAAACGACCCCCAATGGAGGCCAGTTTGGATTTAGCTTCACCCCAGTCAAATCTCACCCTAAGCAAAATGTAATTTTAGTTTCTGGTCTTCTTGTGTTGATGTCCTGCAGTAGCTATCGGCCCTTTCCTAATCCATGGATGGAGATGGGGATTTGGACTTGTGGTTTTGACTTAATTCTCTGTACAGGCCAATGATTATGATGCGATTCTGATGTAACCATAAATGAATATGCTGTGCAACTTGCCTGAGAAGATTGAGAAGTTCAATATGTAGCCTCGATGTAGCCTAGCCCTTTTAGGCTCAAAATTAACTAGCTAGCTAACTTAGCTGGTCAATTTCTGGCTTGGCTTGGCTTCCTCAGTGATTTTACCCACACGCCGCCACTGAACGGTACCTCGGTAACGGTACCCCCTGTATATAGCCTCGTTATTGTTATTTTATTATGTTACTTTTTATAATTTTTTACTGTAGTTTATTTGGTAAATGTTTACTTAACTATTTATTGAACTGCACTGTAAGGGCTTGGAAGTAAGCATTTCACAATAAGGTCTACAGTTGTATTCGGCGCATGTGACAAATACATTTTGATTTGACTTTGATTTGAACGGAAATAACAAAAACCAGCAAACACTCTGCCCTCCATGGAGTGAGTTTGACGCCCCTGATCTAACCCCTGAACTTAACTCAAATATATCAATAAGACCAACACATACAGTATGATAGAAAATAGATGGCGAGCTGGGGTCGAAGTACAGTGAGAGAGGGAGTGAGAGAAAGAGATAGAGTTGGATGCAAAGAGGGAGGGACAGAGACGGGACAGTTGTCACCTAAGCGTGTCCTGATGAATACTAATTGCTGTGAACTAAAGAGCCAGAAAGAGTTCCATTGATGGCTGAGCACAATGGAGAAGGGACAGGGGAAGCAGAGGATTTATATTATTTAATTTTCCCCTTCTCCTCGTGTTTGTATGCCAGCCCGCCGCCTGTTGTCTTTGGGGGGAAAGGAGACTGTGGCTCTCACAATGCAGCCCTTGTGTCTGGGGCCACAGGGGCAGAGTAAGCCAGGGCTCACACAGCTTCCTCCCTCCCTGCAAGATGGAAAGGTCCTCAGCGTACAGGCAGGCTTGCGATCAATAGGGTTTTGAGATGATCAATTGAGCTCACTGGCGTAGGGGAAACCCCAGTATCCCCCGCAAGGTGGGGGTGCCACGAGCTCTGGGTGCCCATGCGCCCATCATCTCACACCTACAGTATGTCTAAATTTTATTATATGTTTTGATAAATCATTTTGACAGTAACACTCCTTTTTAATGTCAACATGTAGCAAGCAAAGTGTTTTTGTTGTCAATCTACATTGGGCTGTTACATGGAAAATTCATTTTACAATCTGCAATGTTTGAATTTCCAACTTTAATTGCTGAACAAGTACATACAATATTGTCGCCAGCCATCATTCTAAATAGCAGCATTGTGACACCGTAGGCCTATAGCTTCGTGAAACATAAACGTTAGGCTTAACATGAGAAAATACAGACCAAATAAAAGTAAACATGAATCCATTAAAGCAAAGCTATAGGCCACTACAAGCATTAGCACCACATAATCTGATAGGCAGCCGTGTAAACGTCGCAATTTAAGAACCATGGACAGCGATCAGTAAGTAGTCTAAACTTCGTGAGTGGCTGACGCATAAGATTTTCTGAGGTCCAGAAGACTCCAACTTTTCTGGGGTCCAAAGAAACTGCGCTACGCCAGTGGTTGAGCTAGCAGTAGGTTACAACCTTGCTACTGAAGTCACAGCATGGACTAGCAACATGGTTACTTCCATGGGGATATGCCGCTGTTTTACCCATAGACAATACC
The DNA here is from genome assembly GCF_045679555.1 of Salvelinus alpinus. Classification (NCBI taxonomy): domain Eukaryota; kingdom Metazoa; phylum Chordata; class Actinopteri; order Salmoniformes; family Salmonidae; genus Salvelinus; species Salvelinus alpinus. The sequence continues at coordinate 45,680,140 of NC_092089.1, read as the reverse complement.
AGGCTCAAAACTAAATATGTATAAATATCCCTTTCTCTAACTGTCTCTCTATTACATAAATACAGTAAACAGACACATTCTACTTTCAAACCCTTTGAAAACGGGCAACTCTTCCTCACTTCCTCTCACGTGTCCCTTATTGACAAGTAGAGGATAGAGGCAGAGAGAGACACAATGGCAGCCTGTCAGATCACATCCTCATTAACATCTGGAGCAGAAAGGAGAACAACCCTGTTTACACTGTCCACCATGGCCTGAGACATATGGTCTGAGAAAGAGAGGGGGGGGGGGCGAGGGAAGAAGGGAGATGGAGAGGGCGCTTGAAGAAGGGAGAGGAGGGTGAGGGAAGAAGGGAGAGGAGGGCGAGGGAAGAAGAGAGAGGAGGGCGAGGGAAGAAGGGAGAGTAGGGCGAGGGAAGAAGGGAGAGGAGGGCAAGGGAAGAAGAGAAAGAGAAAGGGAGAGGGAAGAAGGGACAGGGAAGAAGGGAGAGGAGGACGAGGGAAGAAGGGAGAGGAGGGCGAGGGAAGAAGGGAGAGGAGGGCAAGGGAAGAAGGGAGAGGAGGGCGAGGGAAGAAGGGAGAGGAGGGCGATGGAAGAAGGGAAAGAGAGAGAGAGAGAGAGAGAGAGAGAGAGAGAGAGAGAGAGAGAGAGAGAGAGAGAGAGAGAGAGAGAGAGAGAGAGAGAGAGGAGGGTGACCAAAGAAGGGAGAGAGAGACCTTGGAGGTCAAAGGGAGGAGAGAGGAGGGAGAGATTGCAGTGGCAGAAAGGGGCTCAGAGAAAAAGAAAGAAGATATTTTTGCTTCCAAACTATCCCACCAACGGTCATGTTTGGCTGAATAACCCTCAAAGGTGATCAGTCACCACTGTTTTGAAGAGAAAAATAAATCCTCATCTCATCAACTGCTGCAGGTTAGAGCTTTGGGATTTTCTTTTGGTGTCTGTTGATCTGTTTTGGTCCTCCTTAGGGGCAAATGTTCTATGTATAAAACTGTTCTTCTTAGTACATTCAAAAATGCTCTACCACACTATGTAACCATTATAAATCAGATAATGTTGTTATTCTATTGCAGGGACAGGGAGGGTGACTTGCTTCATTATGAACTGTGCTGCTATTTTGATACTAACCACAAGTTGTTTCAGTTGGACGTCTGCTATTTATCTCCCAAACAGACAAGGTATGTTTTATCATTTTCTGAGTATTAAAGGTATTTTAGCTTATGACAGGAGAGTATGCAGAATTGTATCCATCTATTGAATCTGTTCAATTTAGTTCATGAAGGCCACTAGCTATAGGTCAGTGACATTGCTTAATGATGACCACAGAATAATTCTAACCCAATGTAATGTATGAGACTTTCATTGTTGAATAATGGAGGAATAATCTACAAGGAAGCTGTTTTAATTCCCTCAGCAACAAAGAAATTGAAGTATCTGCTTGAGCCACCTGTTTATGCCGAAGTAACCAGCCCTCGGGGAGGAAATGCCACTTTGCCATGTGTACTGAGATTCAAACCAAGCCATTACAAGGTGAAATGGACAAAACTGGAACCACTTCGTCATGGAAGCGAGAACATTGTCATGATCACAAACGGCTCAGCCCACAAACCCTATGGCCTGCTTGGGCCACGGGCCTCGCTCCGTAAGGCTCATGCCATGGATGCCTCACTACGACTCAGCAACCTGGAACTAGAAGACGATGGTAGATATCGCTGTGAGCTGATCAACGGTATCAAGGATGAGAGTGTCGTCATTACATTGGGGATAGAAGGTACATTTTGATGATTCTTGTAACCTTTCTAAACATTTCAAATGTTGTAAAGAAACCGTATCGCTTGCTATTCAGACAAAAATATATTTGGAGAAAAAAAAGGCAAATCAGACAAAGTTTTTGATATGTTGTGTGACTTAACATCAACATAAAAAGAGACAACTTCTATTTACTTTTAGGGATGGTGTTTCCATATCAGAGCAAAAACGGCCGCTACAAATTCACCTACCAGGAAGCTAAGGAGGCCTGTGTTGAACAGGATGGCACATTGGCCACATTCAAGCAGCTATACAGAGGTATTCAATATTCAATCAGTAAAACATTGACAGTTTACTCTGTAACTTTGCTGATGCCATAGAGGTTTATGTAAGGCTAACTTTCACTAAGTAAACAGTAACACATTCTCATTGTGTAGCCTGGACAGAGGGTCTGGATTGGTGCAACGCGGGATGGCTCATCGATGGGAGAGTCTGCTACCCCATCCTGCACCCACGAGCAGAATGTGGGGGGGAGCTGCTGCCTGGCATTCGCAGCTATGGCCCCCGGGACAGGATCCGGGACCACTTTGATGCCTTCTGTTTCACCTCTAGAACAACAGGTCAGCTGAATGGGTTTAGGTGCTTTGTGAAGCTGTCAAATAGCAATGTCAGTACAGTCTTTATGTGCCAAATTAGTTCCACCCCTTTTAATTCGGGATGCTGCTTATTGAAAATGAATAAAAGGAGTTCAATTGGATTTGGGCGATGTGGTACATTTAAAAATAGTCTGGAACCAACATATTAATCAAACATTAATAAGGATGCAATTATGTTATAGTATTGGCAAAAGACTGTGTTCAGAACAGTCTTACGTTATTCTGACTGTAAACTTTCCATAGCAACAAGGTGACCTTTGGCGATACATAGGAGTGGGCTCGTTAATGGTCCTGAGTGGATGAGGATGGACAATAAAGGCTGTTGTTCAGACCCACTTGTAAACAAGTCCATCTGTGGGAAACTAGTTGCCCTTTAGTGACATTAGAACATACACTGTAATCGGAAAATAAAAACCTTAGTGGAAATGTTGAATTATAAAGACAGTGGGTGGTTTTACCATATAGCACGGTTCCCTAATAAGTTTACATTTTTAATTGTTGGACATAAAAGACTGTACATTTTAATTTAGGAAATATGTTTGAAAGTATCCCCACACATAATAGAGAGATATACAGGTATGTGATCGTATACAAATGTAAGAAAGGTTTGAAATGATTATGTTTCAGTCAAATGTTATATCTGGTTGGACTTCTTGCAGTCAATTTGCAGTCTACAAACTATTTGTAATTATTATAATTATTTAAAAAATCTGCGCTGAATCTAGTTGATGATCGCTGCCATATAGTGATGGATACAGCACCATACTTAACTTAAATAACAGTAATGATATTGTTGTGAGTGTCAACACTTCAGATCCAGAATGACTGAGACAACAAATTACTTCTAATGCTTTAGCACAGGGGTTATCAACTAGATTCAGCAGAGGGATGATTTTTTTCTTGAGCGGATGGTCAGGGTGCAGGGACATACTTACAAAGAATTTGTGAACTGCAACAATTGACAGCAAGAAGCCCAAACAGATATAACATTTGACTAAAACATAATCATTTTAAACCTTGCTTACATTTGTATATGATCACATATATACTGTACTTTGGAACAGATTTTCCAAATTTAAATCACTTGGAGCTGATTTGCTGATGTTTTTAGTCTTTTATGTCCAACAATAAAATTAAAAAAAGGCTCATACTTGGGGGGCCAAATAAAATCACCCGCAGGCCAAATTCAAACCACGGGCCGCCAGTTGGCGAACACTGCTTTAGCAGGTTAAAGAACCTGTATTCCCCTTCCTCTCTTCCAGGCTTTGTGTTCTTCGTTGGAGGGCCACTCACGTTTGGGGAGGCAGTGCAGGCATGTAGGGGTGAGGGAGGAGAGTTAGCTCTGGTTGGACAGCTCTATTCAGCCTGGCGTTTCCTGAGCTATGACCGCTGTAATGGAGGTTGGTTGAAGGACGGCAGTGTGCGTTTCCCTATCACCACCCCTAGAGCCCGCTGTGGCGGTATTCCCGAGGCTGGGGTGCGCACCTTTGGGTACCCCAACAAGATCCTGCGTCTCTATGGTGCCTACTGCTACAGGTAGCTTTCATGAGACCTGTAGCGTGTGGAGCCTACTTCCACTGACTTCATAGATCCAAGACGCTGCCATTGTGAAGACTACCAGTGACCCCTACAGGTTTCATTACGCTTTTCCGCAATACTACAATATGTTATTACAGGAAACCTCAAAGGTTTAACGCCTTTTTCCATGGGACACGTCAATAAAAGCCTGCCACTTTTATGAGCTTTACTGCTACAGGTAACAACTGCTGTACATGCTTTCCTGCGTTTGTGTAACATGCGTTTTGTGATCTTTGTTATCCAAGAAGCACTATTCTAATGTAACAGGATAGTTATTACACAATGACAAATTCCTAAAATGCTGTTGTTAGCTTCTTATCTGATGTAAGAGAGTGCGTGAATAGCAGAATGGGAGAGAGTATATGCATTGAGCATAACTTGTAATACAATAAAAGATCTTGAAAGTGTATTTGATCAATGGCATTAAAATATAATTCAAATGCAACTATATTCACATGGATAAATACATTGTAATCAATTCATTTTATGAGATTTTTTTTCCTCTATTCTCCAAAAACTCAGACTACATTACAAAATTAAGTTTTAATTAGTTTTACAATGACCTTTTTTCTTTCATAACAGGTTCATTATGTAATTGTGCAGTCACAAATGGGATTAACAATTAGCATTATTTGATTACTGTTAAACACTACCAACGTAAAGTAATACTTCCACTGGAACTAAGACAATGACGTCATTGATGCATGAAAACTAAAATACCATTGTGGACATTTTCACATGTTCTTCCTAGTATCTTAGTGATTACGTTTTAAAATAACAAACTTTGGATTCTGGCTATTTTCAAACCAAGTACTTTAAAGTGGATATTGGCTTCTAATATTGGGTCTAAAGTTTGTAAGACACCTGAAAAACAAAGCACCAGATAAGAGGACATGTTGAGAAAACATTTGGGGTTGTGGGAATTGAGAAGATATGAATTGATAAGGAGATTTTCTTATACAAAAGCATACAAAAGTGGAATTCTTAATTCTGTCTTTGTGGCAGAGAGTGGGAAAGTGGCTTCAGTTAATGTCAGACCAGCTGAGGTTGAGATTTAGGTTGCACTTTACTAAAACTCTCCATCAAAATCATACTGTATACCATCATAAACATGTCATAATATATGTTACTAGCAGTCAAATACAGTAATCCAACAGTGTCGTAGCACAGGTGGATATCAAAGTATTTCACTAGTCAACAATCACATGCAACAAACAAGCCCAATGATGGATGGGACATCTTCATTAAAGCTCATTCCAATGACAAACTGTACTGTGCAAATTTGATCCATTTCCTCTAATAGTGGCCTTATGTTGGGATGCACTCTTATTGTAAGTGCGATTGATAAAGTCTGTTGATGTTCTAAATGGGTTTATTCTGGAAAGAGCTGGTGACAGGAATGTGATGACTCGTTCTCAGGGAGAACATTTATTTTACAAGGCTCCACCTTGTTGGAGGGACAAGGTTGGACAGTCTTTGAGTGGAACATAAGATACCAGGGAAGGGGGCAGAGGGAAGGGGCATATTGAGTTTGATGAGCTTATTAGTTCCACTTGATGTCCCAGAACTCTGAAGTGGCTTTCTCCGTGGCTGTGTCCACCACCTCCACCCCCTCGTTCTGATAGGGTGGCATCGTGACCTTCTGCTCTTCCTCTGCTAAGTTGGTCAGGGCTGGAAAAACATAGCAGGTACATCATGTCATTATCACAGTGAGCACAAAATAACTTAAGCGAGTCATACAATGATAACATTAGAGACCTATCCCACACATCATACATTTATTTAGTTGTATGTCAGTCAATAGAATTAATGTCTGTCCTCACCAGGGTGACAGGTGATCAGAGCCTCCTCCCATTGGCCGTTGGATAGGCACTTAATGACGGGGTTCTGTGTCTGGAGGAATCCTTCTTCACAGTAGTAGCGCACCTTGGAGTTGGTCTCGTAGCGCAGACGCGACTTACCAAACACCTTGGCGTTGGCAATGACGGGGGGCTGGCCACAGAAAGCTGAACAGAAATAATGTGGTTAGGAGTGCAAATACATTAAAACTATACTGAGATATTGAGGACAACTTCTATGCTACACTACCGTGGTGGTTTTGGTTGTGTACTCACAGGTGCCCTTCTTGCAGGTGTAGGAGAGGTGGTAGTTACAGGGCACATCGCTCCAGCGCCCCCCGTCATGCCATACCATCACCACACAGTCCTCTCCAGACAGGAAGTAACTGTCAGGCTGGCTCCGGTACCAGTTCTCATACAACTGGCAGAGAAAGATGGGAAGTAGGATGAAGAAGTAGGGGAGTTTTAATAATGTTAGTTGACATTTAAAGTAGCTGAGAAGTAGTATGAGAAGCAGATCACATACCAGGAGGAGGTTATTTTTGCATCAGGTCTTACAAAACATAAGTGAGGATGTTCTGTATACCAATAGAATACAATCCCAGATGCACGTTCATGCAAATAACATTATGTTTATGGAGAACCTAGACATATTTCATGGGAACACAGACTATGTGAGATTTACCAGAGGATTCCCGTCAGACCAGCGGAAGTCTCCCTCTATGGTCCTGTCATTCAGTCCCGTCCACTGGTACTCTCTGTACATTTCTAAAGGGAAAGAGAGAGCGCACTGTAACTTTGGGCCTGCAAACACTCGCTCACTAGCAGGTAGGGGCCGGTGTCAGTCTACAGGCCATGGGAAACAACTAAGGAATGCTAGATAATCTCGTCCATTTTTCCAGACATAATATTAACACTGGCATCCAAGCCCTCCCATGTTTCATGGTAAAATGAGTGAATGGCAGGTAAGACATGAAAGAAGACAATGTTGCGTGTTCCCTGGACCATACAACCTTAAACAGTCAAAGCCATCTGCTTAAACAATTGTTTTTAGTTTACAAAACATTCCTCACAGATGGTACTGGGGTTACAGAGGGGTCATTACGCATTCAGTTTATGCATTTTGGGACTGTAAGTTCTGTTCACACTGAATAAAGCTATGACAAAGAGTTAAATTAACACATTTTCCCATTTAAATGATTGAATTACACCTTTTTAACAATCCACGGATGAGGGTTACACAGGTCAAGTTATGCAGAGCACTTGGAGCTGTCTGTTACAAGATCAAAGGACATGTTTTCAGGCCTGCTGTACCATTAATGTAGTCCTGTTCCTCAGGGGTCATGACCGAGATCAGGTGACCGCCACACATACGACAGTGCTGCTCTGCCACCTCCCAGCCCTGACGCTTGGTGAAATGTCGGTAACAGAAGCCCATGAACTTTTCCCAACCCGGCTCACACACCTCCAGGTCTGACCAACATGACGAAGAAGAGGTTAGATGCACACAGAGGAGACAAAAATATACATAAGGGGGAGCGATATGTTAATTGTTTTAACATTATCTTTGAGAAGAAAAAAAAACATGAAATCTGTTACTGTACCTGTCTGGCACATGTCTCCTCCATAGGTGGGCAAGCAAAGGCACTTGGTTGAAGACCCACTGTCGACACATGTTCCCCCGTTGGAACAAGGATTCTCTAGGCAGGCATCTGAGACAAAGGTAGGAGAGGACAAGCATTGGCACCAATGTAAATGCAGTAACAACACATCAAAAATATTTTTGGTGTGTGTGTTCCATTTTTGAATCCCCTCTAGAGTGTCACTGTAAAGGACAGATACGATGGGATCACTTTATTGTTGATTTACATGTGAATTTATTTGACTGCCACTGGAGGGAGCCATTATACCAACAGTACTCATCACCAGACTGACTGACTATAGGCCTACAGTGGCCTGAGTGTTCAGTTTACAGAAAATTGAATGTTGACCTATTCAAGCCCCTGTGCTGAGGAAATTTTAGACATAAGTGACCTTTTCAAATGTTTTCAGCACATACGCTTCCATGCTCTTTTTTACCATGCCATTTTGTTAATGCCCACATGCAGCCTTTTACATTTTATTTTTAAATCATCACTGTATGTCTAATAAATCACAGTGTTTATTTCATGAAAATAAGTCCCTGAGTCTCCTTTTGCCATTGAAATGCTCAGTATGATCGTGTGAGCGTGTTGATACAAATTGAAATATATTTACATATACAGCCCAGCTTGGCGGATAGGATTGTCTAGACCAGGGGTGGGAAACTCCAGTCCTCAAGGGCCTGATTGGTGTCACACCTTTTCTCCATCCCTAGCAAACACAGCTGATTAATCAAATTGCATTCTAAACAGAAGATCATGATTAGGTGATTATTGGGGTCAGGTGTGTTAGCTGGGGCTGGGGCAAAACTGTGACACCAATCAGGCCCTTGAGGACTGGAATTGCCCACCCCTGGTCTAGACTCTAGAGCCCCTTCAAAGTAAGAGGATACATATGCAAATACAAGATGACTGGTCATTGGTCAGAATAATCAGATCAGATTGTGATGTTATGCTGTGGGCCAAAAACTCCCTCCCACCTGAACAGGCTGAAATTCTAGTTTTTGTTTTCTTCTTCAAAAAGCTCTTCCACTAAAAGGGAATTATCATAATTTTTACAATTTCAGAGTGTTATTTCGACCTCATAGTGTGGAAATATCATTACAAAAAACAGGAAATCATGTTTTGACTGCACTGCCCCTTTATTTATTTTTGTTTTGGCTCTGCACTCCAGCACTTTTAATTTCTACAATGAATATGAGCTTAAAGTGCAGACTTTCAGCTTTAATGTAAGGGTATTTTCATCAATATAGGATGAACTTACAGCACTTTCTGTAGATTGTCCCCCCATTTTAGGCAACCAAAAGTATTTGGACAAATTCACTTGTGTATTAAAGTAGTTGAAAGTTTAGTATTTGGTCCCATATTCCTAGCACGCAATGACTAAATACAATACATCAAGCTTGTGACCCTACAAACTTGTTGGATGCATTTGTTTTGGTTGAGTTTCAGATTATTTTGTGCCCAATACAAATGAATGGTAAATAACATATTGTGTCATTTTGGAGTCACTTTTTTTGGGGGGGGGGTATGTTATCTATGTCTGTAACTTTCTCAGTCATCATCATTCACGATTCATTCATGATTATCCATAATCATGGAAGCATCCACATTAATGTAGAAGTTTTTAGAATTTCATAGTCATTGCATCATTTCAAATCCAAGTTGGCGGAGTAGAGCCAAAACAAAAACTAAAAATGTCACTGTCCGAATACCTTTGGAGCTCACTGTATATTATGTTCCCAATCCTTTGCTGCTATGAACAGAGACAGCTCCTCCTGCTGTGTGTTTACCTCCAACAGAAACAATGATAATCCCCTTCTTTTGCTGAGTCAGTTGTTTACTCTGACTGCCATGTGAATGCATTTAAAAAAAAAACGTTCTAATGACTAAGCAGAGTGGGGGAGGCATGAGACCATAAAATAAATACAAGAGTCAAGTGAGTAATTTAAGGTGAGGTATATTGTAGAAAGTATGCAATTATGATTTGCATTAACACACGCATTCAAATAATTGTCATGGTTTGAGTTACATTGAACGTTACCTGAAATGTTCCCAAATCTTGGAGTAGTAGGAGTGGTAATCAGTTTCTCCTCATCAACGTCCTCTGGATATAGGGGTGCTGCCGTCGTAGTCTGGTCATCGTAGTCCTCTGTGGTGGGCGTCGGGCTGGGGGTCTCCTCGGGCTCCTCAGTGAGTGGAGTGATGGAGTCAGGGTCCTCAGTGACTGAGGTCTCCCCACTGTACTCCAGATTTGCATCGGCCCGGGACTCCTGGGGTACGGTGGGGGAGGACAGGGGGGTCTGGGACAAGTCAGAGAGCAGCGTGATCTCCATATCAGTAGAGGGCGCATCTGTGCTCGACTCAGGCTCGCTTTCATCTGTGCTATTGACAGTTGTGCCATTGATGGGAGTGACAGTTTCATTCATGTATGGGACTTCTGGTTCAAGGATCCCTGAGACTTCTCCAGATTCATCAGATTCAGAGTGCTCCTCGTCTGATCCTGATCCTAAGCCGGACTCCACTCCCTCTTGGCCACTCACCTCTTGGTCACTGTCCTCATCTCCACTCACCTTCAGACCACTCTCCTTGCCTCCACTCGCCTCCTGACCACTCTCCTCGTCTCCACTCGCCTCCTGACCACTCTCCTCGTCTCCACTCGCCTCCTGACCACTCTCCTCGTCTCCACTCGCCTCCTGACCACTCTTCTCGTCTCCACTCGCCTCCTGACCACTCTTATCATCTCCATTCACCTCCTGACCACTCTCCTTGTCTCCCCTCGCCTCCTGACCACTCTCCTCTTCTCCACTCACCTCCTGACCATTCTCCTCATCTCTACTCCCCTCCACACCAGAAGCTGTCTCTGGGGTAGTAGTTTCGACTACTTCTGGGATTTCCCCCAACCCCTCTCGCTCCACCTTATCCAGCCCTTCCTCCAGGGGATCAAACCCAGATGGAACGCTGGATTCTGGGATGAAGGTTATGAAGTCACCTGGGGAGCTGGCCTCTGCTTCCACGGAACGCTGGGTCGGGGGGGAATAGGTTATAGGTATGGGGGATGTCAAAAGGGTAACGTCAAGCATTCCCTCATGGACCCCAGAGGCTTCACTAGAGTCAGTGTCATAAATAACTCTAAGGACTTTGTCAGTTGGAACTGAACCCAGGTCAGTGTGCTCATCCTGGTCAGTGGAACCCATGGAAACTTCTGGTAATGAGTCCACTGTGCCTCCTGCTTCTTGCTCCACATGGTCATCTAGGGTAGAGGAGTCGGGTGACGTGACACCAGACTGCTCCTGAGTGGGGTCATAAGCTGCCAGGAAACAGATCACAAACATTATTCAAGCCTACAGTTAGTGTAATCCTGTCCACACTTGAGTGTTCAGCTCTTAATTTAAAAAAAATGTAGCACACATTACATATGCACAAATGTTTTATGTAATTTAATAAAGTCTTCTGGTCAGGCTCCGTAGACGGGCACATCGCCCACCGCTCCCGAGTATACTACTTGCCAATGTCCAGTCTCTTGACAGCAAGGTAGACGAAATCCGAGCAAGGGTTGCCTTCCAGAGAGACATCAGAGATTGCAACATTCTCTGCTTCACGGAAACATGGCTCACTTGGGATACTTTATCAGAGTCGGTACAGCCACCTGGTTTCTTCACGCATCGCGCCGACAGAAACAAACATCTCTCTGGTAAGAAGAAGGGCGGGGGTGTATGCCTCATGATTAACGAGTCGTGGTGTGATCATAACAACATACAGGAACTCAAGTCCTTTCGTTCACCTGACCTAGAATTCCTTACAATCAAATGCCGACTGCATTATCTACCAAGATAATGCTCTTTGATTATAATCACAGTCATCTATATCCCCCCCAAGCAGACACCTCGACGGCCCTGAAAGAACTTCATTGGACTCTATGTAAACTGGAAACCACATATCCCGAGGCTGCATTTATTGTAGCTGGGGATTTTAACAAGGCTAATCTGAAAATAAGGCTCCCTAAATTTTTATCAGCATATCGAATGCGCAACCCGGGCTGGCAAAATCCTGGATCATTGTTACTCTAACTTCCGCGACGCATACAAAGCCCTCCCTCGCCCTCCTTTCGGCAAATCTGACCACGACACCATTTTGTGGCTCCCAGCCTATAGACAGGAACTAAAACAGGAAACGCCCGAGCTCAGGCCTGTTCAACGCTGGTCCGACCAGTCTGATTCCACGCTTCAAGATTGCTTTGATCACGTGGACTGGGATATGTTCCGGATAGCGTCGAACAACAACATTGATATATACGCTGATTCGGTGAGCGAGTTTATTAGCAAGTGCATCGGTGATGTTGTACCCACGGCAACTATTAAAACCTTCCCCAACCAGAAACCGTGGATTGATGGCAGCATTCGCGCAAAACTGAAAGCGCGAACCACTGCTTTTAATCAGGGCAAAGCGACCAGAAACATGACCGAATACAAACAGTGTAGCTATTCCCTCCGCAAGGCAATCAAACAAGCTAAGCGTCAGTATAGAGACAAAGTAGAGTCGCAATTCAACGGCTCAGACACAAGAGGTATGTTGCAGGGTCTACAGTCAATCACGGACTACAAAAAGAAAACCAGCCCCATCGCGGACCCCGATGTCTTGCTCCCAGACAAACTAAACAGCTTCTTTGCTCGCTTTGAGGACAATACAGTGCCACCGACACGGCCCGCTACCAAAACCTGCGGGCTCTCCTTCACCGCAGCCAATGTGAGTAAAACATTTAAACGTGTTAACCCTCGCAAGGCTGCCGGCCCAGACGGCATCCCTAGCCGCGTCCTCAGAGCATGCGCAGACCAGCTGGATGGTGTGTTTACGGACATATTCAATCAATCCCTATCCCAGTCTGCTGTTCCCACATGCTTCAAGAGGGCCACCATTGTTCCTGTTCCCAAGAAATCTAAGGTAACTGAGCTAAATGACTATCGCCCCGTAGCACTCACTTCCATCATCATGAAGTGCTTTGAGAGAATAGTCAAGGATCATATCACCTCCACCCTGCCTGACACCCTAGACCCACTCCAATTTGCTTACCGCCCCAATAGGTCCACAGACGACGCAATTGCAATCACACTGCACACTGCCCTAACCTATCTGGACAAGAGGAATACCTATGTAAGAATGCTGTTCATCGACTACAGCTCAGCCTTTAATACCATAGTACCCTCCAAACTCGTCATTAAGCTCGAGACCCTGGGTCTCGACCCCGCCCTGTGCAACTGGGTCCTGGACTTTCTGACGGGACGCCCCCAGGTGGTGAGGGTAGGAAACAACATCTCCACCCCTCTGATCCTCAACACTGGGGCACCACAAGGGTGCGTTCTCAGCCCTCTCCTGTACTCTCTGTTAACCCATGACTGCGTGGCCATGCACGCCTCCAACTCAATCATTAAGTTTGCAGACGACACTACAGTGGTAGGCTTGATTACCAACAACGACGAGACGGCCTACAGAGAGGAGGTGAGGGTGTGTCGTGTCAGGAAAATAACCTCACACTCAACGTCAACAAAACAAAGGAGATGATCGTGGACTTCAGGAAACAACAGAGAGAGCACCCCCCTATCCACATCGATGGGACAGTAGTGGCGAATGTGGAAAGTTTTAAGTTCCTCGGCGTACACATCACGGACAAACTGAAATGGTCCACCCACACAGACAGCGTGGTGAAGAAGGCGCAACAGCGCCTCTTCAACCTCAGGAGGCTGAAGAAATGTGGCATGTTACCTAAAACACTCACAAACTTTTACAGATGCACAATCGAGAGCATCCTGTCGGGCTGTATCACCGCCTGGTACGGCAACTGCTCCACCCACAACCGTAGGGCTCTCCAGAGGGTAGTGAGGTCTGCACAACGCATCACCAGGGACAAACGACCTGCCCTCCAGGACACCTACAGCACCCGATGTCAAAGGAAGGCCAAAAAGATCATCAAGGACAACAACCACCCGAGCCACTGCCTGTTCACCCCGCTATCATCCAGAAGGCAAGGTCAGTACAGGTGCATCAAAGCTGGGACCGAGAGACTGAAAAACAGCTTCTATCTCAAGGCCATCAGACTGTTAAACAGCCATCACTAAAATTGAGTGGCTGCTGCCAACATACTGACTCAAATGTAATAAATGTATCACTAGTCACTTTAAACAATGCCACTTTATATAATGTTTACATACCCTACATTACTCATCTCATATGTATATACTGTACTCTATACCATCTACTGCATCTTGCCTATGCCGTTCGGGCCATCGCTCATCCATATATTTATATGTACATATTCTTATTAATTCCTTTACACTTGTGTGTATAAGGTAGTTGTTGTGAAATTGTTAGATTACTAGAAGCACAAGCATTTCGCTACACTCGCATTAACATCTGCTAACCATGTGTATGTGACCAATAACATTTGATTTGATTTGAGAGTCGCACAGTCTATATACTGTACAAGCTTCCAGTCATTTATTGGGTAAACCACCAACGTTGCGTCATCACTGTGCCTTCTTCAAGGTAATGTCATGAATGCTTGAAACGGGTTATGTAGACATTCACGTTCAAGCATTCATGACATTACCCCGAAGAAGGCACAGTGATGCTGAAATGTTGGTTGTTTATCCAATAAATTACTTGGAGCTGGTATATAGACTGTGCGACTCTCTTAAAAAAACAAAACAAACAAACATTTATAGCCTATAATTTTATAGCCTTTTATAGCGTACCACCCTCCATCCCACTGCTGTCTTGGCTCTGAAGCTAAGTAAGGTTGGTCCTGGTCGGTTCCTGGATGGGAGACCAGATGCTGCTGGAAGTGATGTTGGAGGGCTTGGTAGGAGGCATGCTTTCCTCTGGTCTAAAAAAGTATCCCAATGGCAGTGATTGTGGATAGTGCCCTGTGTAGGGTGCTGTCTTTCAGATGGGACGTTAAACGGGTGTCCTGACTCTCTGTGGTCACTAAAGATCCCATGTCACTTATTGTAAGAGTAGGGGTGTTAACCCCGGTGGCTAAATTCCCAATCTGGCCCTCATACCATCATAGCCACCTAATTATGCCCAGCTTCCAATTGGCTCGTTCATCCCTCTCCTCTCCCCTGTAACTATACCCCAGGTCGTTTCTGTAAATGAGAATGTGTTCTCAGTCAACTTAAAATAAAGGTTAGATCAAATTAAATAAATACGATTTACTCGCCGTTAGTCAGCACCTCCACCACCTTTTTTGGGGGTGCGCCAGCTCATGCTTTTTATGTCATTCAATACCATTAAATATTTACTGCACTAAATCTTCAGTACATTACATAAAGAAAAGTGTAAAAAAAAACTAAAAAAACTTACACACAAAAAGGATTCTCTATGGACTCACCATATTCAGAGGTAGGGATCAGTACATAGGGGTCCATCTCCACTGGGCTTAGGGTAGCCAGGTTTTCTGACTCAGCAGTAGCAGAGCCACTGTTCTCCCCTGTCTGGATGACCAATGAGTCCAGTGATGTGGTATGCTCCTCAGGGAGAAGGACACTGGCACTGTGGTCCACAGAGTTGGTTCGGCGGTATTCAGGTGTGTTCTCCCAGTATGGAGGCTGAGTGGTGGACTGGTCAGGGAAGAGCTCCATTTCCTCGTGAGGTGAAGTGGAAGATACAGATGTATCCTCGACATCCCCAGCGATGGCTCCCTCAGGCCTGATAGACCCTCCTGAGAGGTCGTAAGAGGTGCTTGGGTAGACCGTGTCCATGACATGCTCCACCTGGATGGCATGCTCATCTCCGGAGTGGTCCTCCTCAGGAGGTGTGGGCAGCCCACTTTCCAGTTGCTCCTCTGGAGAGCTGTCATACCTAGTAGTGGCTTCAACTCCTGATACATTGGAGCCTGCGGTCTCAGAGGTAAAAGTGTAGTGTTCGGTCTCCTGGGTGATCTCTGTTTGCATATGGCTTTCCTCTGAAATACCATACTGAGACTCTGTTGGCTTACCACTCTCAGGGGTTGTGCCAGGCATGGGATGTGGATCATTGGACCCGTCCACCTCCTCATATGCTCTGGTGGGCACGGGGGCCTCCAGAGCAGTCCCTGGTACACCCTCTATAGAGGGCTCTCCTGATTCCATGTTTGACTCTAACGAGGGCTGGTAGGGATCGGGGCTACCAATGTCTTTATGAGCAGTTGTAAGATCACCTGATTCATAATTTGTCTCGGGAGAAGGTGGATACAGTGTTGGGTTTGCATTCAGCTCATCATAGGGTGTGACTGGGTAGTTTGAATCTAAGTTTGCCTCCTCAGGGGCAGGCTGATATGATTCTGGGTTGCTGACCTCTTTCACCGGCTGCCAGGTGTCCTCTGTGGGCTCCAGGTCTTGGGGGAAGGATGTGGGGGTGAATGGGTCTTGGGGTTCAACCGGAAAGGGTAGCTCCTCGTGATAGACAACAGTAGGGCCCGGGCCATCGACAGCCCCCTGCTCCTCTCCAGGCTGGTCTGGGTACTGCTCCCCATGATCAACCCTCTGTTCCTCTCTGTGCTGCCCAGGCACAGCCTCCTGTTCCTCTCCGTCCTCCTTGATGTATGCCTCCTCAGTAACAGCCCCCTGCTCCTCTCCGTGTTCTCCAGGAACAACCCCCTGTTCTTCTCCGTGCTCCCCAGGGACAGCCACCTGCTCTGGGTACTGCTCTCCAGGGACAGCCCCCTGCTCTGGGTACTGCTCCCCAGGGACAGCCCTCTGCTCTGGGTACTGCTCCCCAGGGACAGCCCCCTGCTCTGGGTACTGCTCCCCAGGGACAGCCCCCTGCTCTGGGTACTGCTCTCCAGGGACAGCCCCCTGCTCCTCTATATGCTCTGATGGGTGCTGCTCCTCTGGAATAGGGAGGGTAGTCAGGGAGCCCTGAGCTTCTTCGCTCACCACCTGCTCCGTCACCTGACTGAATTCCTCCAGAGGCTCAAACAGCGTCACAATGTCCTGGCCGATGTCCTCTGGCTCTGTTGCCAGGTAATCATGGGGAGATTCGGTGTGAGTGTTGCTGTTGCCTGTCAGATGCAAGGGCAATGAATCAAAGTTAGGCCAGAGGATGAGTTAGAATACAGTAGGAACTGCGTTGGGATGCCACTACTGAAGCCCAGCATAACTTTCAAAACCTCTTACCTCGGAAGCAGTAAGTGTCGTGGCGAGTGTGTGCCTCTGGAAAGCCTGTCTGGTTCAAATGGCGATAGACAGTCCTGACCCCAGCCTCCCCTCCACCACAACGCTCCCTGGGAGTGACAATGGGGTAGCGTACACTCCCATCAGCCAACCACCCCGGGCTGCAGGCGTTCAGTCCGTCATTCCAGGCTGCATACAGCTGACCTGTGGTAGCCAGCTCCGCTCCCTGAGCCAGACAATAGGCCTTAGCTTCCCACAGGGTGAAACTTCGGGGGGCAGATCCATGGAACACTTCCCCTGTAGATACATGTATGGAGGGAGAAGTCCGTTTGTAATAATCTGCACTTGATCAAATTCACGAAACACTCCAATAAATAACATAATTTCCTACCCTCTATGTTCTCCACATAACAGTATACATCGTACAGCTCATCAGGTTCCAGCAGCCCATAGTTCCTCACTCCAGGATGCCCGTCCATGTCTCCAAAACATCCCTCTCGTGGCATCTGGATAGGATATCTGTGGAGAAGAGTGTCGATACTACATAGTGTTATACAACTGTTATAACAAAGGGGAAAGTCTATTGAAGTGGATGAAAGCATCTCTCTATCTGTGTCCGCTCGCTTGATATGAGAGAACATTTACAGTGGTCTTTTATCTGCCTGGCCTTTACCTCACTGAGTGGTCTGAGAGCCAGCCCGCATCACACTGCTCATAGCCACTGTGGTAGGCTGCCAAGAGCTGCTCTGGGGTGGCGATGTGAGCCCCGATCTCCTCACAGGCGTCCCGGGCCTGCGCAAAGGTAAAGGCATAGCGACTGGAAGCATCACGGTAGTGGAACACCACCCCTGTTGAAGGTCCACAGTCTTGCCGTTATTTCAGATTCAGTATTTTGTGTGAACTACAGCTACATTCACAAGCATAGGCTATATCTGATTCATGAGGTTATAAACTGCTCTGGTCAGGCAATCCATCATCTATTACCTGCTGGGTGCATAGGGTGGGACAACCAATTCATCTCAGCAGAATTTGTATGACATTATAAAGGGACAGAAGTGTACAATAAGTGTACAGAACATTAAGAACACGTTCCTAATACCGAGTTGCACCAGAACAGCCTCAATTCGTCGGGCCATGGACTCTACAAGGTGTCGAAAGCTCTCCACAAGGGTTCTGGCCCACATACACACTGTTGAGCGTGAAAAACCCAGCAGCGTTGCCGTTCTTGACACAAACCGGTGCGCCTGGCACCTACTACCATACCCCTTTCAAAGACACTTAAATCTTTAGTCTTGCCCATTCACCCTCCGAATGGCATACATACACAATCCATGTCTCAATTGTATCAAGGCTTAAAAATCCTTCTTTAATCTGTCTATTCCCTTTCATCTACACTGATTGAAGTGGATCATCAATAAGGGATCATAGCTTTCACCTCGATTCACATGGTCAGTCAATGTCATTGAAAGAGCAGCTGTTCTTAATGATTTGTACACTCAGTGTAAGTGGTAATGTACAGTCAGTGTCTATGCTGTGTTTTGTAGGACATTCTCTGTCTCTCCTAGAGCCATCCTGTGACTGACAATTCTGACTGGCTCACTGCCTGCTGAGATACAAGCATTGACAAACACACTCCTGAGTTGTTACTGTCATAGGTCAGGAACTCTGGCTTATCCCCGACATCTATGACACCAACCCCCGGCCTCACCTTTCACCTTGACTTGAGCCACACCATCGGCATCCTCCAGGCCCTGCTGCACCTCACAGCGGTAGAAGCCAGAGTCGTTGTACTGCAGGCCATCCAGCCTCAGGGTGAGGTCGGCTGGGGAGGAAGCGTAATGGAGCAGGGAGGCTCGGTCCTTGTAGGCCTCGCTGACCTTCACCCTGTCCCCTCGGGCCACCAGGATCTCAGTCTCGTGCCCCTGGGACAGCACGCTCCACTTGACCCTGGGTAGGGAGAGGACGGCGTGGCGGCCATTCGTGTTGGGGGGCGGGTGGGACAGAGACACCAGGCAAGGTAGGGTAAGAGAGCCCCCCAAGACGGCAGATAAGGGAGGGGTCGTAGGGATGGTCACCTGTAGGAGTCTGGAGTCATCTGGTGAGTGCAGAATAAATGGGTTAAATTGCTGACTTTAAACAGTCAAAAAGTTTTTTTAACTTTTAAAAACAATTGGGGGGGGGGGTGTCTCAGGCTGCAGTTGATGTTATTTTTTAAAGTCTGGAACCCATTTAAAAGTCTTGCCAGTTGCCATTTGCCGTCATGGTGTTGTTGAAACAAATACCGGATGAGACACTTCCTGGGCACATCAGTTAACCTTGATTTTTGCTGTTAAAGTCACACCTTCTCAAATAGTTTCCAGAGTGTGTGTGTCAGCAAAAACGATGAATGATCGGGGAGTGATTAGAAAGTGCCCCTATACCCTTAGAAGTCAAAGGTCATAGATCATTGAATGGATGTCAGTATAGCCGGGACTGACGGAGGCTAGTCACGCACCTGAGGCTTGGCTGGGGGTAGAGGAGGACGGTAGGACGAGCGGACAGATGACACACAGCAGCAAAGACAGGAGCATCTCCAATCTGCAAAGAGAGAAATAGAGAGGTGGGGGGGGGAGAGAGAGACACAAAGAGAGAAAGACATTATCATTATTGTGAAAGCTTAATAGACAAATGGAGAAGTACTGTAGAGAAAGTGAGAATGAGGAAAAGAGGTAGGGATGACTCCCTTAATAACTCTCAGAGGGTCCTGTGGCCTCTTTGGATACCTGGAGACAAGATAAGACATATACAAATATTGACTCATGCTTACAGTCATTCATCAACCTCAGAGAATATTACTAGACAGTGGCAAGTGGCCAGCTTTCACCAACCACCTCAGCCTCTAAAGTAAAAACCGTGGCTAAGACATCCGCGCTGTCATTTAGCAGAGACCTTGAGAACGGATAGGATGGTGTGTTAATCCATCACATGCAACGTCAGTCCTGATCAAGCTGAAGTTCTTTTGAAATAACAAATATTCATTCTTCATTTTGACAAATTGATTTGTATGACAAGTGTGAGGAATTGTTCTTTAATTCTGCAGAATTTTGTTGAGCTTCCAATAAGTAAATTGATGAGTCTATGGATATGTCTTTGTGGGGTTTTGTGTTTTGCATGTGTATAGAAATCTCTTTAAGTCAGGGAGTGTCATTAGTCAGATTGTGTGTGTGTGTGTGTGTGTGTGTGTGTGTGTGTGTGTGTGTGTGTGTGTGTGTGTGTGTAAAGTAGCTGTGTACTGCATGTGCCTTTTTGCATCAGTCAACTAGAGTGTGTTAGTCAGTAACTGTCTGTGTGGCCTTGGTGTTATCCAGCTGGCATGAGTCAGACTTTGGGAGCTCTCGAGTGTGAGCAGAATTCTGATGTCCCCCAAATTCCCCCAGGATGGCATGGCACAAAGCCCTTAATTCCAACTCCACTGCTTTATCATCGTTATATCCCTTTTAGCAACCTAAATGTTAAATCCCAACCACCCCCACCCCATTAACATTACCCACGCACCAAAGACACACAGACACAGCTACACATTTCCCCCACTGACTCGATAGGACCGCCACATTACCCATTCTGAGCAGGCCGGTGTATTCAAATAAGCAGTGCGTTTCTTAAAGGGTGTAAAAATGTAACGTGAATAGAGTCCCCCCACCCACTGGATGTGTTGGTGAATGAACTGTGCAGTCATGCTGCAAACCCAGTGCACTGGGTGCTTTAGTGATCACTCACAATTAGGGAACACCTTCCTATTATTGATCAGATCCCTTTTGCCCTCAGAGCAGCCTCAATTCGCCGGGGCATGGACTCTACAAGGTGTCAAAAGTGTTCCAAGTTGGCTGGATGTCCTTTGGGTGGTGGAACATTCTTCATACACATGGGAAACTGTTGAGCGTGAATAACCCAGCAGTGTTGCCGTTCTTGACAAAAACCGCTGCGCCTGGCACCTACTACCGTACCCCGTTCAAAGGCGCTTCAATCTTTTGTCTTGCCCATTCACGCTTTGTATGGCAAACATACACAATCGATGTCTTCATTTTATCAAGGCTTAAAAATCCTTCTTTAATTAACTTATCTCCTCCCCTTCATCTACACTGATTGTCTACACGTCAATATGGGATCATAGCTTTCACCTGGATTCACCTGGTCAGTCTATGTCATGGCCAGAACAGGAGTTCTTAATGTTGTGTACACTCAGTGTACAGTACATTGCCTTTATTCAAATGCAAGTCTAACTTCGGCTATATAGTCAATGTGAATTATTTATTTAACCTAAACTATGTAGTACTGTAGGTGGCATTCATGTATCATCAGGCCAATTATCTTTATAATGACTATTCTATCTGCAGATATAGCCCTGTAATTCAAATGTCTTAATGTCCTAAAGTTTGTCTAAGGAGGAAGTGATGATTCTGCTAAATTGGAAATGTCTACTGACAGCCCACAGTAGATTGCCGAATAACTGTAAAAGTCACATCCAGACCCTTTATTATTTTTTACAAGAGGTTTTACAAGCAACCAGTGATGAGGTTAGAGGAACAGAATCTCAACCTATACACTACATTGCCTGTCTGGATTGTTGCTTCACTTTTATATAGAATCCTGATATTGTGGAAAATCACATCAGGAACTGGAATTAGGTCAAGAAGAACTAAATTAACTCGAAATCAAGGCAGAAATTATTGTTGGTTTTGTAGTAATCCGACTGCGCTTAATGATCAATTACCCAAAGTTCCCATGTAAAACTATGTTTTCTAAGTTTGAAGTTCAGTGACCTATTGCATAACATAAACTGTAAATCCATTAGTCAACATGGGGGTTGTTAGAGTGTGATCTCTACTAATACCGTAGAGAGGAGTGGTGATGATAGAAGTGGGTAAATTGCACATGAACGAAACTGTCTCGAACCCGTGAAGAAAATCATTGGGCAAATCATCCACATCATAACTGTCGGTTGAAATGAAATTGGGGAGCTGATGGATCTGTGGCAGTATCCATAACAGTAGATTGTGAGAATGTGGACAAGCAAATTAACCGTCATCCTGGCAGTCTTCCCTCTCCTACTTGTCTCAGATCCGGTTTCTAGGAAAATGAAGTCTTTTTTGTACAGTTCCTCAATTACCCTCCATTCAATCTTCCTCAATCCTATGACTGTTAATGAAGTATATAAGCAGACAGCATTGATATGTATTCATTTCCCCCAACCCCCAAAACATCCACACACACACACACACACACACACACACACACACACACACACACACACACACACACACACACACACACACACACACACACACACACACACACACACACACTAGAGCTGGGACAATAAACCCCCAAATTATCGATACAGACCGAACCAACCGTTTCTTGAGGGCATTTTACTGCTATCGAAAATAATGATAAGTAGCCTTTACTAGAGAAATGTGAAGTTTGAAATGAAACGGGACAATGGTAGCCACAACATTGAAAGAGGTAGTAGTAGTTTTAAGTGTAACATTAAAAAAATAACTAGTGCACATTAAGTTGCCGTTCAACTTATCATGATAATTCAGTAAATGTATCATGATATGGATTTTTGTTCATACCGCCAAACTCTCTCTCTCACACACACACACACACACACACACACACACACACACACACACACACACACACACACACACACACACACACACACACACACGTTTTCTTCCCTGCTGTGTTGGGCACATGGCCCTTAGCCACAACCACATTTCCATACTCCAAGGAGAGAGGGAGAGGGCTTCCTCTGGGGAGAGAGAGAGGGGAGGACGCATCCCAGGCAACCTCAGAAGTGCTTAGACATGCATCACAAGTGGCTGGAATAACCAATGACTTCACCGTGGTCTGACCAAGAAAGGTAATTTCAGGCTGATGGACTGCAGTATACAGTGTTGGTGATGGGGATGATGGTGGTGGGAAGTGTGGAAGTACCTCTGTAAGTGGACTTATGCTTTCTTGAACTGAATCAATGAGGGTTAGTAACAGATTATTTATATTTTGGCTTATGTAACTCTTTATGGTCAAATAGAATGAGATACTGTGAACATGAACGCACACACCTGACCCACAGTCTCTCTCCTCTGTAGCTTATCAAACACCAGCTGTCCTAGTCATTTTCGACACCCACCACCACCTCTGCCAGTCTGCCACCCTCCATTACCCGGCCTCGTTCCACCCCACCACCACGCCCACCCTCCAATCCTTTCTCGCGTTACCTCGTATGACTCCATCTGCCCATCTCTAGGGGCAACCCATACCCCCTCACAGGCCCGGGCTGGCAGGAAGCAAAGTTGGGGGGGGGGGGGGGGGGGGGATGAGAAAGAAAGGGGCTATGACAGAGAGATAGGGGGACAAAACTGTACAGAGTGCACTAAGAGAGGAGAGAAACAGAGAGAGGAAGTCAGCAGGAAGGAAGCTTTGGTGTGATTCAGCAGTGCCCCTCCAGCAGGGCAGGACACAACAGAAGGTCCAGCTGAGGAGTGATATTAGCCATATTGCTATTAGCTTTAGCCGTTAGCCACTCCAGCCAAAGGAACTGACTCATGGAGGTGGATGGGGGGGCAGGGGCCTTGGCCCATTTGTAGCCTGTGCCACGGGCTGACTAGGCAGAAATGTAGGTCTTCTGAGCGCTTTAAGGGCTTATGGGAGACTGTCAAGGCAAACTGTGGCAACTCTCACAGCAGTACACCAAATCAGTCCACTCTCGTCAGTCAACAACACAAAGATGGTGCGATGACCTATTTAGAAACCAGTGATATCACATTTGCAATGGACAGTCATATTTGCAAGGTTAGTCAAACTGAGAAGAATAACCCAGATACCACAGCATCAAAGCGTCTGTCTTGACAGTCTGGCTGCAAGGAGGATATAGCTACTTGATTGTACATAGGGACATGATTAGGAGACCAGTAACGTCAGGCTGACAACTAAGGGCATTATCTGGCCCTGTTAAAACTCAGCTAAGTGTCATCAAAGTGCACCTTTATTCTGATATGCCTCTACTTTCTTTATGGAAGAGATAATAATAGTGGTCCTGTGAGGCTCAGTTGGTAGAGCATGGTGCTTGCTAAGCCAAGGTTTGTGGGTTCAATTCCCACAAGGGCCACACATACGAAAATACAGTATATGCTTGCATGACTGTAAGTCGCTTGGATAAAAGTATCTGCTAAACGGCATATATTATGATACAGACCTGCTACTCGTTTCTCTGGTGACTGGTTGGCTGAATATTCAAATGAAAAAGTTTCAAACTGACAAAAATAAGTTAATTATTCTCTCTTTCTTGAACAGCAGAGCGCTGTCATGCACTCACCGTGCCCCCTCTCTCCCTCCACTCCATACAGTAGAGTCCACTTGGGTAGGCCATGCGTGTCACTTCCTCTCTGCTCACCTCACACCTCTCTTCATATTTCAGGGAGCTCCTCATGGCTGTCCCTACCTGGGGCCTGAGTAATGAGTACATCCAGGGGCCAGACTGGGCTTGGGGTGCTCTCTCACACGCAAACGTAAATGTTTACAGTTCCACTTTTCCATGTAAAAGTACAAGGTTTGTTGACATACATGTTGTTGCTTGTTGACGTATTTGACAGGTCCTGATTGGGGCATAGTACTAAACTAGGTTAACGTACTGTATGGGTCGATGTTAGTTCTTTCAAAACGACAACATCAACTTAGAAACAGAAGTGTTGATAAATCAACACTGAGATGTCATGCGTGGAACCCAATCACTTGAAATAGCCTAAACATTGCCATTCCACAAAACACCTGTGTTAGCCCACTCAAATAGCAACTGGCATCAAAAGGTCCAAGCTTTTGACACCCAGTTGTTCCCCGGGCGCCGATGACGTGGATGTCGATTAAGGCAGCCCCCTGCACCTCTCTGATTCAGAAGACACATTTCAGTTGAATGCATTCAGTTGTACAACTGACTAGGTTTCCCATTTTCCCTTAATCAATATTTTTTAAACAAAGCCACTGGTATTAATGTCAATTCAGTAGTTGGTTGGGGAAAATAAGCTTTATTCCCTGTCACAGAATGTCCATATGTAGCCAGTTTGGAGTACAGTACAACATATATTTCTATAGGTACAAGTAGACCTGCAACAACAGTGTGCATTGCCCCATGCTCCATATGATTTACTTAATAAAATCAGTTTGATCATAAAATCAGTTTGGAGGGAATCCTTACACAGCACTGTAGCAGGTACAATCTGTCTGGATCCTGCTTAACTGTGCTCAGCAAACAATGCATGAGGAAAATGTTATTTTACATTGAATAATTAAGATTGTGGGTTCAAGGGTAAGTTATAATAACTTTATATCAAAAAACTTTAATAAAATTTTCATTTTGACCTACAGAATAGCAATAACAGTAGGATAAAAGAGGTGATAGAAAATATTTAAATTATATATTTGACGAAAAAAAAGGCTGTATTGTTTAAAACGTTTTTCGAAAATGTCTCTAATTTGCTCTAATTATGGCAAAATGTATTGAGGATTTTATGTTTGACTTATACAACGAAAAACATTTGTTGGCTAATTGATGAACAAAACGTGTTATTTTGCGACAGAAATCTATTCTTATATTTATCAAGGACATGCCAAAAATAAATGATTTACAAATCCATCACCTACCTCATTTAAATGACGCACTCAAATGATCCTTTCTGTGTACCTTCGTATTTTGAAGCAGACTCGACAGGTGCAACTTCTAATAAATATTTTCCAACCAAAATTTGAATGAAATTAGACAATGAGTTGTCAGGTACTAGGATTCCCCATGTTGAATTGAAAAAGCTAAAGAACGACTTGAGCTCCGTCCGCCAGCGAAGGAAGCAAAGTAAAGAGGGATTGGGGGGCAGAGAATTATGCACACCAAAATCTTGAACAGCCCACTTTCTTCCTCCGACCAAGAACACTTTCCCATTTGCGGGATAATGGAGAAAGGGGGATGTGGAGGGGATAACGAAAAGACAAATCAATCACTCACAAAGATGCAGTTTGAAGGAATCACTTTACGGGGAAATAATATCAGAAGTCAATAGCCTGAATTCAAAGTTGCAAGTCAGTGTGTCAAAGCAGGACTCAGGATGCTTTGCGGTCCGATAAGCAACACATGTGAAGCGCATGATCCCACACCATCTTGCAGCAGAGGGCACCACTGAGAATGCTGAAGTGGGACTACAATAGAGCCCTATAGGCTACCAGCAGCGCCCATTCACATACTCCAGTTACCTATACTACAATTAAAAGATAACAGCACTTCAGTCTGCTGGTTTTTCAATCTTTCAGTTTTATTTAGAGCAATCATGCATAAATGTTTAAATTGATCAACCAAACAAATTATTTGTTTCCATGCTGCAAATTCAGTGAGAAGAGAACATATGGTGATTTGATTAGGCCTATTCATTGCCTGTCATGAAGAATATGGCCATCGCTGATCACTGATAAAAAGGAGAGGGAATCTTCATTAAAATACTCCTCCTACAAGCTCCCCTGAAATATTGCAAGGCTTAGCAATTCAAGAAATTAGCAATTCATGCAAGACTGAGGGTTAACAGCTAACGGAGAACAATCTAACATTATCCTCATTATGTGCCCCTGCACAAAGGGATTAATTAAGGGTTAGTAATCTGGGATAATCTTGACTAACGTGGATGATAGCAGATGTTTTTGCTCAACCTGTCGACAACATGAAAGGCCAAACAAAGTGTCACAATCACATTGCTTTGAGTTCCATTTGGATGTTTATGCAATTTCAGTTTCCAATTTAACAAATCTCTATGCGATTCATCAAGACCTGTATTGGATTACTTGCACAACAATATTAGTGTGTGGAGGAACTATTTGTCCTTCCACAGCTATCAGAGTTAACCCAGTTTCCTATAAAAGTCAAACACATGATACAGGTTGAAATTACGTGGGAAGCGATTATGTACAGATTTCCAACTAGACACAAAGCAGGACCTTGCTTTCTCGTGGACAGGCTGCAGAGTCAGAGTCATGATTCATGTCTGCTATGCTCACCACTTGTGGACAGAGGGTGGATGCTGGCCACCCACAGAGGTTTTAATGGTCCAACGGTATAAACAGACAGAAATTTGAAAAGTGGGTGTAGCATAATAGTAGTGCTGAGCAAGAGGTCTTGATAAGAGGGGAGGGTGAATACTGCTTTGTTCATAGCCTTGCTCAGCTGACAGTTGCGGCCGAGTGGCAGGCTGTGAAGGAATTTAACATATAGGCATGGTGCGGGATGGTCAACATGGGTGCTGGGAAGCCAGTGGAACGGACGCCGCTGTTGGACTGCAGGCCCAGAGGCATGGATATGATTGTAGGCTGGCTCAGAGAGTCGCCCGATATTTTCGCCATGCACTTCCCACCCCCAGTCTAGTTCATTATTGGTTATTGCGACCATCCACGTCAATGTTATAAATTGATAATGATGTGAGGGCCAAAACATCATTGTAGAAAACACATGTAGGTTACAACTTTAACTTGCTCTGGACATACTTTCATTCCAGGCAACGTTTCCCAATTCATTCAGCTATATCCCTTCATGGCACAAAGACATGCATTCCACCTGCGATTAAATCTGATCACTGACCCGATTGTTCCACTGCTGTAATACTTTACTGCCTTTTCAAATCAACATTAATGAGAACCTGTTTGGCTCATCTCACAGGCTGCAACCTTCAGCTGTGTCACTGATGAATGCTTTGGTAGAAGGTCATCTCTCAACCTTACGCAATGACTTCTCTGCACGGCACCTACAGGCATTTTGTGGCAGAATTTAGAGCTCAGGCTTCTCTGCCATTTGTAAAGGTCCACTTTGCGGTGCCTACACAAGTGGGAGAGGAGTTAACAGTGAATATGCATGAGACACAATTTATTCCTTGACATGAAATTGTAAAAACCATCTGACAAGAGGAAACGATGAAAAGCTCCAACAAGTCAAAGATTATTTTGTGAAATGAATTGTCTTTTAACCTCAGTGGATAGTTGTGAAGAGTCAAGATAAAACAAGGGTCCACATAACCAGTGAATGGGTGGCAGCCTGGAAGACTGGCATAGAGTGGCGTGCCCTCTCAGAATCACTGATACATTCTGGAAAGAAGGTGTAATGTCCTGGATTTAGCCATCAGGAGCTCTGGCACAAGCGGTGGCGATACCGTGGTTTTCAGTTGCCTGCTCGGTCAATAGAGGTTAGGCCAAGGCTGACATGAGAAGAACAGAACGGTTCTCTTTGAATACCTAGCATAGGTCTTCACAGAAGGAGGGGGAAAACAGAACAGCCAAAGGCAGTAGCAGAGTTCACACCCTGACCGGGGCACTGAAGTATAAGTTCACAGTCAGCCCCAACAGATGTCAACAGCAACATGAATCAATGGGATTTCCAGGTGAAATCTTTTTTAGTTTTGACACAAATGCTTTTAATTGAGTATTGCCATTAAGCTAATGCGTCGCTAAATTATCCACTGAAATGAAACTGGAGGACAATGTATGATGTTTGTTTAATGACTACTGGGGCTGTAGTCTAATCACACCAGTCTGGCACACTGTTGTGTTGAATGGTGTCTTGGTAACAGTTGTGAGTCAATAGGACCACAGTCTACTTTCACAAGAACCCTTCAAGAAAGATTCTAGAAACCCCTGTTCAATCTCAAGTCCCTGGACAGACATACAATTGCCTCTAATGGTTATTATCAATAAGTAATGTAGGCTTAAAAGTTTGCAATGGTCATTTATTTATTTCCCCCCCCCCCATGTTTGCCATTACAATGCTTGTTTAAAACCAATTTCATCATTATACTGCAGTTGCATTAAAATCGATTTTACTTTCACCTGTCAAAATGAACATGTACTGAGATACTGTATGTTAACAATTGAATATATAAAATTAGAAGTGTCTGAACAAATAACTCTAGACAATTCAAAGCAAAAAAAATGTATCACAGTACTGTATTAGAAATTCAGTAATTAAACCGAGAAAATAGACTGCACCTGTGGCAGAGGACTGCCATCTTGTGGCATAGGTTATCCACCATAAACTGCAACCCTGAAGGCAATTTTTTTTTTTTACAGAAGTAGAAAAATAGACAAAAGTGGCTGAGGTGAGAAGTGGAAGACCTGATAGTGATTTCTGAATGTTAAAAATGATACGTCCATACCATCTCTCAACCCGTTCACCAGTTCAGTCCATACAGGCTTTAACTGGCTTTTTTTTATTTGGAGGCTAAGGTCCTCTCCCACTCCACCTCCACAACTTTGTACAGTTCCATGGTGGCTTTGGCGTCCTCCACAGACGAGTGCCCCTTCTTCCCAGTCTGAGAACACAAGGGGAATTTCTTCTTACTACAAAATAACATAAGCTACACAATAAGAGGTTTATTAGCTTACTACTTTTGTTGAGACTAGAACAACCCAGACTGAATCACTGTAGATTATATTCAAATCAATCCTGTTTCAATCAGAAGTCTCTTCTCACCTGGATGTTGCGGTTGAACAGGGCCTTGGTGAGTCTTTTCAGTGAGGCAACATCTTTCTCTGGAAAACCAGCCTTCTGGTTGAGGAGAGGAATGCGGGAGGTGTCCCGCGTTAAGACAGCAGGGTGATTGTAACTTAGGGATTTGAAGTCATTGTGGACAGCATGCCCTATTACCACCTTTCCTGCAAGGATCTTTAGAATCTATAGGAGGATGGAATACAAATAAGAGATCAAATGATATCATGGTCATGTTTAGTAAAGTAAAGGTCCAAATAGAATAGATTTACAGTCGCAGTCACACCTCGTGTTGAATGTGCCACCACAGATCCCAGCACTGGCAGTAATCGGGGCCACGATCCAGCCCCAGCCCCCAGGACTCTCTCACCATAGCAGACAAAGAGCTGATCTGTTGTTCTCACTGACCGTGCAACTGCTGGGGGGGGGGGGGGGGGTCGTAAGCAGGCAGGGTGAAAGGGATGTTCACATGCCTGTCTGACAGAATCTTCGGGAGGAATGAAGGGTTGGGGCGGACTCCCCCGGGGTCAATCCGGTAGCACTCAGAATTTACCGAAAGAGCATGGAGAGGTGTTTCAGGGAGGCAAGCTCCAACGGTTCGAAAGGCGGCTTTGCCAAAGCTGCCAAGACCACATCCAGATCGCCATTGAGCGGGTCCTAGCTGGACGCAGGTGACGAACCCCCTTCATAAACCTGGAGACCAAGGGATGGCGCCCCACTGGCCTGTCCATCCACCCAACGGCAGGCAGATATAGCGGCCAAATACCCGCTCAGTGTAGAGGCTGTCAAGCCCTCATCCAAGCGAGACTGCAGGTATTGGAGGACATACTGCACCCCGCATGACTCGGGCACAACCTCAATACCAGTGCACTAAGAGCAGAACCGCCAACGCAACTGGTATGCTGCGGTTGTAGCCGGCGCCCTTGCGCTCTGCATGGTGTTCATTACACCCTCCTGTAGTCCTAACATGGATCATTGGTGCCGTTCAGTGGCCACGCCCACAGACTGAGGCGGTGCGGCCTTGGATGCCACAGAGATCCCCCAGCCTGAGACAGCAGGCAGCAGAGACAGCAGAGACACCAGTCTCAGGGGAAGTTGCCAAGATGTCCCAGACAACAGGGACAGGAGAAGGCTGAACCAGGGTTGTCTGGGCCAGTATGGGGCCACCAGAAGCAGACGATGCTCTGCCATCCTGGTCCTGTCCAGCACAGCCTGGATCAGGGGAAAAGGGGGGAATACATAAAGCTCCAGCCCTGGTCAATTGTGAGCCAGAGCATCCAAGCCCAGAGGCCCTGGTGGCTCCGACATGGAGTACCACAGGGGGAAGTGTGCATTCTCCTGGGAGGCAAACAGGTCCACCTGAGCCCTCCCGAACTTGCCCCACAGGTGCTGCACCACCTGGGGATGTAGACTCCAGTCCCAAGGTGGCGGAGCCTCCCTCGAGAGCATATCCGCTGCCACACTCAGGATGTCAGGTACGTGTGCTGCGCGTAGAGACGCTAGACAGCCCTGAGAAGGAGCTCCCGTGCTGTAAGATTGAGGCGGTGGGACCTCAGTCCACCCTGATGGTTGATGTAAGCCACCACTGTGGCGTTGTCCATTCTCACCAGGACGTCTTCCTTTCAGATGTGGAAGGAAAGACCGCAGGGCCAGCAGTACAGCTCAGAGCTCTAGTGTATTGATGTGCCTGCTGCTCCAAGGGGGTAGCCAACAGCCGCTGGCCGACCTGCCCTTGGTCACACCCCCCCAGCCAATCTGGGAGGCGTCGGTGTCAACCAGCTCCCGGCGGCACATCCTCAGCATCTCCACCCCACCTGAGAGAAAAGAGCGACAGCGCCACCTCAACAATGCCCTGAGGCCCGCAGCTGGCAGTGACGGTGGTGCTTTGGGTGCAGCCGGTGGAAGTTGAACCACTATTGACTAAGGCCAGAGATGGAGCAGGCCCAGGGGAATCAGCAACGAGGCCGCCGTCAGCAAGTCCAACAGGCGTTGGCAGGTCAGGGCGGATACCACCCGCCTCTGCAGAAAGTGGTCAAGGCAAGATGGATCGCCTGAACCCTTCTCGTAGGCAGAAGCATGGCCACGTTGGTAAGGCGGTCAAGAGAGCAAAGAGACCCATATGTGGCTTTCAAGCCTGCATCAAAGACTCTGGGGGTTCCGTCCTGGCAGTAGCCCAGTTCTCCTGCAAGGCCTCGCGGAACTTAGCAGAGATGGGGACAGATTGAGAGTCATCACTGTCCACCAGTTGATGTCCAGTGCAGTGGCTATCCAAGTGAGTAGGCTCCTCATAGCCTCTCGAGCAGCTGGGGGCGATGGCCTGTCTCACGGTGGTGAACAGTGCCAGCATTGTCCCCCGGGAACAGCCCATCACTGGCCAACAGGGAACAGCTGTTGCCGCCACCGAAGCTATCAACCTCCTGACGCAGGGCGTGCGCCCTCCGTTCAAGGTGGTCCCAGCTCTGCCTGCGGTGGCTCTGGCCACACTTCCTGGGAGGGGTACTGGGCCCAGACTAACAGGGGGAGGGAGCTCCCCCTGTTAGGGGCTCCTGGGGGAGGGAGCTCGTCCCCAGCCTGAGCCCAAGCCTGGCTGACCCACTCGCGCATGGCCTCCAATCGCCAGGCGCTCTGAGAACACCACACAAAACAGGCATCCAGTAGGGCGCTGCACTGCCCTCTCCGCTGGCTCAAACCCAGGCAGTGCATACACAAGGTATGAGGATCCCCAGGGGGATGCCACCATCACACCTGCCACAAAGGGAAGCCATAAGCTCAGCCAAGCCAACAAGGCCACTGACACCCTGGGAGAGCTATGTCGTGACCCGCTTGGAGGAATAGGAACCCTGTGAGGGATAAATTACCCAGTACCTCTGCAAACACAGGGGAAGACCCCAGTGGGAAAAACAGGCAAACAAAAAAAACAGCAACCAGGTAATGGATTGATTTATTTGTCTTACTCCAACATTACCTACCGGTTTAATATTCAAGCAGTAAAAACAGCACCATATGGAGTAACCCCAAAGTTAATGTCTCAACGTAGTGTTCGATAATACTCGCACTCTGCAGGGGAAAGAACAAAAAAAAAACTGCAAGATAATTAACAGAGAAGCGGCATGCTAAAGCAATTCACAACACACACATAGAACAAGTCAGTCGGCAAGTTGTGTAAGGTAAATTACAGTTTGTGGCAGCAAGAGCCACCAATATATTGATGCACACGGAGTCGTAGTGTAACGCTAACGAAACACAAGCACGACAAACCACGGGCGGAAGATACAGATCAACCACGAGCAGAGCACTCAAGAGGCGGGTCTGGCCATGTGGCCAGCTGCTCCAGGCTGCAAACAGCCAGTGAGTATACTTCCACACAAGATATTACACTTACTAGTGACTTACCAAGCGAACTTCAGAAAGTTTGTACTTCAAACCATACCGACATCCGCCGAGAAAATGAAAGAGAACATGTCGCGGCCATGGGGTCTATATATAGGGGCGGACCCCAGCCGTGACACAGGTGTACACTGGAGAAAATCTGTAAATCCTCACCTCAGATGTATCCCTCCGCCACGGAGTGATACCAATATATTGGAGTGATCCAATATAGTGAAACATAACAGCCCAGTTCAAAATGAATGACACCGATTCATGGTGAGAGAGTGAGGCTTATCCAGACTGTTTTAACACTTTGTGACTTATGATTTCCCATTGTAGACAATTCAGTTGCAGTAATTCCGTAACTGATTTTTTGAGTAATTCCGTTAACCATTTGGTAACATAATTATGAGTTTGAATCACCTAATAATTCATAAACAACATTTATGTCAGTAAAATCACTATAACTTATTGGTAGGTCTACCATTACTTGTTACTTCTGTGAACTTTCATTATCCTGAAAATATTTTAAACATGTGGGCTTTTGGTAATGGAATTACAAGGCAATATTTATTAAACTTACAGGAGGTAAAAAAAACTTACCCAAAACTAAATATAAGTGTTGATAATAATTGGCAGGGGTCTTTACATTACTATGTTTTGATGTATTTCTGATACCTTTTAAATACTTTTTTTGGTATATGTTTTCTAAGGCCCCTTTTCCATCTGTTTATCCAGAAATCAAAGCCATTGCTAATATCAAAATATGAAAAATGTATCTATGCCTTCATTTCCCCCAAATATATTCTTTGCTTTCATTTGACACCAAATTTGATATGCTCATAGGTCCTTTTCGATGGAAAAAATACATTTTTCATCCTCCTTCAAACATTCTCCTCCAGGAGGCTTCTTACCTCCTTCCTGGCATGTTGAAATGGCATGGCTTTGACCAGTTGATGCCAGGAGATGCCACTCCAACGAGTCCGGTAGTCAGTGACTGCGTTGGTGGGCTTGATGTACCTGTCATACACCACGTCTCCATCATAGGAGACAATACTGCATCGTGCCAGCTCACTGTTGCGACCCTTGGGGCCCGTGCCAACCATCTCACAGTCCATGGCGAGGTACTTCAGGGGGTTACAAAAGGGGGCTGACCCTCTTGGGACAGGGGCGCAGTGTGCAACAGCCCTGGTGGGTGGGGGTTGGTGCCCCGGGGTGATAGTCGAAGTGGATTGCTCAGGATTGGTGGAATTCTTCACAGTAATGGTCAAGGATGTTGAGCTGCTTGTGGATGATGCAGGCTTGGAAGCAACACCTCTGGCATGCTCTGAACTGGGTATGTGATATGAACTTTTACTGTGAGTATTTTGAGTGTGAGCAGAGCTTTTGTTGTGTGCAGCATTGGGTTGAGACTGCCGATTGGCCCTGGGAGGTGGGCCCTGATGTTTATTCCCCTGTCTTTGATAGTGCTGGTTCTGCTTCTTGTTGAGGTAACCCTTTTTCTCCAAGAGTCGCCGCCTGTCGATAAATGCCTTGTGTTTGTTGCTTCCCGATGAGTCCTTACAGGGTCCACTGCTGCCAGAACAGTCCAGGTTTAACATCATGTCCGACATCTTGGAGGGGAATCTTCCTCAGCTGGGGCTAGGTTTGTTCTTGGATTAAAACTGTTGACGTCCCACTCCCTCCAACTGGACATAAAGGCCTTCACTGCTGTGCAAAATTAGGTACAAATATTTGTTTTAATCAAATGTCATTCTGACCCAATTGTCATGACATCAATTGAAGCGGTATTGTGATACCTGGACAAAAAGAAAATAGATTTACGTTAAAAAATCAGCTGGTATGTCTGAAATTTTGGGAAAACATTCTAGTCATGACAAACAAAGAAGTTAACTAGCCAGCTAGTTCGCTGTTTTTATAATCTAGCTAGTTTGGTAACGTTACTAGCTTAGCATGAAACACATTGAGGCCACGTAACTAACTAGCCACAATTAAGGTATTGAGGTATTTTGAAAAGTATGAGGTATTTTCGAAAAGTATGTGTAATCCGTGTAGTGTAAATGTTAGCTTGATAGATAGCTGTTAGGATGATATTACAGTAGAAAATACGGCTTAGGCGAGCTAGCATTGGGTCCTTGGCTAGCTTACTATCTAGCTACAGTAATACTAGCTAGCTCTGATGCTAAGCTATTCGAAACAGCGACTCGAACATTAGCTAGCTAGGAATTAAACTTTATTCTCCAGACAGACTAATTTAACTGTATGTCTAAACTCATATTGTGTCCTGAAAATATGGTGCAGAAATCAGCGTTATACAACAAATTACACATATACACCGACCTATAAACATAGCACCATGATACGACATCCTTAGCAGCTAAACAGTCGACTACTTCCGGTTCAGAGGTCGTGTTGTGAGGAAGAGCTTCTTATCGTCGTTATATAACACTCTTTCACTCGGTTGTAATAGTGTATTGTTGAAATGTTTAATGTTCACACATTATAACCGATCAGTTGCCGATGCGACGGTCGAATGATGTGCTCACCGACACTTTCAGCAGAGCAGCAAAGAGAGTTGGCAAGAAATCTTACATATTTTCTGTCGACATACAAACACATCTCCGATTCCTTCATAATTGTACGTAGCAAGCAACTCATTATATTTCTGTTTTTTACGTTACGCTGCTGCAGGTTTTTATAAGGTTATTTGAGTATAAGATGATCACGTGATATACTGCTATCAAGTCTCGAGTCCTCCGCTCCAGGTTGAAGTTTCCCCTACAGATCTAGGTTTAACTTCCCCTCCCTCAAGCCTGACCCAAACCATTATTTGGAAAAATGCTAAACTGACCAAAGGTCAGCGTCTAGAGGCAACTTCACCCTACACCTCGTATTAAGCTTGATCCCTGGATCAAAGGGCCCCTGAATCGATTTCTCTAGCTACTCTTCAATTAATGTGTTATTGATCATGTTTTCTCCTGCCATAGGAATTCTTCAGTGAGGATCTATGGGCTACATTGCCTACCAGATGGCAACAGATCCTCTGTGACCTGTCACCCCCACAAATAGCTGACCTCCTATTGGACAGATTGAATGTGAATCGAAGGTATTCAGTCATACCAGTGTATTCGTTCAATTTGAATTGGATTCTATATCATAAAACAGTTTGAAATAACTTATACAATTGTACTTTTTTTATTTCAGCTACTCTTGTGTATGGCCTCTTTCACTATTGGCTTTCCGGGCCACCGCGCATGCCCTGACGTTCCCCAGGACACCCCAGGGCAAGCGGGGACATGAAGTGGGCATGCTGAAGCCAGAGGAGTTCTTGGAGAACAAGAGTCAGAGCTCACTGCTGGGACACATATTTAGGAAACATGTGAAACCCAAGAAGCAGCATGAGATCCGGAGTCTGGGCACGGTAAAGATGTGCATACCTCATTTGCATATATATAGATGTGCATACTACTTTTTTATATATGCTGCTGATTCAAATAAGCATTTCAGTTGTTGTTGATACTGATCTGTTCATCTCTCTCCACAGTTGGTGAAGCAGCTGTGTGACCTGACAGACTGCAATAGTGTGGTGGATGTGGGTTCTGGACAGGTAACCTAATATTCAGTCTTGTTATCAGACCTAGGTGTCACACAATATAACTTTTTGTAATCTGCCTAACAATGAGATTTGTCACGGTATATGATTGTGTATCCCTACTGGTCTCCCTAGGGCCATTTGACTCGTTTCTTGTCGTTTGGGCTTGGTCTGTCTGTGACTGGAATTGAGGCTGATTCCACTCTAGTTTCCATGGCATCCAAATATGATGGACAGCTTCTGTGGACGCTGGAGAAGGAGAGGCAGAGGAAGGTAATGCACCAGAACGCTCAGTAAAGTGCAAGAAAGGCACAGTTTATTGGCTCATACTAGGCATTTTTTGTAAAACCAGAGTTATTAAGCAATTAGGTGAATATTGCTAATATGCAATGTAATGAAGAATTAAATATTTATACTGCTCTTACTCTTTCAGAATGGACCTCCGCTCTCTAGATCTGGCCCCTCACCCTGCCATGTGGCTGGCTGGGTCAACCCCAAAGCATCATGGAAAGACTTCGTCAAGCAGGTAGGAAATGGTAAATGTGTCTGTGAGGATAAGACCGCTCCGGCTGGACCCAGTAAGAAGAGACAGCGGGAGTTCATATCAGAAGCTGATCAGCAACATGGGCACGGAGACCAGCCTGTGTTGACTGCAGAATCCCTGGGTTGTTCAGACAATGGCCAGGCTGCATCCCCACTCAAGAATAATGACAATACATGTACAAACTCTTTTACTAGTGTAAAACATGAACCCCGGTCTAGCTCACTCTCGTTTCCAAAACGTCTCTGCAAGACTGAAGCCGGGCAAGGCCCATATGTCCACTCACTCTGCCAAGAGAGTTCATCCACAGAAGATGTTGTCTGCCCTGTAGAAGAGGGGCAGGGATGTCCAGATTTTATCCTAACAGGCCTCCATGCCTGCGGGGACCTCAGTGCCACCCTCCTTCGCCACTTTGCCAGCTGCCCTCACGTTCGCGGCATCACCTCAGTGGCGTGCTGCTACATGAAGATCACCACCAGTGAGAACCCCAACCCCCCTGGCCTCATAGCCCCTCCCCTATCCCCTTTGCCCACCAGTGAGGCATCTCACTCAGAGTTTGGCTACCCAATGAGCTCCTGGGTGCAGGGGTTGCCGGGACACCAGCTGTCCTATAAAGCGCGGGAGGGGGCGTGTCACGCCATAGAGGACTACATGCACAGGCTGCGGGAGGAGAGTGGGTTGCTAAGGATGCACTGTTATCGGGCAACCCTAGAGACAGTTATCAGGGAGGCGAAGCCAGAGCTGCGCAGGCCGGGAGTCCAGGCAATAAAGAAAGCACATCTACTACCCTTTACAGAGTGAGTGTTTACCCAAGTTTGTATCCATACCTCTTCAGTCTGTATCATTAGGCAGCAGCTTTCACTGTATGTTAGGATGCAAACTTTTTTATATATATATATATATTTTTTTAATTTTCTCCCATTTTCTCCCCAATTTTCGTGGTATCCAATCGCTAGTAATTACTATCTTGTCTCATCGCTACAACTCCCGTACGGGCTCGGGAGAGACGAAGGTCGAAAGCCATGCGTCCTCCGAAGCACAACCCAACCAAGCCGCACTGCTTCTTTAACACAGCGCGCCTCCAACCCGGAAGCCAGCCGCACCAATGTGTCGGAGGAAACACCGTGTACCTGGCCCCCTTGGTTAGCGCGCACTGCCCGCCACAGGAGTCGCTGGAGCGCGATGAGACAAGGATATCCCTACCGGCCAAACCCTCCCTAACCCGGACGACGCTATGCCAATTGTGCGTCGCCCCACGGACCTCCCGGTCGCGGCCGGCTGCGACAGAGCCTGGGCGAGAACCCAGAGACTCTGGTGGCGCAGCTAGCACTGCGATGCAGTGCCCTAGACCACTGCGCCACCCGGGAGGCCTAGGATGCAAACTTAAGAAATATATCCTTGCATATGTCTCAGACTCGATTTGGTATTATCCTTGTGTATAATGATAATTTTGATGATCACATTTAGGAATTCAATATCTGCGTTCTCTCTATATCGCCTTTAGGTCAAACATGATCATCTATCTTATATGTACCCCTGACCCCCTCTCACCATGTACCCACAGGTATGCCCGTCTGGGTCTGCCCCGCGTTGGCCTGCCCCCTGACTTGCCCCTGGACACCTGCAGAGTGGAGGCCATGCTGAGGCAGGAGGGTCGTGTGGTGGTCTACTTCAGCCTGGCTCTGCTACTGGCACCGGTGGTGGAGACACTGGTGCTGCTGGACAGGATGCTATACCTGCAGGAGAAAGGTGAGGAAATGTACAGAGACTGTGTATTATCAGATCTTAATGTATACTGATATTGTATCTGGATTCCATACATCATTTTTTGTGGGCCCAGTGCTAACAGTAAAGGTGTTATTTGTTATTGCTTGATTGTTGGTGTAGGTATAAAGAGTCAGCTGGTGCCACTCTTTGACCCTGCGTTCTCTCCCCGAAACCTGGTACTGATGGCTTTGAAGCAGCCGACAAGCGACAAAGAGACTGAGTGCACCCTTCCATAACCAAGGACACCTCTAAAACTGTGTGTTGTGTTCAGAGTTTACACCCTTACTCATTGGTGCTCAAGGACTTG
Source organism: Salvelinus alpinus (assembly GCF_045679555.1). NCBI lineage: Eukaryota > Metazoa > Chordata > Actinopteri > Salmoniformes > Salmonidae > Salvelinus > Salvelinus alpinus. The sequence goes on along the minus strand of NC_092089.1, from coordinate 45,641,407 downwards.
AGTGTAAGTTTAGAAGTGAGTAGCTGTGTCTGAATATCCATACTAGCGTAGTACATACTTCAACTGCATACTATGTACACATTGTCGCAAACTATTTTGCACGTACCGTCTGAATAGAATAGTAATGGAGTTATAGTTGTCTTGATGTCCTTTGGGTTGTGAACCATACACATGGGAAACGTGTCTGAAAAACCCAGCAGCGTTGCAGTTCTTGACACAAACCAGTGCACTTGGCACCTACTACCATACCCTGTTCAAAGGCACTTAAATCTGGTTTTTGTTTCATTAACATATTTAGTGAAAGCCAAGTGCATATAGAAATTAAATCAAATACCCTAGTACACACACCAAAACTTTTCAAATGTTGAAATCGACAACAAAAAAACTTAGTCAGGTGCATTGCAAATTCAAAACTGCTGGACAGCAACATAAAACTAAAGCACTGATAATTGGGAACAACATCAGAACAACACTTTAATGAGAACAGATTAACTTTGTGTAAAAAAAAATGTTTTCAAAAGATGTAGCCTATGATGCAACACTCATGATCACTTTAAAGAGAACAAAAACTACTTGGCCTACATTACATTTGAAAACCACCGCAGAAGCGTTGCTATTTGGCATCTTCCTAATTAAGTTGCCTAATTTTGTTTGGCCCTAGGTCTAAGTAGCCAATCACTCGCAGCCCACCTCTTCCAATGCATTGTGGAAAAATGTGCATCGAATTCTACTAGATGAGCTGAAATGAGTAACATTTAAACCATACTTGATTTTTAAAAATTGCATACTATAAAACTTTGTTTTCCCATACTGAGAATGCGTCATGCACAATTGCATTGTTTCATGTTATTTGGTAATTTTGGTAGCACATCCCCATATCTGGTTGTCAAAGCTGAAATAAGGATGACATCTGGGTATTTAAAGTATACTTGATTTTCAAAATGTTGCATACTCGAAATATTTAGGATGCAAGTATGGGTATTCGGACATGGCCTGAGTCAAATTACTAATATTTCATCACAGAATGTGGAAAGAAGTGAAGGGCACTCAACCAACTTGAGTCAAGGTGCAACCCTACACAATGCAACTGCTTTTTCATATTCATGTCTGGACAAAATTGCTTGAAGGGAGAGAATGTGCCCCTTTTGTCAAATTGTGTAAATGAATAAAGACTAGTATTTAGACTTCCAGATGAATCCTTAGTTATTTTCCAAAGCCTGTTGCCATTGCTCATTAATTTTTTCAGGGATTGACACATTCATCGCTGACACTCATATCGACCTGTAGTTTTGAAGGATTAGTCCAACGTAGCCAATGTATTTTACACAGCAGCAGTCATCCATGAAACCCCTGACCTGTTGCTCATTTTAAGCCAGCAAGCTCTAGAAGTCTCAACCTTATCCACGGACCTAGTTTGTTGGTGCTATTCGATTTATTCAATCAGCTAGAGTTGCACCAACTACTCTGCATCAGTACATCTTGATCAACCACATCTTTTAAGTTGCCACATACCATTGGTCGTATCCTACTTGTGTCCATGACTCATGACCACAATGTGCCATATAGACATTCTTGATGTACCTCTAACTATTGAACCACAAATAGTTTGAATTTTACAGTCTGCAGTAGTCATTAATTGTTGCCATTGTTCATGGAAAGAAGCTACATCAGTTTGTTACAGGGCGTGTTTAACACAACTGAAGCATCCTGACTTAGGTCACAGATGCCAGTTAAGTTGTCAGACTGCAGTGTTCTGTTGCTGCCGACGCATCTTCACAGAATCTAAAGCAGTTTCTCTTTTGCAAGTTGGATTTATAGCAAGCCTCGCATGTCATTAAGATTGTCTGTCTGGCTGTCTGTATTCTAATCAGTTTCACCAGTCTGCATCGTGGGAACTTGGAAATTGGTTCAAAACTGTTTGTTTTTAGCCAAACAGAAAGGGATATTTCAGTGCAAATCCTTCACTATAATGTTGGGTGCAGTTTACCATGTTTTAGCATAGGTAGCAGACCAGGGGCCATATGAAGAGTCTCAGTACAAGTGCTCTTCTAGGATCAAGTCCCTACTGTCCATGTAATCTTAATCAATGTGATCTAAAAGGCAAAACGGATCCTAAATCAGCACTCCTGAGAATTGATTCATACGGCCCCAGATTTCACATGCAAAAGACATGTACCGGTAATGTGCATTCAAGTCCACAATGAGCTGAGTTTAACATATTTAGACAGCAATCACCTTTATTGATCTGAGCAGAATGTTAACTAGTGCAATGAGAGTGATCGTACACCGAAACTGGTCAGTCCATTGCAGGATTCTCTACAGCGGCAATCATTTTACAACAGTCAAGAGCCTTTGTTAGAAATAACCATTATGTGACAACATTGAAACCTTTGCCGGTTTCTGTCAAAAAGTATAAAAAAATTAAAGCATACATGTTTGTTTTATTAACAAGGAATAATGAGTAGAACGCCAAGGTCACAGACTGTTTCCAAACTCATTCATTCAGGCTCTCTACAAAGAACTCGTTACAGGCCACGGTCAGCGCAGCAACCAAGATGACAAACTCCTGAAAGTCCACTTCGCCATCTTTGTTTTCATCCAGATCACTCATGATCTTCTCTACTACCATAGGGTCCTTACTTGCCTGAGGGAGAGTAGGAAAGGTTAATGAAATGTAGGTCCAGACCAGAAGCAGCTGCATGACTCTTGGAACAGTTGTAGATAGGAAACAATTGGAATATGCAATATTCAGAAAATTGCACAAAGCCAATCAGATGGAAAGATCTCTCATGCCATATTGTTATACCCATCAAATAATTTCAGATTTGAGAAATGTCTAGGTGATAAGCGTTGTTTCTAGGCAATGCCATAGTATTATTGAAATTATTCTAGTAGAATATGTCTTGAAGGTGATGGTCCCACAACTGTTCAATAAATCAAGACTTCTCCAATACTTGTTTGTATGACTTGTTTTGGGACAGTTCATTTTGTTAATGTCCATAAAAATGTAATTGATCAGAATGTCATACTGACACCACACATGTCCCTCCCCTTGACAGCATTAGGAATCAAACTCACCGCCAGGAAGTCACTCAGTTCGCCCTGCAACAGATTCTTCAGCTCAACTTTGCTCAGCTTGTACTTGTCCCCTTCTTTTGAGGAGTATGAGTGGAACACTCGAATTAGCCCCTCCATTGCACTCTCGAGTTTGGAACCCATTTTACAGCGCTGTGAATACCTTAAAAAAAGGGATAGGTCAATCCATGACAATGTATAAGCTGTATGGACAATTATATTTTACATTAGAAGTCAATTTGCATGAAGTGAACCCCTTACTGGTTCCTGTTTATTTTAACACATTTGTCTGTGTAGACTATTTTAAACTGTATGCAAAACCTACTGGGGCAAGTTTTTTTCTTTGCATTTCATCCAGTTCCAAATGATCATGTGGGTTAAAATCTAGCCGCCTTTCAAATTTGCTCTTTGAAAAACAAAGTACACGCTAAATTATGATCTAGATACAGGCAGCCGATAACTAGCAACTCATGAATTGAAATATTTAAATAATATTGACTCCAGCAGCAACTAGAATTGAAAAATATTGATCCAAAGGAGAATGAGACATTGCTATTGCTATTGGTTGCCCAGGTGAGCACACGTCACCAATACAGCCCTGGTGGGCCTACACAGAGGAAACCGTCAGACCTTGCTGTTCTCAGGGGTCCAGTATAAACCGCAAAACGATCAGGTATCTCAGTAACTTTATAGATGGTTTCCCAAGCTATTGATTGTTATCCCCAGAGATGCATAAATAATGTAGCCCAGTCTTGTGTGCGGTGGGGGAGTGATGAGTGCAGCTATCCTAGTAATTCAAGCTCTGAAGGGGGGGCGGGGGTAGGCCGAATGTTATTTTACCTTAACTAGGCAAGTCAGTTAAGAACAAATTCTTATTGTCAATGACGGCCTAGGAACAGTGGGTTAACTGCCTTGTTCAGGGGCAGAACGACAGATTTTTACCTTGTCAGCTCGGGGATTCGATCTTGCAACCTTTCGGTTACTAGTCCAACACTAACCACTAGGCTACTTGCCACCCCTAATGTTTGATACCCCTGAATCAAGCAATATGATACGTTTAGATTGTGTGGTTCTGTTCCTTACAAATGTGATAGGCTGTGTGAAAACACCCTCAAGGACATGTGATTACATCAACTCCAAGGGCTGTTGAGGCAATTTGACTGAAAGTACACTGAGTGAACAAAACATAAGGAACACCTGCTCTTTCCATGACAGACTAACCAGGTGAAAGCTATGATCCCTTAATGATGTCACTTGTTAAATACACTTCAGTGTAGATGAAGGGGAGAAGACAGGTTCAAATAAGAATTGAGACATGGATTGTGTATTTTTATTTAACTAGGGAAGTCAGTTAAGAAAAAAAAATCTTATTTACAATGACAGCCTAGGAACCGTGGGTTAACTGCCTTGTTCAGGGGCAGAACGACAGATTAACCTTACGGTTACTGACACAACACTAACTACTACCTGCCATTCAGAGGGTGAGTGGGCAGACAAAAGATTTGTGCCTTTGAACAGGGTATTGTAGTATGTGCCAGGGGCACCAATTTGAGTGTGTCAAGAACTGCAACGCTGCTGGGTTTTTCCACTCACAACAGTTTCCCATTTGTGTCAAGAATGGTCCACCACCCAAAGGGCATCAAGCCAACTTTACACAATTGTGGGAAGCATTGGCATCAACATGGGCAAGCATCCCTGTGGAACACTTGACACCTTGCAGAGTCCATGCCCCAACAAATTGAGGCTATTCTTAGGGTAAAAAGTGTACCTAAAGTTTTGTACACTGTATAGTTAACATAAACCTAATTAAGCCAATTATATAAAAAGATTGCAAAATGTGCAATAATAAAAAGAGAATCACTATAAAATAAACTCAATGCTACCCCCCACCCACAAAAAAAAGAAATAAGATTTCTCACCATGTAGCCTATAGGCTGCATGGCAGAGAAATGTACATATGCTCAACAAGAAATAGGAATGCAGGTTATGTTAAAAAATCTATTGACCACAAACAAGTTCGCTACTCACCTCAACGCCGATGACAAACGAAGCAGAAGTGGCGTCGATCCTCATCTTACCTGTTTTATGCATCTCACCTGTGAGAAATTTAAAATCAGGCGCCTCCCACCGGTGAAACCTGCAACATCACGGATACAAATGGCACAGGTGGACCTAATTCATTTGACCATGTAAGGTTACATTTGGCGGTGCAACTACTAATTACAATTATTATACAGAATGTATTAGCCTACCGCATAAACAATAGAGTATCAGTATACTATCGTATAGGCTGTATTTAACAACGACGTCTTCAAATGATGGGACCTATTGGTTTAAAGCAACTAAAATGACGGACTTCCATTCCGAGTTTTAGCAGGGTTGTATTCATTACGTCTTGAAGTTGCAACGGAAACCGTTTACGTTTAAAGAACCAAACTGATGGAAACAAAGGAAACGGGAATGGGACCTAACTGCATTTGTCCAATAGAAACTCTTGCAAAACGTTTTCCGTTTGAAGTAGGCTAAACAGGCAACAGACGAAACGTTTTGCAACATAATTAACGTAGTGAATGAATATACCCCATGTAACCCTTATTCTATTGCATTACATGAGCCATTGGACTTTCTCTTTAGTCTTCTGAGGGAAATGCCATGACGCTTCCCAAATGCTCTGTCTAAACGCAAATAGGCTTATGCGTTGCACGAAGAGATACCGTTTTGGAAATATTTGGAATAACTTTCACGTCTGTGAGAAAGTATTTATAAAAAAAACTAAAGGTTAAATGACTACACACCTTTTAAGGATTAGAGTTCCCATGCCGGGCGGCTGGATTAGAGTTCCCATGCCGGGCGGCCATATTTCCATGTTATAGCGCTTGTTTAGGCCCACGGAAGACAGGCGACCGTGAGAAGTGTGCAGGAGGGCATGAAACAAAGGAATATGTAGTATTGGTGGAAACAGTTGTGTGTTAACTGTGGGGGTACCCATGATGATGAGGGTCAGAAGTTTCCAGTGAGAGAAAGGCAGGCTGAAGTTGCCAGGATCAGAATAGTACAGAAGGTGTGATATGCTGAGAGTGAAGAGAGTAGGAGAGGAAGATGGGTACAGGGCTAGAGATCCTGAGAGGATCCCTGTGAGGAGGCTGAGGCCAACAGAGAGTGAGGCATAGCCATGGTTATCAACTGTACCACAGAAATGGAACGTAAATCACATAAAATATATGTTGTGGTGGCAGCTGCAGAGAAGTACTTGGGTGTACAAGATTTTACTGCAGAAGATTTACAAGGTGTGTTTAATGATAGGTTCTCGTCCTCCCAGGATTGTTGGCCTGGTGTCGGATCAGATAGAGCCAAGTAGTGGAAAAGTGGTGAAGTTTTTAATGGGTGTAAGGTTAGTTGGTCCCTTTTCCCCGTCCCCTTCCCTTTTTGTGTCACAAAGTGTAATGAATTCACACTCCAGAATAGTAGGTGGAAACACAGGCCTAGATAAGAGAAATAGATGAATAGGGAGGCTGTGACCGGCCTCACACTCCAGTACACTAGGTGGCGGTGTATGTACCTTTCAGTTTATTGTGGTCCTCCAATACAAATTTGAAGAAGAAGAGAAGAGGAGAAGAAGATGTGATCACCTCTTCTAATTAGCTATCGAAGCATCTCCTAACACTCCTAATACTGTCGGCTGCAACTGTGTTAAAAGCGGTTAAAACAGTGTACAGTAAGTGTTTATTTAGCATTTGTGAAATTATTTTGATGTGAAAGTGAAAGGCTTTATGTTTCCAAAACCGTATCGCAAGGGAGGATTGTTAACGTTTCTAAATGTTAAAACAGAGCGTCAGGATTGTAATTCACATGGGGCCAGCTGTCTTCCATACCATCTGCTGAGAACCCAAGACAGGGACCGGCTGTAGGCAGAGAGGAAGAGGCGAAGCAAGAGGTTTTACTCTGCCCAAAATCTGTCCACGAAAAATAAGCCCCTGAATTTATGCACAAACTTACAGAAACCGTCTCAGGGAAGCTCATCTGCGTGCTCGTCGTCCTCACCTGGGTATTGACCTGACTGCAGTTGAGCGTTGTAACCGACTTCAGTGGGGAAATGCTCACCTTCGATGGCCACTAGCACACTGGAGAAGTGTGTTCTACAAGGAAGAATCCCAGTCTCAACTGTACGGGGCAGATGGCAGACGTTGTGTGGGCGAGCGGTTCGCTGACGTCAACGTTGTGAACAGTGCCCCATGGTGGCGGTTGGGTTATGGTATAGGCAGCCATAAGCTTTGGACAACTAACACAATTGCATTTTATCGTTGGAAATTTGAATGCACAGAGATATCGTGACGAGATCCTGAGGCTCATTGTCGTGCCATTCATCCGCCGCCATCAGCTCAAGTTTCAGCATGATCATGCACAGCACCATGTCGCAATGATCTGTACGCAATTCCTGGAAGCTGGAAATGTCCCAGTTCTCCCATGGCCTGAATTCTCACCAGACATGTCACCCATTGAGCATGTTTTGGATGCTCTGGATAGACGTGTACGACAGCGTTTTCCAGTTCCTGCCAATTACCGCACAGCATCTTCGCACAGCCATTGAAGAGGAGTGGGACAACATTCCACAGGTCACAATCAACAGCCTGATCAACTCTATGCGAAGGAGATGTGCCGCACTTCATGAGGTAAATGGTGGTCACACCAGATATTGACTGGTTTTCCACGCCCCTACCTTTAAAAAAAAAATATCTATGATCAACAGATGCATACCTGTATTCACAGTCATGTGAAATCCATAGATTGGAACATAATTCATTTATTTAAATTGACTGACTTCCATAGATGAACTGTAACTTAGTAAAATCTTTGAAATTGTTGCATGTTGTGTTTATATTTTTAGTCAGTATAAATTGAATCCTAATTTAGGGGATAGGTGTACATTAGCCATGGGATATGACAGCAACAGGTCAGATACGTATAGGTCTACTACAGTATGTTCCATACATTCACTCTCTCTCTCTCACCATTGTCCCTTGCTGGGCACCCAAAATGGTTTGCCAGCATTTATCACCTCAAATGACATCACATGGAAATAATCTCCCTCTGTATGCTTCTGCGCTCATATCAGACGCTAACTACCAAATTCAAATCAGCTGTAGCCGATGAATGAGCCATCTTTCATCACACATGCTATATTCTATGAGATTGTAATTCATTCATATGCTAATGTACACATTGACATACAGTGTCTGTCCTTCTGTCCTTTTTCAAGATTACACGCTCTTATGCTATGACTATGGTAGATTAGATAAACACACGCAATAAAACAAACACTACTTCTAAAGTATATTTGCAGAATACAAAACCAAGGGGTCAATTAAGTGATAATGCCTGAGAAGCCGTGGTTTATAGGATATCTTGGCAAAGGTGTTAGGCCTGATATGTGGTAACTGTCCATGTGGTCAGAATACAGACCTCTGTCATAAGTATTCACATGTCATATACTTTGCGTACTACTTTGTAGGCTATACTTTGCTTAACCTTCCAAGATTAGACAGCTCCAGGACAAATACTGTAAGTCTGGTGGAAGTCATTCATCGAGGCTTGGCCATATCAAGGCCACAAAAACGGGCTGTGCGGAGTGCGTTTCCGAGGTGATCTCACTTAAGTAGATGTCAACCTGAGTGACCCGGAAAAGGAGCACTCACCTTTCCCTTTTGTGTGGGAAACTAAAGCCACCATCTCTCATTACTGTGCAGAGAAGCAGAACCAACTGTTAGAATCTCTTACAGCCTGTGCCATCTTCAACTTAATCGTACCTTCAATTATCTTGTTGATCAACACAGTTCACACGTATTATTCCAGAATACTGAAAATACAGGTAGCAATGATCATGCACATGGGATTGAAAAATGCATAGAGTGATACCATGTTTTCTTCTTATGTTCTGTGCTCAGGTGGCAATTTCTGTAAATAGCCAGCACATAATACATTTTGATTTAGTCTGGGTAGCAATTTTCTCATTTAACAATTGGAAAAACACAAAAGGAGACGTACTAGAATAGGAACAGCCATATTTAATACTGTACATCAAATCAACTTTCAAATATTAGATATTGAATCTGGAACCATTGCAAGATATCAAAATCGTATAAAATAAAAATATATACCCAGATAGTAATATCCCATGCGAAAGGATCTCAGCATATTCTTACCAGAATCGTTATTAAAATCAATCTGAACTTCATGTGACCCCTGTGGCATTATGTCATGTTTGTTGTCTTGCTGGGCATATAACTACAGGCAGATGCTGTTTGTTATATCATGTCTGACATCTGCCAGTTTCTGTGATTTAAGTCGGATCTCTTCCTCAAAACACACAGACACACACACACCAACTAAATGTGACTTCCAGAAAATGTAAAAAGGTGTCATCTATTGGTCACTTGTAAATATTGCCAGGTTTCACAAAGCAGCCCTTCACACTGATATTGTAAAACAGAATTACACTGCATTTTAACACATCCCTATTTCTAAATACCCACTCAACAGTCAAGTATAAAACACACCATTGTTTTATTAGAGTTATTGGCTTAAATTAATTTGCATTAGGCAATATGTTATGATAAGCAATTAACTAATTTGTTATTTACTTAATTAGTAAATACCATTCACATTAACAATAACATTCACATGTACATTAAAGCATGTAAAGAGTATAGAAAAGTAAAACATATTTAGGAAACTATATTTCATTATTATAATGTATTTATATTGTTTTAAATATTTGGATCACATTGTTTCTCAATATTACTGGACATGAACACATTGCATAAGCTACATTTTTCATTCTAAACAACTGTCATTTAACATGCAGTCCCCACTGGTTCCCTCTTTCATATGAGAATTGTGGCTTGCATACCCTTTGAAATGGCAGAGCAGATTCTACATGGCATGTGTATGTGCACGTGCACATAAAATGTAATTTGCTTTGGATTAAAGTGTCTGCTAAATGGCATCCATTTTGTGTTACAGTAATTGTGATCAGTGGCCGAGTGGTGTTGGGAGTGTAACCACGCTGCATGACACCTGTCACCACATCTCCCTGGCACCTCGCTTGTTATCTCAAGTGTGACACGGGAGATCCCATTTGAGCTGTTGAGTTTGTGGTCTTTCAACACCTGTCAGCAGGGCCATTGGCCTGGGTCGCTTAGAGAGTACATGGGACAGAGAGCTTACAGTGCCTATAGAAAATGTCTACACCCCCCTTGGATTTCTTCACTTTTTATTGTGTTACAAAGTGGAATTAAAAATGATTGAATGGTCTTTTTTTTGTCAATGATCTACACAAAATACTCAGTCAAAGTTTTTTTTAACATCATTGAAAAATTAAACATTCATACACCTTGATTAGATATGTTTTCACCCCCCCTGAGTCAATACATGTTAGAAACACCTTTGGCAGTGATTACAGCTGTGAGTCTTCTTGGGTAAGTCTTATACGAGCTTTGCACACCTGTATTGTGCAATATTTCCCCATTATTCTTTTCAAAATTCTTCAAGTTCTGGGAAGGTGTTGGGGATCATGGCTAGAAAGTCATTTTCAAGTCTTGCCCTAGATTTTCAAGCAGATTTAAGTAATCTGTAACTTGGCCACTCAGGAACATTCACTGTCTTCTTGGTAAACAAGTCCAGTGTAGATTTGGCCTTGTGTTTTAAGTTATTGTACTGCTTCAAGGTGAACTCCTCTCCCAGTGTCTGGTGTAAAGCAGACTAAAGCAGGTTTTCCTCTACGATTTTGCCTGTGCTTAGCTCCATCCGATTTCTTTTTGTCCTGAACAATTCACCAGTATTTGCCGATGTCAAGCATACCCATACCATGATACAGACACCACCGTGCTTGCAAATAAGGAGGCAGTTACTCAGTGATTTGTTGTGTTGGACTTTCCCCAAAGATAAGGCTTTGCATTTAGTCCAAAAACTGTATTCCTTTGCCGTGTTTCTTTTTCTTTCAGTATTACTTTAGTGCCTTGTTGCATACATATGCATGTTTTGGAAAAAATTATATTCTGTGTATTTGTATTATTCTTTATCTCTGTCATTTAGGTCATTATTGTGAAGTCACTACAATGTTGTTGATCCATCCTCCGTTTTCTCCCATCACAGCCATTGAACTCTGTAGCTGTTTTAAAATCAGCAATGTCCGCATGTTGACATCCCTAAGCAGTTTCCTTGTTATCCTGCAGCTCAGTTCAGAAGGACGACTGTTTCTTTGATGTGTCTGGGTTGTTTGATACATCCTCCACAGCATACTTATTAACTTGGCCATGCTTAAAGATATATTCAATGTCTGATTTGTTATTGTTACCCATCTACCAATCACTGCCCTTCTTTCAAAAAGATCCTTGGTCTTTGTAGTTGAATCTGTGCTTGAAATTCAATACTTGACTGAGGGACCTTACAGATGTGTGTGTGTGTGTCTATGCATGTATGTATGGGAGACAGAGGAAAGGGTAGTCATTCAGAAATCACATCAACCCCTATTATTTCACACAGAATGAGTCCATATAACTTATTATGAGATTTGTTAAGCCGATTTTTACTTCTGAACTAAATGCAATGACCATATTTTAGTTATTTAATTTGTGTTCATTTGTAAACATTTGTAGAACTTTTTTTTCACTTTGACATTATGGAGTATTTTGTGTAGATCAATGACAATAAAATGACAATTAAATATATTTCAATCCCGCTTTGTATCGCAACAAAATGTAAAGAGTTCAAGGGGGAGTAAGCACTGTACATGTCAGAAGGGTGGGTGGCAGACGAATCATGTTATTCACTGTCATCATTATGAAACACTTGCTAATGCTACCAGCAGCTTGGAAAACACATTATCTGCCACAGCATGGCCAAGAAGTCACTCAAGCTCAGCACTTCAGAGAGAGAATAGTCTTGGGACACTTTACACATTACAAGCTACATGCTTGGCTTATTTTGTCTCATGCCACGGCTACAGGGATCGGTCTTTGCCCATAAAACTCTGCACTTCTCGCTGAAAGATTTTTGATCTCCTGAGGAACTACTTTGTGGAGCTCTGCTTCTCTGTCTAAATTTGGCATAGCTATCGCTGGCTTCCCATCCTCTAGAGGAAGCTCTATCACAGGCACAGCGCCCACTGAGGATACACTGCTGCTCCTACCACTAAGAGCCTGCTCTCTAGTCACTGTGGGCTTGCCCAGGCAGCTCCTAAGTTGAGCCCAGAAGAAGGTCTGCTGCTTGGCTTGCTGGGGCCACTCTAGGTACGTTTTGGTGTTCAGCATCTTCTTGAGCTTACAATACTTGCTGGGCAGAGATTCAGGGTCGATGGGCTCTTTAACCACCAGAATAACATCGCTGAAGGTCTTGCCGATGGCTCTTTGCTGAGCAAAGTAGAGCTCGTAGTTGCACCAATCGCTGTTCACAAAGTGGTGTGACAACACAAATATGACCTGAATTTGGAGACAAAAAATTCAGAGGATAGGATGTATTCATTTAGGCAAATGTGCAGGAATCAGGATACAAACCTAAACAAAACATTTTGTGTTGTTCAATTGACCTTTTATATTCAAAACTCTGTTACTATTTATTTGTTAAAACACCTCTAACTTGTCTTGGTGGGTCCTCAACCTTACCTTTTCGCTGCTCTCCATATTTTCAATGATGTTGTCGATGATCCATTTTCCTGGCATGAAGTCTCTCTCATGGATACAGAGTCGGTAGGGGGGCTTGCTGTTCTCCAAGCAGGGCAACAACTGGTCCCTGACCCAGTCTGCATCTGGGTGGCTGTAGGAGATGAATGCATGGTAAGCATAGATCTGTGATTTTCCAGATGTTCCTTCCTGATGAGCCCTGTATTTGGCTCTGAGGATCTGATATGTGGCTTTGGTGTACCAGGGAACATTGAATATGTAGCATATAAGCATCAACACTAAAACCACAGCAGCAGTAGTAGCCACACAGATGATGATGACCAGTCTGATATCGCAGGCCACATGACCCGGGAAGAAATTTGCCACAGCGGTATTGAGCAGGGCCTCTGGATGGTAACACTTGTAGTTCTCTGGCCAGTCAGTGATGTTGACCTTCCCCTTGGAAATTGTGTCCTGGATGAAGGCGTGGAGGTCGCAGGTGCAGTGGAATGGGTTGTTCCCTGCTGTCAGTCGAGAAAGCTGGGGCATGTCCTGGAAGGAGCCCATGCTGATGAGCCCAAAGGAGTTCCCATCCAGAGCCAGTGACTGCAAGGAGCGACTTCTCCACCCAGAGGGGATGAACTTGATCTTGTTCCCATTGAGCAGGAGCTCCTTGAGGCTGATGGTTTGTTGGAAGTAGGCCATGTCCAGCTGGTCCAGGTCACAGTACGAGAGGTCCAGGAATTGTACTGTGGTGGGCAGACACTGGAGGGCACCACTTTCGAATCGGTTGTGGTGAGCGATCACCTGGGTGATGTTCTGCATCCAGTTACAGTTGTGACTCTTCTCAGCAGAGCCCAGCATGTTGTGGCTAACATCCAGGACCTTCAACTGTTTGAACTCCCTGGTCAGGGAGGCTAAGTCCTGAAGGCTGGTCAGTTGGTTGGTGCTGACATTGAAGGAACGAAGAGCCGGCATGTTGCCCCTGTAGTCGCATCTCTGGTTGAAGAGGATGTTGTCCTGCAGGCGGTTGTTTGATATGTCCAAAACCTCCATGCCTTCCATATTAAGCCAGGCATCGCAAGGCACAGATTTGAAGTTGACATTCTGAATGGACAGCAGTCGGACTTTGTTGAACCATGTGAAGCGCCAGTCGAATCGCAAAATATCTGGATTGCTGATGTGCCTGAGGAGTAATGGAGAAAAAACATGTAAGCATGAAAAAAACGTGTGGTCAAGATGATAACATAATTGGTACTTTCACACTACATAGATATGGAGACAGATTTCAATTGATGAAAAAATACACTTGTGACTATGAACCTGTATTTGTTTTTGCATCTTCTGGGTAGAAATGTCTGCATAGTGCTTTTGTAATATAATAGTAGAATAAGATATGCTTACCACAGATTTAGTCTACTCAGAGCAAGGTCTTTGATACTGGAGCCCAAGCCATTATCCACAAAGTTGGGCGAGCGAGCAAAGTCAATGTATTGAAGTGTCAGACGTTTAAGGGGGGTGACCTGTAGATTAAACAGAGCCATCCTCATAAGGTTCTCATTGAATTTTCCACGGTGAAAGATGAGCGAATCTACTTTGATGTCTTGCAAGCCTCTGAAAATATCCTCATCTCCCAAGTAATACATGAACTCAAAGAGGTTCCTGAATTGGATGAGACTGAAAGTCTTGTTGGCCAAGTCTCGTAGAATCAAAGGTAGGAAATTCGGCCTCTGATCTATGGCCATGTCAAAACCCATTCTACCTGTCTGGATCACCTTCAGACTACCCGGTTCATAGTAACTGATATTTGATGAAGTTTTAATAGCAAAGTCCTGCAACTGAATGTTCCTCAATGCCTGGAAGTCCTCTTTCCTTAGACCCTTGACCAAGGGGCCGCCCATGGACAGGGCCTTGAGGTGGGTCAATCTGGAGAAAACGTCAGCTGACAATGTGGCCTGGGTGTAAAGGTTATTCGACATAAGGAGTTCCCTTAGATTAAAGAGGTCCCGCAAGGCGTTGGCAGGGATTTCTTCTAGGGAGTTGTTAAAAATGTTAAGATGCTCCAGGAGGGGGTTGTTGTGGAAGGCACGGTCCTCAATCACAGAGATGTTGTTGAACTGCAGCTCGAGGACACGAAGATGAGGTAGGCGAGAAAAGTAATTAACACGAATGGCATGAAGTTCATTGTAGGAGAGATCTATCCTTTCAAGCGTGGAAGGGAGGTGCTTCCATGGAACATGATCCAGTCGCTGACCAAGGCAGTTTGCAGAGCGACCAGAGTTGTAGACTTGACAGGGGCCTCTCTTATCATTCGAAGCAGGGGTTGGTGAGGCAAGGATCCCAAGAAGTGGCGGACTAAACCACACAAAACCCAGTAGAATCATTGTGTGCGTGTACATTTTGGATCTGTAAAGGAATGTAAAAATCTGTCAAGATGAACAAATTACAAGATTGACAAGATTGTTAGCAAACATCTATTGCATTCTCTAGGTCTTTATCATTTGAAGTTTGACTATAGTCTCCTCTTTACGTCCTTCAATCCTCAATTGCAACTAGAGGAAATAGGGAGGGAGAAAATAGATTTCACTCTGATGTTACCCAGTATTTCTGTGTCTGTGCCCAACTTTATCCACACATTTCTGTTTCAAAGCCAAGAGAAGGGATTTGTGAAATATCGCCATGACACTCTTATCTATGGATACATGATTGGTTCTACAGCTGCACCATCGAGAGCATCCTGACTGGTTGCATCACTGCCTGGTATGGCAACTGCTCGGCCTCCGACAGCAAGGTACTACAGAGGGTAGTGTGAACGGCCCAGTACATCACTGGGGCCAAGTTTCCTGCTATCCAGGACCTCTATACCAGGCGGTGTCAGAGGAAGGCCCTAAAAATTGTCAAAGACTCCAGCCACCCTAGTCATAGACTGTTTTCTCTGCTACCGCACAGCAAGCGGTACCGGAGCGCCAAGTCTAGGTCCAAGAGGCTTCTAAACAGCTTCTACCCCCAAGCCATAAGACTCCTGAACATCTAGTCAAATGGCTACCCAGACTATTCACATTGCCCCCCCCCCCCCCCCCCCCCCCCTCCACACCACTGCCACTCTCTGTTGTCATCTATGCATAGTCACTTTAATTAACTCTACCTACATGTACATACTACCTCAACTAACCGGTGCCCCTGCACATTGACTCTGTACCGGCACCCCCCTGTATATATTGTTATTTTTTACTGCTCCTCTTTAATTACTTGTTACTTTTATCTCTTATTCTTATCCGTATTTTTTTTAACTGCACTGTCGGTTAGGGGCTCGTAAGTAAGCATTTCACTGTAAGGTCTACCACCTGTTGTATTCGGTGCATGTGACAAATAAAATGTGATTTGATTTGATGTTTACATCCATGTTTACCATCACTGTCTTGATTATTATAGGTTGAATAGTAACATGCTTGCAGTGAAGAATGGTCCAACAGTTAGGCTTTAGTGTAGAAGTCAGCAAAGTATTGATAATATAGGCAAAAAGCAACCAGATGAAGAATACCAACAACCAATCATTTCCTGCCCATTATGTATAGTTCTTGCTTTGTGGGCAATAAAATGAGGAAATGCCAATTGAACGTGAGATTTCTCAACACGGACTGTATGTTAGTTCTGGCATGCACACCACCTGATCTATTGACTTAGTTCAGACTACTGTTGTGGTGTTGGGAAGTGAAATGCTCAAATTTCCATAGCAAAACTAAAAAAGGATATATGCAATTCTAGGGGGCTATTTCCAGGACCCAGATTTAAACCTATTGATGGGCTAAAATGCATGCTCAATGGAGAACCTTTAAAGTATATTTAAAGATACATCTTTTAAAAATATTTAACTGTGCCTGTTAGTGGAGGTGATGCTGTTATCTGTTCAAGACCAGCTGATGTGTTGGTATGCCTTACACAAGGGAGTGAACTGCTTCATCCTCCTTGACTGAGATTAAAATCCTCTTGCAGACTAATTCTCATGACTGAATGTTTCTACTAACCCTCATAAGACACAGTACTCTGCTCATGGCTGTTAGGTACAATCCCCCAAGTTCTCATAATCCTTTCCTTTATTTATACTACAAACCAACGGTAACTCACTGTTTTGGCATTACCTTCACGTGGGCAATATATCAAGTTTTGTTACCATGTAGAACAAACAGTTTTAGTAAAATTGTATCCAGTGAGGTAGTAAACATTTATGTAATGAATAAATATTGACTGGCTTCAGAATTATTGCTTCATTATATTTACACCTCACTTATCGGCCAACACTTTCTTCACCAATATTTAAGAAAATAACTGATTGTCGTGGATGACATATTCTGACATCTCATCAAAGTGAACCAGTGAACCCTTTGACTGTTGTTCTATAGGCCAATGGTTCCCAAACTGTGGGGCTTTAAACTAGGGCAAACTAAGCCCGGCTTTAAACTTACTATTGAAAGTTGTAATAGTAGAATGCACAAGGTGCAATTTCAAAATTGGGTAGTGCATCATCACTTCCGCTTTTCATATTAGTCATAGCATACCTTAGAGAGCTATTTATAACTTGTCAGAAATGTCCAGATCAGCTAGCTCATGTCAGCTAATGTTTTTTATGTCGTTTTTTTAGCCCATAAATATTGTTGTAATTTTTTGTCACTCAAATATCAGATGAATACACATTAGACATGGCAAAATGTATAGAATTGCAAGTAAATTAGCTTTAAAACTGCAAAATGTTATTTGCACCCCATGACAAAATGTGTAGAATTGCAGGAAATGAGCTTTAAACCTGCAAAATTCTATTCACCAACAAGAGGGCTGTGAACAGTTTGTGTCATGAACAGTGCTTGTGCCCATAGAAATAGACGTGGCGTGGGATGTTCCCCAATGCTGGAAGAGGGGCCCAGAGTGAAAAGGTTTGGGAACCCCTGCTATGGCCTACAGTAAGTTTGGTATTCTATCAATGTTTTATGATATTTTGAATAATTCCAACTGATGAAACATAAAACAAAAACATTTTATTTTCAGAAGCCGTTGCTTTTCTCAATAAAGATTCTGGATTTTTATTTTATTTTATCTGTGGCATATTGTATTTTCTGATAACAAAATGTCTAAGGTATTCAATTAGCCTCCACTTTGTTTACTGTATACATTGGATAGCATATACTTAGGCTATGGAATACTTCCTGGAGACCAGCAATTGCGACTAACCCTTTCAAACATCAGGTCAGAGTTCTGCTCTCAATATAGAGGTAAATATTTAGGTAATGAATGCCTTCTCTCTGCTGGAGGGGTCAATTTATGATGTTTATAATTCATTGGGCAGTCTGTTAGACTGTCTTCATCTTTATCTTGGCCTCTTTTTCTGAGGGGCATCGCCGTCACTGACATTCATATCTGGCAGGGTTCCTTGACTCGTAAATATTTCCTTACTATGTGGGGTTGTTTTGTAATTTAACATAGAGGAAATATGCCCTTCTATGTTTCTATGGGTGTAAAAAAAAAAACATAGCTTTATTTCACAATGATACCTACATATATCATATATATATCATATATCAGTTCTCTAGCCAACACTGATAGCTATTCCTACAAATTTATGAAAAAAAGATAAACCATGTCATTAATATTGATTCAGTAAAATGCCTTACATGAATATAACCCCATCACAAAATAATAACCCAGCATAATGACCAAAATAAAGCATAGGACAATCATGAAATGGTTCAATGTAAGTATTTACTAATCTTATTGTTATTGTACCAGGAACTCAGGAAAGGTCTTCCTCCTTTAAAAACTGCTTAGATTAACACTAGACCTTGCAGAGTGATTAAATCAATACAAGCCAACTATAACTGAGTGATTGATTAATGTCCCAGGGACCAATGTCAGACCGCATGGTAACTCATAAATATGACTCAAAGAGTGGCTGATGAGAAGGGGAGGATTTTTTACTGGAAAGTAGGAGGAGCTTCCTTCTAAAGCCTGTCTCTATTTACTTAATGTTACTACTTACCACCAGGTCAGAGCAGTCAACCCTGAGCTATGTGCCTCTAACCTACATGTTTAGAGTATTAATAGGCTACATGAACTCTGTTAGTTAGCCTGGTTAGCCATTAACTCACTGGTTGTGTGCTTCTGAATGTCTAATACTGGGATCAGATGACTTGCCTGCCCAAATATGTGTGATTTACACTACAAATACAAAACTTAACTTTTGATAGGCTAATTATTATCTACAAATGAGTGACATACAGTACCAGTCAAAAGTTTGGACACACCTACTCATTCCAGGGTTTTTCTTAATTTTTTTACAATTTTCTACAATGTAGAATAATAGTGAAGACATCAAAACTATGAAATAACACATATGGAATCATGTAGTTACCAAAAAAGTGTTAAAACAAATCAAAATATATTTAATATTTGAGATTCTTCAAAGTAGCCACCCTTTGTGTTGATGACAGCTTTGCACATTGCTCCCAGGTAATGACTTGCCCCAAACTATTCTGTCATGGTACTGTCTGTTGTCTGATTGCCTGACACGCATACTGTTAAGTTATGACTTTGACTTGAGCTATAGTTTTTACAATTATATTTCATATTTTTTCATACAGGTTAGTCTCATTGACAGAATCTGTTTTTCAAGAGAACTGGTCAAAGGTCTTCAATATAAAGTTGTACCCTGACACATTAACATTAAATACATATGTGATAAAATGTCTCAATTGCACAGACTGCACGAAACCATGGCACTCACCTGAGTCCTTCAGTTAGTTAGCACAATATTAATGGAGTCAAACGCACCCTCATCCACCTGGCAGATCACTGTTCCTGAACTTGAGGGAAACATGACAGAGCAAAGCTCATGATGGTGACTCCTTCTATAATCGCAGTGTGGTTCTATAATTGTCTTATACAGCCTGTCTAGACATGCTTACTTTAACTTGTTTGATTTCTCAGTCACTTAAACAGTTCAAATTTGCATATCTAGATTTTTTTCCCTTGATGCCAAACTGTTTGGTATTTGTGAAAACATCCCTTAGCGCAAAAATAGTTACTGCTAAAATATTTGAGGTAATGTGAATCTCCAAAATATCTAAATTTGTGAAAATGGCTGGTGCTATCACCATCTCCCTACTGTGAATATCTTCATACTGTTAAAATGATCAACATTTTACATAAAGTAGTCAGACAAACTCTCAGAACTCACCTTAAGATGAAATATTAGTGAACCAATTCAGCCCTTCAGTTACCAGTTTTCAACAACACATTAACATGTGTTGTCAGTGACTGGTCATGAAGGAAGAAGACTAGCCCTTTAAGTCTTATTTTCCACATTGCTCTGTTTGTAAGCGCTCAGGAATGTGGAATGTGGGGGATAAAGCCATTCCCTTTCCTGCAGGCAGTGCTTGACTTGTTCAGGAGCCTACTGGAGCTGAGTACCGGCACCTCAAATGTTCTACCGCACCTCATAGAATATTAGCTCAAAAGTATTGCAGAGCTCCTGCACCTAAATATAAAAGGAACCTGCACCCAAAATGAGTACCGGCACCTATTTCAGTCCAAGTCAAGCACTACTGCCAGGGTTTGCAACCTTTAATTGCATTCATTGTCTTTTGAGGTGACTGTGGGGAAAATAAGATATGGGGCCATCTTGTGCAATAGTACATTGAAATAGTTTTGTCTCTGTTATTATTCCACCCTGGGTATTCTAACACATTGGAGAAAATGCTAAGTCAGATCCTTCAAAGTTCATAGTTAAAACCTCTCTGGCAATTACATTGATTTAGTGAGACGTGTCATTAGATATACTTGTATTGTGGTTGTCTTTGCACAGAGGAAAGCTTGAACCTTATAAAATGGATGATTAATATACTGTTATGTTTGTATGTAGCAGGTGTTTTGATTTTGTTTCGTGTGGCTATCTCTGGCAGTCGATAAGTAAGCCTGTCTGTTATTGAATAAGATTAGTTGTTTCTCTTCTTCATTCCAAATAGGAAACTAACTTAATGGGAAATGGATAGAAACGATCTTAATAGAAAAATAGAGGGGGATGGGGGTTTGTCGTGGGTTGTATTTTGGGAGAAATAAATATGTTCTTCATTATGGTTGCCTCAGTTTGTAGGTGGGTGTTAAAAAGTGAATGACAGCCCATAACAAATGCAAGCTGTCTTGTAAGATCTTGTTATTAATCATAAGTGATCCATCACCATGTCAAGCCAAGTATCCTTTGGGGGGAAAAGCAGGAAGTGATGGATAGAAAATTAGTTTACGGTGAGTTGGCAAAAATAAATAGTCTCCTTTGTGTTTAGCAATATCACTTCCCTGACAAGGGAGTATGTCCTAGAATAGGCATTCACCAGTATAAATAGGGTTCAACACCAGTATAAATATGGTTCACCTGTCTGTTTCATGGTTTAAGTTATATTTTTATTTTATTTTACTAATATGAAGATCACATGTGGAGCATTGACACTGAACTGTCATACAATTCTACACCAGTAGATGGTGCAACATTTAACATAATTTACTCAATGTAGAATTCAACCATTTTGTGGTTCTCCAGCATGAATTTAACACAATCTGCTACAATTTAAAGTAACCCAACTTTCCACTGTGCCGCAAACCGTGCCATGCTCATTGCTCATGTATTATACCATTAAGTATGAATATACATTTTGTGAAGATATACATAATTGGGCTACCCTGAATAAATAAAAGTTAATAAAAAAGGAAATACTGTAGTTGATTACTTTATTGATTTTCACTGTACATTTTCAGTAAAGGGAAACATATGGAGTTACAAATTTGTTACATGGATATGTATTAACACTTCATATAGACAGACATCTGTCCTTTAAAAAAAGTATGGTTATGGTAATAAAATGTACTAAGACACAGAATGCAATCAACACTGTCCAAAGCACCAGAGAAAGGATTTAAAGACAATACGATTCACTTCACTCTATTTCTCTGCTGGCATTATTTATCGAACGGGTAAATTGAACACAACAAACCGGTTTAAATCTTTCTAGGATAATGATAATCACCCGCATGCGATATATCCACTGTTTATGTCCACGTCATAGCAGGGACTCCTGGCTATGAAGGTGGTCATTAAATAAAGTGCTCCAGAGAAACGAAACTCCCATATCACTGCTGCCCTTTTGAAATCCATGAAAGGCCAAATACAATCAACTCTGCACAGGCATGATTCATTGACCGTTTTTAACAATACCCAGTGACACTACGCCATCTGTCTTGGTAAAATAGCTTGTATTTCTCTGCAGTGAGCGATACAGGTTCAGTTGCCTAATTAGTGTTGGCTAGCGTATGAGAGGCTTCTGTTCACTGTTTCCAGAGACACACCAGCTTCATGCTCAAAATACAATGAAACAGATAAGCAACAGTAAATACTAGAGTAAAGGGAATGAGATTGAAGTGGGTGATTGGTAAACAAGAGGTGTGTGTGTGTGTGTGCACCAATATGCCTGTGTGTATTTGTGACATATATAAGAATGTGTGTGAGTTTGAGAAAGCGATTTGGGAAACCAATTACTCAAAGTGCTAAGTGAGTGAGAAGCGGCAGGCGGCGGATGAGGCGGCTCAACACAGCTTATGTTTGGCACAGTCAATATCCCGCATCAGTGCAATGCAGCAAGCAGATCCTCCTGAGACCTCGAGACAACAAACGTACAGCCACCCCCAGAGAGAAAGATGGAACCTGCAGAACTATGGCTAAAACTGTTCTAAGAACAGCATTATGTAGCCTGTTTTCTACCAATATTTTCAGGCGACAGTGGCACAAAGCTCAGTGGCACAGTTCAAAACACAGTAGTGGTTGTAAGATGGTGCTTCAGCACTGAGATACTACAATCAATAAATGGGAACAATAGACTTGCATTTTGTTGCAACTACATTCATATTACTATGTTACATTCAACATTTGCTCTGAGTAAACCAGTCCCTCCCAGCAAACATTCTCTGTCTCCAACATACTATTGTTATTTGAGGTCAGGTGCTAAAATAAAAAACATCTATTGTTTAAAGAGGAATTTTGTTCCATATCTTCCAAATATGTAAATCATTAATTTCAGTCTTTCTCCCCAGAGTATGGTGGCTGCTCAAAGTGTTCTACTTCACAAAAGGAGCCTATCAAATTATGTAAAGCGTTTGTCACAGCATACAGATACAAGTATGAAAATAACCCCTTTGAGAATTATGCATTGGATTTTCCCATTGAGAATAGGTTAGTTAAAGCAGTCAAAGAGTAACATCATTGTATAACCACAGTATTACGGAAGCCCAGAGAGGACATATGAATTTAAAAAAAGTTCCCTCGTTATGTCGAGATCAAGACATATTTATCTCATAACAAAAGTTGTTTTGTCGAGATCACAAGATAATCAAAAGTACCACGCATCATCCATTAATTTCTTCAGATGCACGATAACCACTTCATCAAGGAGCCCTGTGGCTGAGTTGATCGCAAAGTGAGGCATTTAAGCCCTGAACGATGCCTGACACATTTACAGTGGGTGAGCTGCATTCCTGACAGGCTGATCAGATTACATTTCAGCTTCAGAGGCATTTAAACCCTGAACGATGCCTGACACATTTACAGTGGGTGAGCTGCATTCCTGACAGGCTGATCAGATTATATTTCAGCTTCAGAGGCTGATAAATCAGGATGCTGCCTTGTAGGCTGTTTCATAGGTAAGGCTCCTTGCAGGCAGATTAGCTGTCAGCGCTGTATATACAATCCAAAGTGGGTGAGCTCTATTTCTGGCAAGTTGATCCAATTCAATAGAAGCCTCAGAGGCTGATAAATCAGCCTTGTAGGCTGTTTCATATGTAAGGCTCCTTGCAGACAGCCATCTGCAGGCAGCATCTGTCGCTGTTATTGAATCAAATCAGCCTGCCAGGAATCGAGCACACCCAGTCTTGATCATATACATAATGCTGCTAATCTGCCTGCAAGATTATTACCTATGAAACACCCTACAAGGTGGAATCTGAGATATAGCTAGCTAATAAGACTACCTAGCTAACAAGACTAGCCAAGTTAGCTGCATTGTTGCTTGCATGCAATTGGCATACAGCCTGGGAGACAAGCCAGCCTTTCAGGCATCGTTCAGGACTCATATGCCCCCTCATATGCCCCATTTGCCCCTCTAAGATGCCCCAAGAGATCTTTTTTATTATTTTTTTTAACCCCCTTATTGGTATCCAATTGTTAGTAGTTACTGTCTTGTCTCATCACTACAACTCCCGTACAGGGAGAGACAAAGGTCAAGACACAACCCAACCAAGCCGCACTGCTTCTTAACACAACCCGGAAGCCAGCCGCACCAATGTGTCGCAGGAAACACCGTACACCTAGCGACCTGGTCAGCGTGTACTGCACCCAGCCCACCACAGGAGTCACTAGTGTGCAATGAGACAAGGATATCCCTACCGGCCAAACCCTCCCTAACCCGGACGACGCTAGCAGTCAAAGAGTAACATCATTGTATAACCACAGTATTACAGAAGCCCAATTGTGCGTCGCCCCATGGACCTCCCGGTCGGCTGCAACAGAGCCTGGGCTCAAACCCAGAGTGTCTGGTGCCAGCGATGCAGTGCCTTAGACCACTCCGCCACCCAGGAGGCCCTTAGGTCTTTTATTTTTAACCTTTATTTAACTAGGCAAGTCAGTTAAGAACACATTCTTATTACAATGACAGAGGGTTAACTGCCTTGTTCAGGGGCAGAACAACAGATTTTTATTTTGTCAGCTCAGGGATTCGATCTAGCAACCTTTCGGTTACTGGCCCAACACTCTAACCACTAGGCTACCTGCCACTCTTAGCTCAAGGTAAAGGACATTTAGCTTGCTAACATTCTACTTTATAAACTGACAATGAGCGACATGTTAGCATGAAATGTACCATCCCTTAGTGTAGCAATCAATAAAAACATATGTGCTGATCCACCATGGGCTCTACCGCCTCAGCCATCCTGTCAATCTATCATCAATGCGTCTACTCCTATTTATAGAGTTCATCTCGTGATCTCGACAAAACAACTTTTGTTATGTGGTGATCATGAGATAAATAAGTTGTTATCTCATATCTCAACATGACAAGGATTTTTTTATTGTCCTCTCTGGACTTCCGTGCAGTATAAAACCTTGAACCATCAAGAATAACTTTCATATACATAGGCAGCAATGGTGGAAATCAGCATTTGTGGAGCAATAAAATACTTAACACACAGTACTCATATAATCACAATCTTTTCCTCATATAGCAAACTACAAAATGCAACTAACACTACATGTCATCTACTCAATTCTAATTTGGCCTCACCTGCCACTGAATGATGTTTACTGTACTTATGTTTGTTGAAAATGAAGTAGCATAATATGAATGTCTGATACTATCCAATAAAATGATGCAAAAACTGCCTTTACTGCAGAGGACTTGCCGAGACACAGTGATGTTCGAGGATGAGCTCATGCTCTTCTACCTACTTCCTGTCAAAAAGATGACACTTCCTCCCAGCATCAAAGTAAGGCTTGGCCACCTCATTCACAGTTTCAAGTCAACATAATTGATCAGTTTTGCTTCCACTGCAAATTGTGCTTAGGGGGTATGTCCCAGAATTGTTAAGGCATTTTTTTTTACTCAATACCAGACATTTTCTAAATACTAGCCTATACTTATGACATTCAACAGGATGTTTGGATGTTAGAGCAGTATTCAAGCTTCAAATATTCACAAAGTAGCACAATCAAGTTTCAAAATAAGTTGAGAAACCATAAAGAGAAATTGGCCTGGTATTGTATTTAACCCAACTCATGAGATGTCATCTCTTGGGTGGAACAGGCAAGGTTCGCAAAGCACATCTTGTGGTTTGAATCTGTATTTAAAATTCAGAATAAGACATGATAATATAGTTTGTCTTTCCATAAAACCCATATTGATGTTAATGTATTAAGTTTAAATGTTATGTATTATTAAGTTTGTTTTAGGTATTTTTTTGTTTAAACAGTACAGTATTGGTTAGTATGGTAAGCCCATATATAATTAAAAAATAAATGGCTTTGTTTATTTTCAGGCATTTCCTGAACAATGTAAATTAAATAAAAAAACACTTTTTTCTCAAAACAGTTTCTGTGGGCAACACTGATCGCATTACACGACCATTAATATCAATGCTCTGCGAACCTAACCTGGGTATGGTGGCCCCTCCTCTCTTGTCTGTCAGAGAGAGGGCCTTAGAGGCTAAGGGGTTAGCTTTAGCATTTGCAATGGTTACAGGAGCCAGAGGGTGGCTGAGGCAAGCAGGAGGCATGGCCCCAGGGTAGAGGCCAAGGAGGCAGGCAGAGGCCCACTGTTGATCACCAGCCTGTAGGAAACCACCTCCACCTTGTAGCCGTTCTCCGTGGCCATGCAGCGGAACACCCCCTGCTTAAGGGGCAGGTCAGGGGTGGGTTCCAGCACACAGGAGTCTCCAATGATGAAGCAGGGGTAGTGCTTGATACAGTTGTCCTTCTCCCAGCGATAGGTGGCGTGAAAGGAGCGCACGGGGCAGGGGAGGTTAACGGGGCCGTCCGAGTCAATCACCACCTGTTTGGGGTTTGTCCTATGGGTCTTCGGTGCTGTGGGGGTTCAGAGGGCACAGCCTGGTTAACATTGATCTCACCCAAATGAAATACTTACTTATGGGCTCCCTAGACTAGAGAATAGGTTATGGTTTCATACCTATGGATTGTTTACGTATATACGGTAACAATCATAGGTGAGTTCAAAATGGGAATGGCAGGACAGGATTGGCAGGACTGCTTCATTATGTGAGAAATGTGTGGGTAAGAGGCCACCCTCATATTTGTGAAAAAATATACAGGTTATTGTAAATTATAACTTTGCTCTCAGTTAGTAGGACAATTGTGACTCAAAGCCCAGTAAACCTAAAACCCGACTAACGTGTACAAACGGACACAGAGATGCATCTATTTTATTCTGTGGTCTGATACTTACTCTCTCTGGAAAATATCAGCTAAAATAACAGATTCAAATATAATATCTTTATATATGATATTGCATCACCTTTCATCCTCCACTCCCTAGGTTTACATCTCAATGTTCCAGGAATGGAAGAAAGGGAAACAGTCAACGGATATGCATGACAGCTGCACCGAGACTGCGACCAACAGAAGTCATGGAAAAAAGAGACTGCTAACTAAGACAGTGCATATCCCATAATTTGTTTGGATTATTAGAGGTTAATATGGCTGAAGCTATTGGGCTTTGAAGTCAGGGCAAACTTTGATATTAAACCGCCCAATGGGTTTGAGCCTCCGCTCAATTATATGATATCATCTTCTGAGTTAGCCTCTGGAAAGAAAGTTCCTTATTTCAGTTAATAAAGATACAGAGAGTCAGAGAGGAGGTGGAGTGGCACTCACCAGCAGCTTCACCACAGATAGAGGCATTGGAATGGTCCAGACTCTGAGTGAGTGCCCTATGGTATGAAACAAATTATTGAAGGAACATCAAATTAGCATGTACCATTTTGAACAATCAACCATTTTATGTAAATGAAACAATTATCATAAAACCTAGAATAGTGGCTGGAACCTCGACACTATTCTGTAAGAAATTATATGTTATGGCTGGTATTGATTGTTATTTTTTTTCTTCCATAGGTATCTAAACTGTATTCCAGGAGTGACATCATCACATCTCATACCCAGTGCTGATGTTGTATCCAGCTGGGATGGGTGTGCACCTCCTCCTGGCTGCGTCCCAACCACAATAGGGATCCCGAGACAGAATGCACTCCCGGCAACTGTCTCCATAGCGACCGCAGTCAGCCAATGGTATGCGCTGGACCTCCATTGCCGTGCCCACATAAAGGTGGCCCTGGGGGAGAAGGCAGGAAGACATACAGTGGTTATCACTAGAAGTGCATTGTTTAAATGGATTGGACTGCAGCTACGTCATAAACAAATTATTCTACGGATATGAGTGTGAGCTGCTAAGTAGTGTTCGCTGATGGTCTCACAGTACCTTCTTAGAGTCGATGGCCATGCTTAGAACAGGACCCTCGTTGTGGAAGAGGGAGTACTGGGATATGATAAAGGCCTCCTCGATAGTGTGCAGAACCTTGAGCACTTTCCCCTGTTCTATCACCAGAAAGAGAGAGAGAACATTATCAGAGGAGAGAGACACCATTGTCGAGACCTGTTCTTTTTTATGTATCCCGGAAACCCAGTGACTATTTTTGATTGAATATGGCCCCAGGTTTATAATAGCACATGCTGCCTTTTTCCTCTACTGGTCAATTCATCAGTGGGTGACTTACGGAGAGGAGCAGGCCTGTCCTACAGCTTGTCCTCTCTTATCTCCTCCCCACATTGAGAGGCTATTACTTCCCACAGAAGACTAACTGCTCCAGTTTGTTATTAGGCCACCTCAGAGACCCATGGCTCTGTTCACAGCTCTATCACTACTTTCCCTGTGGTAGCGACTGACTTCTTTATCAGAGCACGTCGATTAGGCTGTAGCTACTTTGTTTTTCAATTCAGTCAATTTATCTGGGATTCATGCCAAAAATGCACTCTTATAATAAGTCCCAACTCATGCCTGCATTGAGCAAACAACTTTTTTATTTTCTTTGTCAAGGAGACTACGTCTTCTAAAAGATCACTTTTAAATAGGTTACACCAAACGCCTGTACATGAGATACAGCTTGACAGCACACACACGCACGCACGCACGCACGCGCGCGCACGCACGCACGCACGCACGCACGCACGCACGCACGCACACACACACACACACACACACACACACACACACACACACACACACACACACACACACACACACACACACACACACACACACACACACACACACACACACACACACACACCTGTTCCCAGGTACAGCACACTATAGTGCTCGTCGTTTACTGCTAGCACAATGGCAGCGACAGTGTGTGTGAAGTGATCGTCGGTGGGCAGGTTCAGCGGAGCACCCCCGACCGGACGAATCACATCCTCAATCTCCGGGTGGTCCCTGATCACCACTAGGGTCTTAGGTTTGTGGGCTGCCGTGGAGTTCTTGAAGGCACACTGGGACAGGAAGTGATGTAATGAAAGTGATGTAATCAGGAAGGGAGACAGACTTAGGCTGTGGCTTTGCCTTGAACAATAATTTCACAACCAGTGTCTGTCATCTGCAACTGTTCCAAAATAGAAACACAAGTCTTCCACTTCCCCAAAATTGACGGACTCACATGCATGAGCTTATGCAATTGGCCTTTGCAAAATGACTTTGATTGGCACTACAAAATGTTAATTAAAAGAAAGTTAATTTAACTGATTCAGTGGGTGTCTTACTGTGCCAGGGCGATGTCCAATCAGAGGACTGCTGTAACCCTTCAGTTTGGATGTGGCGAAGGCCTGGTCAATGTCCTCGATGGAGTAAGCACATATCACTGTTGTGTCCCTGGTCAACCAAACAATACAACACTTAAAAGCCTTCCTTCCTTCTACTTACTTTATTCAAACTTAATGTGAATCGGAATGTCGTTAGCAACTCAATCACAGACTGATAGCTGAGTAGAATCATATTACTATGACTCTCTAAAAGGACTTAAAAGATTTAAGGCTACTCAAATATGCAAATAAAAGCACTCAAGCTCAAAAGTAATTGGCCACCTCCACAGAGCAGAGCCCACTTCTGATTCAGAGGGGTTGGGTTAAATGCGGAAGACACATTTCAGTTGAGTGCATTCAGTTGTACAACTGACTAGGTATCCCCGTGTCCCTTTCTCTTTCAAATACAATCAAGTATTTTCCTCACTGAAACGTTTTGCTGCTCGCAAGTTTTCATTGCTGTACATGCCTATCCAGCTCCTGTGCCCCATTTGGATGTGCTGTGCATAATTCCTCCTTTCCTCTGATTATGTTGTTTGCATGACACAGTCTTAAGCAGCCATATGGGTTGGAGGGTGTTGAAGGTGTAAGGTCTACTCACCAGGCGTTGGCAAACAGGCCGTAAATGACCCCGGTCCTCTTCTCGTGGGCCACGTCAGACAGCACAAAAGCCTGTCTGATGTTGTTGTACTGCTGGGGGCTGCTACCCACACCACACATCACCCTGGTCTTCAGGAAGGTAGTCCACGAGTCCGCCAACAGGTTCTTTATGCCCCCCTCGTCCACCTGGAGACGGACACACAGTATACAACAGTACACCATAACATTAAAGCTGGAATCCTTAGCGGTGAAACTGCCAGGTTCGTTCGCGATATTACAACAACAAAGATGTTACTTCAAACAAACCCAGTTTTTTCCCCCCTCTGACATCATTGCACGGGCAATAGAACATCAGAGTATGTGCTACGTTTTCTTTTCACCACGAGGCTGGATGCTCATCTCTTCTGTTTAAAAAAACTAAACAATAACAAATGTGCATGGGGTGACCAGTGGTGCTGTTTCTCCTTTCGCGGAGCTCAGCTTTAATACGCAATAACGTTGCAATACAGCTGATATAGTGATGTTGCTGTGGTTACCATGCAGATTCGGCCAATGCGCGACCTGTAGGGCTCCTCGTCCACCATGGCCGTCTTGTTGATCTCACTGAAGAAGAAGTAGATCTCCTCCTTGTGTTTCTGAGAGGCTGGCATTACTGCTGCTCCACCAAACTGGGGGCCTGCAGCAGGAGAGAGAAAGGACTTCCACCAGTGCTTGAAGTGGACTGAAATAAGTGCTGGTACTCATTTCTGGTGCCGTTACTCTTTATATTTAGGTGCTGGTACTCATCACTATTTAACAGGCACTATTTTATTAGCGCTAATACTCAATCAGGTAGTAAAACATTTGAAGCCAGTGAGCACCAGGCCAACTCAGTCACTGGTGTCGTGGCTGAATCAGAATTAGTTAGGTAACATAGATAGATGTTATTTTCATCATATGCTTGTGAGATACTTGTCATTAGAATGGTTCCCTTTGGACTATAGGGTTGGCAGTTGCATTTTCCCTTTAATCAGCTAGGGCTTAGTCACTTGGGACCCAGAGAGGGGAGAGGTCAGGCTTGTCTTCATATGTCAATGTATCTGTTAAACCATGTGGTGCTATATAGAATATCAGAAGGGGAGGAGGACAGAATGGAACATTGTCTTCTTATGGGAATGTGTCTGTAACTATTCCTAAACCATGTGAAGGGATGGCGTTATTAATGGGGAACCAGTTAGTCTCATACAATGTCTGTACGCCAGTCACTCCCTACTGTTCTCATTGAGGGAAGGAGTATGGCAGTGTCTGGAACCATTGTATGTCCCCTCTGAGGTTGCCCTTATCTTGACCTAGTATATGACCTAAGAGGCTCATTGTCTTCAGTGAGTTTGTCCAGGTTTGGGTGTATTTGAGATGGGAGTATCTGGAATTGACAATTGATATATGCCATAGGATGAGGTAATGTTTTGGTACCAAGCACGAGTTTGAAATCTCGTCTTAGGAGACCAAACTGAACGATAATTTATAGCTAATGCTATCTAGCTATGGGATACTCCTCTTTCAAGTAAAAGGTTATTTGTAAATTGAGAGGGGTGTATCTTGGCTATAAATGATACTAAGAATTGTTTTGTGGGGACTCCCAGAGAATTCATTTATAGACACTGAATTGATCTGAGAGTCAAAAAGGGCTATGTTGAAGCTCATATATTATTAAAGATGGACTTTATAATATAACTCTGACTTGTGTGTGGTTGGCTCTCTCATTATTGAGTAACACAGGAAATTACCACGACACTGGTTGTAACTATCTGGGCCCATTTCAAACTAATGCATTTCATTCTAGCAGGGCCATCTAGCGTGTACAGAGATAAAGGTGTATTTAAAAAAATGTATTTTGATAAAAGTGTTTGCTTGGAAGTTTTATAGGCTAATAAAGACGTCCAGTACATAATACAGGGAGTTAAAACCTTGTATGACTATCACAACTGTGAACTTAACTTATGATCTTTAAAATGGAAGAATTCATAGGGATTACATTTCTGCATGCAGCATGTTACAAGATATTAGATAATATAGACTTGCTATTTCCATGCTCATCCACTCCAGTGCCTCATGCAGCTCTCCTACACCAATATAGTCCCATGTTGCCCTCATCCCACTCACTCTGCAGCCACTTGGTCTCAGTCTTAAGAAACTTCTGAGTGCCGTAGGTCCGGCGTATAGAGCCAGGGTGACGCCCTACTGCTGACAGAGCAGAGTATAGATTCCCATCTGAGAGCGAGAGGGGGGGGGGGGGGGGTAAAGATAAAGAGAGAGATAAAGAGGAGAGAGGGAGAGAGAGAGAAACAGAAGTTAGAGGGAGAGATAAAAAATAAATCTACAGAAGACAGCTGACTGCGCCAACATCCTCCCATAACCGTATTACAATTACCCCACTTGGGGCACTGTCTCCATAGCAATAAGGGAGGTAACTTGGATCATGACATTAATGGTTCAATGAGAACTGAACGTTATCAGAACACTGCCCCACTCTAGCAAATGGCTCATTGGTTCATCACTACAGTCCAGCCTGGTCTGCGCTATCACAGAAACTGCTATACAAAGTAACCTTGCCATGATTCCGATAATACTGTGAGTTACAGCTTCGCTACATGTCGTGAACCATCTGTAGTACTATTGTACCATTTTAAACAGATCTCCTATCCCATACCAAAGTCAATGTTGAGGATCTGATTGGTCTGTATACTTATGAACATAATGGCTGGATGGAGCTCTCCACCAAAATGCTGATACTTATCCTATCCTTTCAGATCCACAGAGAGGAGTTAACAAGGATGTAGAAATAGGGGTGAGGGATGGGTTTGGTATTGTGCCAATAGCAGAGTTTCTATGGATGTTTGGCTGGAGTGTCTGTCTGTCCTCTCATCGTACCTGCGGACAGACTGACGGACCTCTGGGAGGGGTAGGGAGGGGAGATGTCAGAGGCTGGTGCCATCTGTCCATTGGTGGGGGCGTCAGTCAGCACAGTGTCATTTACCTATAGAGAGGAAATTACATCACAACCTCACAAGCCATATCCTGAATGCTCTTACCTCCTTGTATACAGTACAAATAGAGATATAAGTTTTTTATTGAACACTATTACCAACTTTTATAAAAGTGATACAGGAGTTAAGTAAAAAGAAAGTGTGACCGTTGTGAGAACACTAAACACATGTTGAAGACAATAGCTATTCTATTCATCATCATGTCATCTTACCAGCAGCCAGCATTTGGGGGTTCCTGCATTTGTCCCGCATACCACAAAAGTGTCATTGACTTTCTGAATGACTGTGATGAAATTGTCACACTCCAACTGTAGCAGAGAGAGAGGGGGATGAGAGAGAGAGAGAGAGAGAGAAAGAGAGAGAGAGAGAGAATATTGGAACTGATCCATTTTCCCTAATTTGGCAGATAGCGCAAGAATTAGCTCTGCAGTACTGAGGGAATGCATTGTCTGCATAACTTCATATGCATTGCATCACTTATTCATTAAGTACAGTGGCAGGACTTTTATCTCAAGAGAAACTTCCAGATGGAATTTGTGCCTGAATACCAAATACAGCATTGTACCCGCTTTCCCCTGTCCCAACCTTTAACCTTCGGGACAGTTTCTACTGGTGTCGATATCATGTTGATATTATGTCTCTGTTTCATTCATATTCCTACAGTAGCAACAAACTTTCCTCACTGTAATGATGGTGATAATGATGACGAAGATTGATGATGAGGATGATGAGGATGATGATGATAGTGGGGACCACCTACCTTTGGTGGGTCTGATTTGGCGATGCAAGCTGCCTTTGCGTTTTCATCGGTTACCACAGGGATCTGTAATAATATAAGATACATTCC
This sequence comes from Salvelinus alpinus, assembly GCF_045679555.1. Classification (NCBI taxonomy): domain Eukaryota; kingdom Metazoa; phylum Chordata; class Actinopteri; order Salmoniformes; family Salmonidae; genus Salvelinus; species Salvelinus alpinus. Next base: position 45,607,756 of record NC_092089.1, on the reverse strand, counting down.
AGTATGTCATACAATTTATCCATAACTTGTATGCAAATTAGGCCTTTTCAAATACTCAATTAACTGCAATCAAATTCAGTGCTGATTGAAAATGACAAAAGTCTGGTCCTGTGCCATAAACTAACAAAGGGAGGATTACTTTACTGTCTCTAATATTTGATCAACTAAGCGTAACTATAGGGCACAGACAATCAGAATCAGAGAGAACGGAGAGAGACTGACACCGAGCAAAATCAGAGAAGAAGGACCAAGCCAAACCTAAGTTAATTTTCTTTGTTATGTTAATTTTCTGTCTTAGTAAAGTTGTTTTTGTGGACTAAAACCTCCCTGTCTCTGTGTCAATCTCTGCACGCTCAACCCAACACCCCACGGTTTACCACAGTATGTTGACCTCATAAGCCCACACTATATAATCACTTCTTTCCGATTGGACAGAGATGAGATCTGCTCTATAAATGTATGCATGACCCATCTCGTGCTACGGAGGCTGTTGAACTAGGTCGACAGCTGCTGCCTCCTCTTTAAGCCAGTCTCCTGTGCCTGCATTGGGTTACTGTGTCACCACCACCGAGTATCTCTGTTCATCTCTATGGTTACCAGCAACTCACCTGCAGGTCGTGGACCCCCCTGTCAGTGAAAGTCAACACGTAGATCACTGTCTGGCCCCCCACGTACAGCACATTGGTGCCCTCCTGGTGGTACACTGACATGTAGTTCTCCGGTTTCGAGAAGTGGTACCTGGCCGGCTCTGTGGGCCATATCAAAGTAGATTAGGAGAAGGTGTTGTTACAATGTCGTTATATGATATACCAGTAGATCAGTGTTGTTGGGGGTTTCAAGTTGAGTCAATTGAACATGTAATTGCCCATCATTTTCAGTTCATTAATTTGATTTAACAAGAATGTATTAATTGAGCTCTGTGGTGTGGTCATGTAACTTCTAAAATAAAATTCAAAAAGCCGCCAGTCTACCTTTTGGCCCAAGTCATTTTAGTTTTACATGATATGAGGCTAAAGCTGTACAAATCAGAGAGAGAGTCTGTACTGAAATTGAATTGGTTGCCATGGTTAAGGTCAATTTACCCTCGGGACTCCTATTCCTACAGGCAAATGCAAATCCGACACTAGTGTGTCTACCAATTCAGTGACTGACGTTCTCGACGCTTCATGAAAGTAGACCACAAGTTCCTCAATTTGCCGACAAAAGAGAGGCAAATGGTGCTGTCCAAGGTGTTGACCTAGGCTTCAGTCATTTAAACCTCCACGGTGAGAGGAATGTAATGCTTCATCGATTTAATCTTTCTGTTTTGACATGTCTCTGTCTCTATCGGGTACACTAAGACTGAATGTCGTTAACATGACATCCCTTTATAGGTTTGTATAACATAAGTTTGATATGTCAAACAAATACGCCATGTTGTTCTGTATTTTACTGCTGATCTGCCAAGAGGAATACTGTCCTTTACACCTGTGATGACTATAGCATCCGTGCATCTTAACTTGATAGCCCTATTTCTATTGATTGTGAATATATTAGACCACTGTGCAAGGTGTGAGGCATGAGTTTGAAAATATAATTGTTAGTTTGCTGCGCGGAATTCTCATAAATATTAATTGGGTTGTGTGGATGTGTGTGTGTGCGCGTGTTTGCGCGCGCTTGTGTTCGCTTGTGTTAATGAGGTCCTGGAGCTAATGCTGCTGCTCTATCCTCAACAAGCCTCAGCTACTGCAGTACCTACCATTAACGCGTCAGCTCGTGCACCTGCATTGCAGTTCTGCAGCGCGAGCTAAGTATTCACCATAATGCTGGGTTTTAACTGTAATGTAGTGGTTTTGTAATACGTTCACTGACATTGTGTGTTTGAGTAAACTTAATGACATTACATGCAGAGCTCATCAGCACTCTTTTCAATTAGCACGTATCATTTAGCCTTATATTGTGTCTTGAAGAGTAAAGGAGGTTCAGATCAGAATAAATATCCGGGCATTGATCACAAATAACAGCTGTCTGATTGGTAAACAACACCAGGACTGCGTTTCCATGACAACTGGCAAATGTCTACCCACTACGTTAGGTTGAACCTCACACATGGATTATTAATGACCGACACGCCAAAACGTGCAAAACCGCGAGCCTGTCAAAACACTTAAAGGACCAATGCAGCCGAATTTACCGCCTGGTGATTTCACCAGGCAGGCTAAAATTCCCTCCCACCAAAACAGGCAGAAATTTCAGGCGCCCTTTTTAAACAGGTCTTACACTAAAGGGGCATTATCAACCTGTTTTACAATTTCACAGTATTATTCCAACCTCATAGTGTGGAAATATATATAAAACACAAGCAAAACATATTTGACTGCACTGGGCCTTTAACATACAGCCTCTGCATTGACATGCTGAGGTGCGCTCTGAATTCAAGATTAGTGTCTTCGTAGGAGTGGGCCACTATTGTATAGGACAGGCTACCCGAATAATCAACGCCTAAATAACAATAATAGGCTATCTTAAGTAAGCCAGTTTCTTGTAAAACACAATTGGTTCTGAATAATTCCACCGTTCCCGCTGCCATAAACCTGTTCCATACGTATGAACACTTCTGTCCCTTACATTTCATTACAATGGAATAGGAAACTGGGCCTAAATTAGCCCACACGAAGATTAATATAATCTAATACACACTGCTTAATTTCTTCCATTTAATCTAATACAAATAGCTTATTTTATTTCCTTTAGTTGAGAACTGGGTCGCATGAACAATTTGACAAATCGGCTATTCAAATTATACAATTATACCAAGTCCAACATGTTTTCTCTCTCATCACATTATTTGCGTTTCTCTGAGATCCGTTCTCATTGACACAATGCCAATCATTCTGTCAATTTAATATAGCCTACTATCATTATTAGGCTACATTTCTATTTTGTTGGTATAGCCTGTTTTGTGGAACATTTGACATGATTGTCTACCTTGAATCATGCATGATGTCATGCATGTATAAACGCGTGATGAAGAAAGTGATCCACTACTTTGATTTTCAAGTAGACTACAGTCTATTGTTCGTTGTTAATCTAACTATTTCCATGGAGGAAAAAACAAGGTTCTCGCATATAGCCTAATACACAGACAGGGCGTATCTGACCACCCTAAACGCAAATAGCTAAATTAGCACATACCTTTTACAATGAATTTCAGCCGAGGTGATTTTTCGGCAAAAACCATGGAAAAAACGGTCGCCAATATGATATAATTCATCATTCCACGTCCTCAATGTGCCCGAACCCTTTCATGCGTGAGTTCCAAAACTCTCTAATAGGTTGACCACACCGCTCGCGTCTTGTGCGCGAGCGTTGCAAAATAAATTTAGAAATCTATGTTATTCAATTATTGCACCCACACTGCTCGGCGAGTCAACTAGCATCTGCGTTGCCAAGGGCTAAAATAGAACTCGTTTCTATTTCTGACTGCAGCGTGCCATCTCCTCGTTGGTTATACCCACAGGTGATTGAAAGAAGAACTGTGTTGCCGGTCAGTATAGTAATACTATGAAAGTTTAGATGCCAATCACCATATAAGTTCAAAGATGAAAAAGCCTGGAAGGAGGAGAGATGACTAGAAATGATTCGGTTGACCGTTTTATGTGTGGATTAATTGTCGGAGTAGAGGACCTTGTACATTTCAGGTAAAATAACAACTCAATGTTTATATCCCAGGACAAATTAGCTAGCTACAGCAAGCTAGCTAAATAGGACAAATTAGCTAGCAAGTGCAAGCTAACTAGCTAAATTGCGATAAAGAACTGTACTTCATCCACTGTCGGTCTGCCTCCATCGCCACCAGCATCTTCAAAGGGAACTAGGACTTTGTCAGTGGACAAGGGGTCCTCAGATTCAGGGTTCTCAATGGCTGGGGGGCAGCTCCTCACTGTCACTGTCAGAATCTGATTCCTGACTTTCAGACTCATTGTCAGATTTTTTTTTAAATCTCCAGAATTTCCGCATTTGTGAGTTGTCTCCTTTTGAAAGACATTGCTAATGCTACAACTTAACTCACTAGCTACATACATAAAACAACAACACTGAATGGCTCAGAGTGGGAGTGAGAGGTTACGTGATTGACTGCCTGCGCTCGCCATTTGTATCAATAAATCACTATCGGAAAATGTTTTGTGTGGTAATTATTGATATATTTACTGTTTTATTCACATGTTTTTCAATTACCGGTTATAAATCATGTATTCCGATCTGTCGCACCAAAGATGCTATAACAAAATGATGTGAGTAAGGGTACACACATTTTTTGAGAACTTCAGGAAGTGAATGGTGGGAATTGAACGATGGTAGACGACACACCCCTTCAACATGCATACTATAAACAGACCAAACTCATCTTGTCTTCTCTTATTATCTTAGGTGTCTGTGAGGAAAAAAATGCATGGCTGCGCTCTGAAACTAATCTTGTCGGATTACTTTCGATTTCTAGAAAGTGTTTTACTCAATTATTTCTATCAATGTTGAGCTCACCCGTGATGTGATTAATTATACATAGTAATTGCTATTAGCTAATTCATATTGTAGTTTATGTCAGCCGAGAGTTAGAAAATATGACCGCTTGTGTTGTGTCAATCTTTCCTCAGTTAGCGCTAGGACAAATGTAGCCTACGTTTTCACACGTTCCAACACATGATCGTTTGACAGTGGTCCCTGAAGAGTACGATCACACGCGTGTGATTAGAACGCTCATTTAGAATGCTTATTTAGAACGGCCACTTTCGAATGACGCAACAATCAGCATTTGAGCTGGCCACACTTTTTTAAGAAACTATTTACACAAACACAGTCCTAACAAAGTCATGTCCAGAATGTGAGCAGTTTATTTTTGGATGCAATGTTCAGATATTCACAGAAGTATCTATAGCATAACACAATCATCCAAACTGGAAAAAATGTAGGCTACATTTACCATTTATCTACCATCTTAATGGTAGTGTCAGTGTATGCCATGGTGGTTACCATATCAAATCAAATCAAATTTGATTTGTCACATACACATGGTTAGCAGATGTTAATGCGAGTGTAGCGAAATGCTTGTGCTTCTAGTTCCGACCATGCAGTAATATCTAACAAGTAATCTAACCTAACAATTTCACAACAACTACCTTATACACACACAAGTGTAAAGGAATGAATAAGAATATGTACATAAAAATATATGAATGAGCAATGGCCGAACGGCATAGGCAAGATGCAGTAGATGGTATAGAGTACAGTATATACATATGAGATGAGTAATGTAGGGTATGTAAACATTATATAAAGTGGCATTGTTTAAAGTGGCTAGTGAAACATTTATTACATCAATGTTTTCATTATTAAAGTGGCTAGAGATGAGTCAGTATGTTGGCAGCAGCCACTCAATGTTAGTGATGGCTGTTTAACAGTCTGATGGCCTTGAGATAGAAGCTGTTGTTCAGTCTCTCGGTCCCAGCTTTGATGCACCTGTATTGACCTCGCCTTGTCCTTGATGATCTTTTTGGCCTTCCTGTGACATCGGGTGGTGTAGGTGTCCTGGAGGGCAGGTAGTTTGCCCCCGATGATGCGTTGTGCAGACCTCACTACCCTCTGGAGAGCCTTACGGTTGTGGGCGGAGCAGTTGCCGTACCAGGTGGTGATACAGCCCGACAGGAGGCTCTCGATTGTGCATCTGTAAAAGTTTGTGAGTGTTTTTGGTGACAAGCCAAATTTCTTCAGCCTCCTGAGGTTGAAGAGGCGCTGCTGCGCCTTTTTCACCATGCTGTCTGTGTGGGTGGACCATTTCAGTTTGTCCGTGATGTGTAAGCCAAGGAACTTAAAACTTTCAACCTTCTCCACTACTCTCCCGTCGATGTGGACAGGGGGGTGCTCCCACTGCTGTTTCCTGAAGTCCACGATCATCTCCTTTGTTTTGTTGACATTGAGTGTGAGGATATTTTCCTGACACCACACCCCGAGGGCCCTCACCTCCTCCCTATAGGCCGTCTCGTCGTTGTTGGTAATCAAGCCTACCACTGTAGTGTCGTCTGCAAACTTGATGATTGAGTTGGAGGCGTGCATGGCCACGCAGTCATGGGTGAACAGGGAGTACAAGAGAGGGCTGAGAATGCACCCTTGTGGGGCCCCAGTGTTGAGGATCAGCGGGGTGGAGATGTTGTTACCTACCCTCACCACCTGGGGGCGGCCCGTCAGGAAGTCCAGGACCCAGTTGCACAGGGCGGGGTCGAGACCCAGGGTCTCGAGCTTAATGACGAGTTTGGAGGGTACTATGATGTTAAATGCTGAGCTGTAGTCGATGAACAGCATTCTTACATAGGTATTCCTCTTGTCCAGATGGGTTAGGACAGTGTGCAGTGTGATTGCGATTGCGTCGTCTGTGGCTCTATTGGGGCGGTAAGCAAATTGGAGTTGGTCTAGGGTGTCAGGTAGGGTGGAGGTGATATGGTCCTTGACTAGTCTCTCAAAGCACTTCATGATGATGGAAGTGAGTGCTACGGGGCGATAGTCATTTAGCTCAGTTACCTTCGCTTTCTTGGGAACAGGAACAATGGTGGCCCTCTTGAAGCATGTGGGAACAGCAGACTGGGATAAGGATTGACTGAATATGTCCATAAACACACCAGCTGGTCTGAGACACTAAAGAAGAGCATTCACAGCAACTCCGGAGTAATAGATATTTAGACACTTTTAGCAAAATACTATATTTACATAATACAGAGATCATTTGGCATCTGTTATTTTAGATATAGGCTACTGTATCTGCAGCATATGCCATACTTCAACCCATTGCCTAGATTAATTAGTCATTGTCACCTATAACTACATTTTATTTCCCTTCTTATAAAATCCAATCAGTAGGAGTTCCACAAAATGATTTCCCAAGAAACGGTGACCCAGCACCTTTGTATAATTAATACAAAATAAAATATGTTTGGTAAGTGTAATGGATGAGACTTGAGAGTCTTTAACCATGGCGTTTTAGCACCACTCAGTGGCCAGCATCAGGCCAGATAAGGGGAACACAAAGCATCATGGTTATTTTATCACCTGGAATTCAGACAAAAGGGCCCCAATTCAATCAACTATAGGTAAAGAAAAACCGCACTGTGGGTTCATTAAAGGTGAACATGTTAGAACTGACACACCTGACACGTTCTTTCTCTTGTGGGCATATCTGTGTAGAGGTGCAATAATACTGTAGACCTGTACTGTAAACCATGAGACCTACTTGAGAGTATATATTTCTTTGGCAGCCTGTTGTAAACCTAAATAGATTTATACCTACAAAAATAATGATTTCCTGTCCTCGCTGTCTTTAACATAGGGAGCATTGGCTTATGACGCTACAGTAAAACCTTTGGATTCCATTCCATGAGAGGAAATAGTTGCATTAAAACAGATAATATGACAGGCCAGGCCTTGGGTTAGCAGCCACCAGACAGACCTATATAACAGATTGAGACATGCAGAGGTAATCCAAAAGGGTTTAAATCTCTGCTCATGCACGTGATTATCATTTTTTCTAGATTATTCTGGGCAAGGGCAAGAGAGAGAAAATTATTTGCTTTCCACAGAATCCACTTAGAGCTGGTGGGCTTCATATCCGTCTGGACGGGAAATTGTCAGTGGATCGTGGATCTCCTGAGGTTGACCTTCATCCTGTCACCTTCAACTGAACTAATGAGACAATATACAGCAAAACCCTAATTTACTATTTCCCCCTTTCCCATCAGAAAATTAAGACTAACAAGGAAGGGTAACAGACAAACACAGCTCTATCAAATAACCATCTGCGTTTGCGCTGAGGCGATGAAACAAATCTGTTTATTTTCTCTGCTCTATTCGATTGAAGTGGTGTGACAACTGAGTCAAAACATTGTTAATAATCTCATACTGTGTCTTATGCAGGGAAGGATGTCTCTCTCATAGCAATTCTTTAACAATGTACTGTATAGTCATTTAAAATAGAGCCCAACTCAGAACCACTGAGATTTGTATGTTGTAGCAGACTGAAAAGTAGTTTGTCATTTCATAAAACGCTATGGGATATTGCTGAATCAATCCATGGCAATAAGGCAGGTTAAAGAGGTTTTTAATCATTTCATAATGCAAAAAGATTACATTTTACAAATAAGATAGCAAAACAACAGACTTAACTATAGATGTGTACATCATTTACATTGTTTTGGAATTTTGGTTTGTGTGTACCTACACAACAAGTGTACATGAAAGAAGAGTGGCATATTTGAGTGGCACTAATCCACAGGACTAGATACAGCCATAAAGTAACCTAGAGCATGGAAATGTCCATGACCTACATTTGACATTGAATTTCACAAGGTACTGTTCGCCATTACAGTTCATCATTGTTTCTTGAATGGCGAGTGAGATTACTCAGGCACATATTTTCAATACCCTGTGATCGATAAACATTCAGGAAAAATAAACAGTGTGAGGTTACATGAATGTTAAACAGTTATATTATCATTGAAGCATTGTTGCTGATTACAATATCTTACCAAATGATACAGTAAGAAATTCCACTGATATAAAAAGGAAATGACTTGCAATTTTTTTTCTTGAATTCTTTGTATTTGATGTGTGCAAACTATCTTACTTTGTTATAAAAAAGAAAATGGAAATAGGTTTTAAAGCTTAAAAGATTGTTTATAATATGACATGGAATTGGATACATTCTCATGTACAGATTAGAATTTCATCACCCGCTGGACACTGTCATATTCCGATAACTAAATAATACTCCTGTCCTCAAAACAACATGAATTTTCGTTAACTAGAGGCTAGTCAAAAAGTGAGCCATGATATGTTACTGTACAGTGAAACTGATTTATCTACCGTATTTGAATATAGCCTAGTACAATATTCTATACATCTATTATAACTATATAACTACAGTCATGTGTTTGCATATTATTATAGTTTCATAGAGCCTTAAGCAAATGGTGAGTATGCAGTCTCTGAATGGATCCTCTGTGTATAAGCATAAATAGTTATCCTCAGGTCAGAGGGCAATTCTTGCTTGACCTGTATTGGCAAGTTGACACATGATATCCACACTTACTATATATCTGTATATCAGATCCACCAAGCACACCTGATATGAGTGAAATGAACCTTGACACTTTAAGAGCATTCCTTATACACATGAACATGTATAATATTTCATATCATCATGTTCGATTTGTAGCACTGTAATTGTAATGTTGAATAAATACTGACACCATTTAAAAAAAATTACAACAGAGTTTAAATAAACCGGCTTCTAGACAACCACTGTTCATTATTTTCTTCTCCAAGATATTTAGGATGATATGTCATCAGATATGTATAATTTCCATATGTTAAGGGTGCACTGAGGATCTAGCTTTCTGAAGGCAGGCAGTGTCCCTGTAGAGCCTTCACCCTCAGGGAGTGACAGTCAATGTGTCCCAAGTCCTCTCCCACATAACCTTAGATAAGCTTCATGGTGAACTTGCCAGCGTCACCTCCACCCCCTCCTCCTCCTCCTACCCCCATTGAGGTACGGGGCACATAGTCGATGGTGGCTGTGTGTTTGATTTGCCCCTTGCTCTGGCTCCAGAAGAACATGAAGACGAAGCAGATAGCCACTGAGCTGAGGAAGGACAGGAAGCCCATGGTGGTGGCGATGATCAGTGTCTTGGCATCAAATGGGTACTGATTGGCCACCTGGGCAGAGGAGTTGGCAGTAGGGGCATGTGAGGACTCTATCCAGCCTTCGTTGGTGAAAAAGGGCGTGGTGCGGTTACGTGGGAAACCCTTCACATAGAGGCTGACGTACAGGCTGTCGTTGCCAGCTGCATTGCCCGCTGTGCACCGGTATGTGCCGCTGTCCTGAACCTGGGCATAGCGTACCTCTAGAGTTCCATTGGACAACACCCTGATGCGCCCCGTAGTGGAGAGCGGAATCCGCTGGGCTGACAACCAGGTAAAGGAGGGCATTGGGTCACCGTCCGCCTTGCAGGAGAAGAGCACTGTAGTGCCCTCCTCCACCCTAACCTCCTGGGACCTGCGGTCTACAATTCGGGCCTGCCGGCAGGTGAATAGTCTCGGGAGCTCTTTCTCTGAGAAGTCCCGGAATTCCCGCTCTCGCACCATGTCCGGGGTGGAGCAGGTGGGTTGGCGGCCGTCAAAGTTTAGGCGCTGTCGCCGGCGGACCACCCAGAGCAGTCGGCAGTCGCAGGCCAGGGGGTTCCCATCTAGCCGCAGGACCTGCAGATTCCCCACCGAGTGGAAGGCACTCTCCTCCAGTGTGCTGAGCTGGTTGGATGTCACGTTGAGCAGACGGAAGTAAGCCAGCCCCCTGAAGGCCCCTGGCTCGATGCGGAGCAAGTTGCCCCCAGCTAGGTGCAGTTCCTGCAGCCGCAACAAGTCCCCCAGCAGGTTACCCTGGATGGCTGTGATGGGGTTGTAGGACAGGTCCAGGTAGCCAAGGTAGACCAGGTGGCGCAGCACCTGGTATGGGACAGCACTGAGATTGCAGCTGCTGATGACCAGCGAGGTGAGGTTGAGGCCAATCAGGCTGTTGCTGGCCAGGGTGTCCAGCAAGGGCCAGTGGGAGATGATGAGGCTGCGCAGTCGATGCAGGCGGCGGAAGGCATTGTTGGGCAGCGCCGAAATGGTGAGGCGGAACATGCGCAGCCGAGTCAGGCTCTGGAGCTGGGACAGTGCCTCGGTGGGGATGGAGGTCAGGTTGCTGCGGTCCAGATTGAGCTCCTGCAGGTTCTGCAGGCCGGTAAAGGCCCGCTGGGAGATGAACACCAGGTCATTCTCCCCAGCCTCCAGCTGGTGCAGGCTCACCAACTCACGGAAGGTGTAGTCCAGAAAGACTAGGATCTCGTTCTCACTCAGGTCCAGGAAGCGCAGGCTGGGCAGTCCGGAGAAGACCCCCACAGAGATGATCTTGAGGCGGTTGCTCCTAATGCACAGGGTCTTGAGGTTCTGCAGGCCCTGGAAAGCCTCCACATCAATCATGGCGATGACATTGTCACTAATGTCCAGATCCTCTAGCTGGGTCAATCCAAAGAACTGCCGACGACCCAGTGTCTTCAGCTTGTTACGAGATAAGTTCATGTGCTGGGTGCCACTAGCGAAGCCCTGAGACACAGAAGTCAGCTGTTTGTCAGAGCAGTTCACTTCTAAAGTCTCAAGCCGACACACACACCTGGCAGGGCAAGGCCAGGGGAAGTCCCCTGCTGACACACCCAATAATCCACACTGGAGCAAGATGCTCCATGCCCCCCATCGGACAACAGACTCCACAAACATCTTGCCTCCTGCCTAAAAAGGGAAACAAAAAGGACACAAGTTATGAACCGATAGCTAAAGAACAGTTATGCTTACTTGCAATGCCATAACAATAAAACAAAGGTATGAATATATTTTAGTATTTGTTAAGGAACTTACCGATTTACTATGAGGATGCAGGTTTTCATTACCAGTGGTGGTCAAGTTGGGATCAGACTTGAGTTAAGTCTTCTATAAGAGATGATGTTCTGTAAAAAACATGTCCTTGCAAATGGCCTAGAGAGACAAGAGACAGGAATGAATCTTCCCCCTCCCAAAAAAACATAAGCAAGGATTCTTTGTAGCATTTGTAAATCATGGATTGCAAATGCTATATTTATGGACAAAGCATGAGTTTCCAACATTTTGAGATAAACCTAACAAAGTGGTGAATTTGAGCGTGGAATCAAGACAATACATTTTTTTTAAATTAACGTCAGAGCATAATTAGGGTACTATTTAGAGCAGATTTCATAGTTACTATCGACCTACATCTCTGTTTAATACAGATAGCATCTCTACTAATTGATTACCAAATAATACATCCTTTACCACTTGCACTCTGCACCTTATATCCTCAGTCTAAGCTGCAGGCTAAAAGGTAGTGGTACGGTAATGAAACATACGCCCATGACTGTGCCCCATCTTGATCTGCACAAAAAAATCCTCATTAGTGCATCCAGACCTATGCTCACTGATTCTAAAAACCCTGATGAAGGCCAGTTCGGATGGGAGCTGTGCCCCCTGGCCAGACATCTGGATTAGGCAGGCTATCTGGGGAAGGGCCAGTGACACGTGACATGTGACGGCAGATGTGCACACGTAAGCTATACAGGACCAAGTTGAGAAGGTCGAGTAGGGAATAGTCAAACATTCCCATGGAGGCAGATCATACATACCCCAAGAAACAAAAAGGTTTTGTCGTACTGTGCAGCCTCGTTTTCAATTAATTAAGCAGGACAAGAAATTAGGGAACATTTTCCACTACACTGTATTAAAAGGGATAGTTCAAGATTTTAGTAATTAAGCAGTTTCTTCTATTTACCCAGAGTCAGATGAACTCATGAATACAATGCTAGCAGCTACTGTAGACTTCCAGTCATTGCACTAACGCTAGTAAGCAATAGCTCCAGAAACTACCTTTGACTTCCTTTAAACTGCACACAGACACATACATTTTTTCATTTGACTCTGGGTAAGTAGAAAAAAAGGCTTAATTGACAAAATCTCGAACTATCCTTTTAAGTACAAATATATAAAATATAATATGACATACATTTCAGCAACATCTGTGATTCAACTACGGTACAATCAGATTTTGGGAATGCTTTTAAAAAGTTTTAATCCTGATGACGACTAAAGCACTTACTCTTATACCGACAAAAAAATGGCAAAAACATTAGTCGTAACTGCAACTACATGTAGATCTACAGTAGCCCTCATAAACACCAAAGGGCAAAATCTAAATCGACAACATTAAAAGCAGTGGTGTAAAGTACTTAAGTAAAAATAAAGTGCTACTTGAGTAGTTTTTGGGGGTATCTGTACTTTACTTTTTATATTTTTGACTACTTATACTTCACTACATTCCTTAAGAAAGTATTGTACTTTTTACTCCATACATTTTCCCTGACACCCAAAAAACTATGAAATAACACATATGGAATCATGTAGTAAGTATAAAAAGTTGTTGAACAAATCAAAATCTATTTATATTTGAGATAATTCAAAGTAGCCACCCTATGCCTTGATGACAGCTTTGCACACTCTTGGCATTCTCTCAACCAGCGTCATGAGGTAGCCACCTGGAATGCATTTCATTTAACAAGTGTGCCTTGTTAAAAGGTAATTTGTGGAATTTCTTTCCTTTTTAATGCGTTTGAGCCAATTAGTTATGTTGTGACAAGCTAGGGGTAGTATACAGAAGATAGCCCTATTTGGTAAAAGACCAAGTCCATATTATGGCAAGAACAGCTCAAATAAGCAAAGAGAAACGACAGTCCATCATTACTTGAGGACATGGTCAGTCAATTCAGAACATTTATTCAAGTGCAGTTGCAAAAACCATCAAGCGCTATGATAAAACTGGCTCTCATAAGGACCGCCACAGGAAAGGAAACCCCAGAGTTACCTCTGCTGCAGAGGATAAGATCATTAGAGTTACCAGCCTCAGAAATTGAAGCCCGAATAAATGCTTCAGAGTTCAAGTAACACATCCCAACATCAACTGTTCAAAGGAGACTGCGTGAAATCAGGCCGTCATGGTTGAATTGCTGCAAAGAAACCACTACTAAAAAGGACACCAATAATAAGAAGAGACTTACTTGGGCCAAGAAACACAAGTAATGGACATTAGACCAGTGGAAATCTGTCCTTTGGTCTGTGTCCAAATTTGAGATTTTTGGTTCCAACCACTAATTGATTACCAAATAATACATCCTTTACCACTTTTACTCTGCACCTTATATCCTCAGTCTAAGTTGCAGGCTAAAAGGGATTGGTACGGTAACAAAACATACGCCCATGACTGTGCCCCATCTTGATCTAAACAAAAAAATCTGCAGTGTCTTTGTGAGAGAAAGAGTAGGTGAATGGATGATCTCTGCATGTGTGGTTCCCACCATGAAGCATGGAGAAGGTGTGATGGTGTGGGGTTGCTTTGCTGGTGACATTGTCTGTGATTTATTCAGATTAAGGCACACTTAACTAGCATGGCTACCACAGCATTCTGCAGTGATACGCCATCCCAACTGGTTTGCTCTTAGTGGGACTATCATTTGTTTTTCAACAGGACAATGGCCCAACACACCTCCAGGCTGTGTAAGGGCTATTTGACCAAGAAGGCGAGTGATTGAACAGTGTATCAGATGATCTGGCCTCCACAATCACCCAACCTCAACCCAATTGAGATGGTTTGGGATGAGTTGGACTGCAGAATTAAGGAAAAGCAGGCAACAAGTGCTCAGCATATGTCAAGACTGCTGGAAAAGCATTCCATGTGAAGCTGGTTGAGAGAATGCCAAGAGTGTGCAAAGCTGTCATCAAGGCAAAGGGTGTCTACTTTGAAGAATCTAAAATACATAATATATTTTGATTTGTTTTTGGTTAGTACATGATTTCATACAGTATGTGTTATTTCATAGTTTTGATGTCTTCACTATTATTCTACAATGTAGTAAATAGTACAAATAAAGAAAACCCCTTGAATAAGTAGGTGTGTCCAAACTTTTGACTGGTACTGTATGTCCATGCATACACCATGAAGTTAGATTGCAGTCAATGGTCATGACCTAGGGGTCACAAAGAGACCTGACCCCGTCTGTCAAATTAGACAGGGTCAGGAATCTAGATTCCACAGTTACACGGTATCATATTCCTCTGTATTTATTCTAAGTACATTCTAACAAGTAAAAATAGTATTCAATTTCAACTATTGTTCCGGTTGAAATAGTTGTTGTTGAGGAAGCTGCTGAATGAAGTCTGTCCTGGGTGGTAAGGGTATTGGGTTTGTTTTGTTTTCAGCTGGACAGTTGATGGCAAAATGCCTGATTGGCCAATATGATGCTGCCGTTAACCTTTTGCATAACACAAAAACCCAGCTGTCCAAACCTGTGCAGCGGCCAGCTCTTATCTAACAGACAACCACAACGCTAAATGCAAACAATATCAAAGCCAACCTGATGTAACATCCACTCAGACAATCCCATGGCAGATCCAGAAACCAAGTTTGGTGTTTGGGTTGGTCCCCACTGTTGCTTAATTCTTTCAAACATTTGGACTTTCCCACTCAGCTCTCCCCCATCATCACACAAAACTCATCAAGTCCGCTCAGCTGTCATCGTGTTACATCAAACTGTGGACAGATGTCAGAACATTCTGGGTGTCAAAACAGTGACCTTGCCTAGCTACAAAATCCCCATTACTGACTCCATGGAATCACTTTAGGTAACCAACACACTCAGCACTGTGGCTCATAAGCCGCCTCCTCATTTTGACATGACCCACAGCAGAAACGGAGCAAAACAACAACCCCAAACTAAGTTTGATCTGTTTTTTATGTGATTCATTGTTTTTAAGGGATATCTGCTCTGCAGCCTGCCTAGTATTTCCCAAAGCCTTTGGTCTTTCCTACTTCAAGACATATTTTTCCCAATCAGTACTGGCAGGAACACTTAAGAGATTATAGGCAAAAAGACCCAATTGAACCGGTGCATGATGTCTAGCTGGGGGCTGCTTTGGATGGGCCACGAGAAGTCTTATGTTCATTCATTGTATTGAAGTCTGTCCTCAAAACAGACACCCTGGCAGACCTTTCCTCCCCTCCCCACATTGGTCACTCTCTAAATCGCCATGGGGTTAGAAAGAGAATGCACAGTGTAAGCCAGGCTACACTTTGACACTTGCCTAAGTGCTATTCTTAGACCAATTAAGATGGCTGAAATGAAACAACAGCCCGGACCTGGGGGCCCGGGTGTGTTACACTCTGTTGAAAGTGTCTCTGTGTGTATATCTGTATGTTTTTATATGCTGGAAAGACATTGTTTATTGCTCCTGGCACCTGCCACAGTGTACCAGCCCCTGTGATATGCACCAGAGTTCTACAAGCGTGTATTAAAAGGTTTGTGAGCAGAACAGCTGCTAGGCTGAGGGGGAGAGAATAGCAGTGCTCTTCAGAATGCCAGATTCTTTTTCCATTGGGTCTGCCAGGAAAAGGAGAAAGGGCTCGTAAACAACCTCAAGTCAAGCGAGCCATTTCTGATTCAATCACTTTAAAACATTTTGTAAAGACATTGTATACCTCAATAATATTGCGGTGTGTGTGTGTGTGCGAGTGTGTGTAGACCTACGTTAGATAGATTGTGTATTTGCATTACAGTAAGCATGTAGGGAAGCCATAAAGAAGAGTATGTTTGTCTGGCTGTAAGCTTGCAACTGTGACAAATATGATTATATTAACTGTGTGACACTGTGCCCACATTTGCAATTGCATTTGTTTCATCTGTATTTAATGTGTTTTATACAAATGCTTTTTGTGTGTATCTGCAACTTCAATGTCTGTGGGTTTTGGAGAGTTTCTGGTCTTTGTATGGTGGAATGTGTGTTTATGCGTCGGTATGCTTAGGGTTAGGCGTTATGCATTTTGTGTGTGTTTGTGTGTGTGTGTGTGTGTATATATATATATACACGGATGTGTGTGTGCGCTCTGAATATGTTTGTATTTACACTCTCACTCTGTCTCCCAGCCAGAGGCAGAATTGGGTCACTGTGACAGCCCACTTAAATAAATCTGGTTCCAGAGACAGTGTTCTGTCGTGTTGCAGGGTGCACTATATTATAATTCTTTATCAAGGCAGTCAGTTAAGTCACTGCCCTGCACAAAATGTACTGTCTGCAAAATTAATAATAGCACAAATAAATTAAAAAAGTTAATTGGTTTCAGTGTAGCACAGATGTGACATGCCAAATGAGGTCGTTTTAGTTAATAGCATTGACGGATTGAATCCATCGAGGTACAATGAGAGAAAGAACCATGTCTGACAGGAGGAGATGGATGGTAAACAAGGATTCCAGCAAGCACGCTTCATCAAAAGGTGCTTGATTCTTCAGGTGGACTTCAGCGGTCAGGAAACGTTCTGCCTATGGGGAATATACCAAGAATAAATAACAGCAGCCAATTTTACAATTTGTGGATTATATTGGGCCTCTGTTACAAGGTATCCTTTAGGCTACACTTTCATTAGAAAGTCCTTCCATTTTCAGCATACCCGCTCTGCTTTCACTATTCCAAAACAGCTTTGAGAGGACAAAGAGATCAACCTCTTGAAAGAGAGCCACAACAGTTTGTTACGGGTTGCATTTTTCACAGAAAAGCAACTACACTACATAATCCTCCACACACACACCACTGGACAGGTGGAGCTTTTTCCCTTTGGCACACTTACCTGGTTGCTTGCTAATCTGATCAGAGCCATCCACAATCCTAACTTGATACCAATAAAGGTAACCTGCTATGGTGGTGCTAAAGCTATAGTGTGGGTCAAATCATGTGGCATGGTAATAAAACGCACATACTGTACTCTCTGGGTACAGCACATACTGGGGTTGTTCTCTCATCTAATAAAGGTGATAACCGCGGTTGAGTCTGAAAGAATACATCATCAAATAAAGGCTCCAGAAACACAGAGTCCATTTCCTTGTGACCTCAGAGTAAGTATGCAGGTTTTTGTTCCAACCATGCTTCATTTTGCTCAAATAGATTGGTTGGCAAATTAACAATGAGGTTTTATTATTATGCTGTGATGTTGTGTTTACATCATTGATTAGTTTAGTAAGTCCTCTGATATGCAGAAACACTACAGAATTTAGTTGAACATAATCAAATTTAAAGGTGGAATGAAAACATGCGTAAACATTAGTCCTAGTCCTTTAGCACCTCTCTCATAACCACTGCAATGATGAAAATACGTAATTTGTTGGTTTGACATGAGCCCAAGTGTATTGCCATTTAAATAGTCATATTGTGACTTTAATTATGTATGCATAATGTTTATGAACAATCGTTCCAAATGGGTATTGTTTGAGGCTAATGATATGGCATAAAAAAAAGAGAACGACAGAAACAATCCTTTGAAACGGTCAACCCAGGACAGAGTTGGTGTGAACAGAATACATTATCCTCCATCAACCATTTTCCATCCTAGAAATTAGGAATAAGCTCTGGCTTTGATTTCTGGTCAAACAGATGGAAAAGGGGTCTTAGAAAACAACAAGCAGAAAGTCTTAAAAGGTATTAGAAATAAAAAAAAAATTTAAGGATTTGCCTTGTGTAAGTTTAAGAAATATTGCCTAGTGTCTTGTCATTCTGTTACCAAAAACCCACATATCTTTAAGATATTTTCAAATGTCTCTCCCGCATGAAGAGGGAGGATTATGAAAGTTCACAGAAGTAACAAGTAAAGGTAGACCAACCAGTTAGTTCATGTTTTTACTGATAACAATTTGGTTCATGATTTATTAAGTGATTATTCTGTTACCAAATCGGGGAAAAAATAATAACCAAAAAATCTGTAACAGACTGACTGCAACTGAATGGCTACAATGGGAATTCATAGTAGTCAGAAACCTGTTGGGTTACCTGCTCCTGTCCTCCCTTCCACTGGCATACTGTTATGTTCAGCTCATAACTGTTTTCTTTCTGTCACGTGGTGGTCAAAGCAAGAGTTTGAAAACAGTCTGGATAACCCACCTCTTACTGACATCTACCCATGTGCCCCCTCTCTTTCCATTTAGTGTAACCAACCCCCCCCCCCCCCCACACACACACACACACACACACACACACACACACACACACTGAGCACTGGCCTACACCGGACGTCCATGGATGTTGAAAAGTAGTTGAAATTTGGTCAGCCCAAATCTGAACTAATCATAGACGTCTGTTTCACAAGTTTGGACAGCACAGTACAGTAAAAGACAGAAAATTAGAGGTCAGTGCAATATAGTAATGTACAGTAGAGTTCAGTACAGTAGAGCACACTAGAGTAGAGTACAATATAATTTACTCTATTGTACTGTACTGAAATGTACTGAACTGTACTGTACTCTAATGTCGTGTGCTGCACTGTGATGTCTAAACTTGTGACATCTATGATTGGTACAGATTTGGTCTAGTTCATAGTGATGTATTGTGGGTATAAGCCCAGCTAGCACATAATGTTCTGAAAACAATATGTTTCTTAGAGCTTGGTGAGAGTGTGGTTGTCCATTGTGAATGTTCTCAAATTGTTCTTTCCATAAAAACCACAAGAAAACGTTAGTAACGTTAGAGAATGTTATTTAAAAACATACACATTCCGTTCTCAGCATCAACAAGATTCTGTCTATCCTCTATCTTGTTAAGTGTGTTCAGGTGTATTGGCCATGCCCGTTTATTGGCCAGATCTTTGTGAGTGCATCTTGGAGTGCTTGTTTCCTTTGAAATGGAGTCTGTTTGAATAGACTAAAATGAACAGTTTTGTATGCATAAAAAAACATGTCATGCTACCTCCATCCTGGTGGCCCAGTGGACTAATTCTATGAAAAAATAACAGAAGATTATATGTTCTATCTGTGCTTGGAGTTCAAAAAAGTAACCCAAAATAAGATAGCAGTTTATTAAAAGTCTTATTGAAAAATTCAGTGAAAGTTTTAAAGAAGTTATTCAAGAACCTCCAAATTAACTATAATCTCCATTCACAGAGCTTTAGTAAAACCTCCCAGGAAAGTTTACAGGGTACCAGAGTAAAACATTCTCAGAACCTCCCTGTAACCTAAAATACATTTTTGGGTTACAGGGAGGCCGAAATGTTCACGTCTGTTCACAGAACGTAAAAAAAAAAGTTACGTTTTACCGGTCAGGAAAAACATGGCTTCATTCTAACAACCAATGTGAAACCAAAAACTTCCAAGGAACCAAATGTGCTAGCTGGAAAGGCCCCAAATATTTGAGGGTCATATGGATGCATTGACTGGCGAGAATGCAGGAGTTGTTTATCGATAGCACTGAAATCATATTTGTCATTTTTTTTAACTTTAGTTTATTTAGTAAATATTTTATTAACTTTATTTCTTGTCACGGCATTGTTGGTTAAGAACTTGTAAGTAAGCATTTCACGGTAAGGTCTACTTTACCTGTTGTATTCGGCGCATGTGACAAATAAAATTTGATTTTAAATAAAAGTTCCCAGAAATGTTTCATACGCACAAAATCTTATTTCTCTGAAATTTTGTGCACAAATTTGTTTACATCCCTGTTAGTGAGAGTTTCTCCTTTGCCAACTTAATCCATCCACCTGACCGGTGTGGCAAATCAAGAAGCTAATTAAATAGCATTGTCCAGAGCACAGGTGCACATTGTGCTGGGGACAATAAAAGGCAACTTTAAATGTGCGGTTTTGTCACACAACACAATGTCACAGATGTCTCAGGTTTTGAGGGAGCGTGCAATTGGCATGCTGACTGCAGGAATGTCCACCAAAGCTGTTGCCAGAGAATTGAATGTTAATTTCTCTACCAAAAGCCACCTCTAACATTATTTTTGAGAATTTGGAAGTACGTTCAACCAACCTGACAACCGTAGACCACGTGTATGACGTCGTGTGGGCGAGCAGTTTGCTGATGTCAACGGTGTGAATAGAGTGCCCCATGGTGGCGATGGGGTTATGGTATGGGCAGGCATAAGCTACGGACAATGAAAACGATTGCATTTTATCAATGGCAATTTCAATCCTGAGGCCAAATGTCATGCCATTCATCCGCAGCCATCACCTCATGTTTCAGCATTATAATGCACTGTCCCATGTCGCAAGGATCTGTACACAATTCCTGGAAGCTGAAAATGTCCCAGTTCTTCCATGGCCTGCATACTCAGCAGACATGTCACCCATTGAGCATGTTTGGGATGCTCTGGATTGACATTTACAACAGCGTGTTCCAGTTTCCGCCAATAACCAGCAACTTCGCACAGCCATTGAAGAGGAGTGGAACAACAGGCCACAATCAACAACCTGATCAACTCTATGTGAAGGCGATGTTGCGCTGCATGAGGCAAATGGTGGTCACACCAGATACTAACTGGTTTTCTGATCCACACCCCTATCTTTTTTTTAAGGTATCTGTGACCAACAAATGCATATCTGTATTCCAAGTCATGTGAAATCCATAGATTAGGGCCCAATGAATTTATTTCAATTGACTGATTTCCTTAAATTCCTTGAAATAGTTGCATATTGTGTTTATATTTTTGTTCATACGTATATATTTAATCTCTGATGTTTATTGAAAACAAATACATTTGCAGAATGAGAACTTGTCCTTCAAATACGTTACAGTGGTTGGTTAGCTAGCTAGCACATTTTTGCCATATTAGCATTGACATGAAATCAGTCAAAACACCTCAAAATAAGACATGGTATCAAGAACAACATAAAACTAGCTGAAACAACTCCCCACATGGCAGTTTCTTATCATTATTGCTAGCTATCTGGCCATCCAGAATCACAACAACACACTGCCTTCTGCCCCATTAAAGCGTTTGATTTGTTTTTGTGACGTCTGCTAACCCGTCTATAGTACAGATCAGGGACCCATGATGTCATTCTGTTACCATGTGTTAATTCACTTCACTGTAGTTCAATAACCAAAATATATATAGTTTTTTTCAAACTCAAGGACGGTTCTGACTTAGGTATTTGTAGTTGTCCACATATTCTAGGTGTCTGGTTAGACTGTAAACTCTCCTTCCAGACTCACATCAAACATCTCCAATCCAAAGTTAAATCTAGAATTGGCTTCCTATTTCGCAACAAAGCATCCTTCACTCATGCTGCCAAACATACCCTCGTAAAACTGACCATCCTACCGATCCTCGACTTCGGCAATGTCATTTTCAAAATAGCCTCCAATACCCAACTCAATAAATTGGATGCAGTCTATCACAGCGCCATCCGTTTTGTCACCAAAGCCCCATATACTACACACCACTGCGACCTGTACGCTCTCGTTGGCTGGCCCTCGCTTCATACTAGTCGCCAATCCCACTGGCTCCAGGTCATCTACAAGACCCTGCTAGGTAAAGTCCCCCCTTATCTCAGCTCGCTGGTCACCATAGCAGCACCCACCTGTAGCACGCGCTCCAGCAGGTATATCTCTCTTGTCACCCCCAAAACCAATTCCTCCATTGGCCGCCTCTCCTTCCAGTTCTCTGCTGCCAATGACTGGAACGAACTACAAAAATCTCTGAAACACTTCTCCCTCACTAGCTTTAAGCACCAGCTGTCAGAGCAGCTCACAGATTACTGCACCTGTACATAGCCCATCTATAATTTAGCCCAAACAACTACTGCTTCCCCTACTGTCTTTATTTAGCTCCTTTGCACCCCATTATTTCTACTTTGCACATTCTTCCACTGCAAATCTACCATTCCAGTGTTTTACTTGCTATATTGTGTTTACTTCGCCACCATGGCCTTTTTTTTGCCTTTACCTCCCTTATCTCACCTCATTTGCTCACATTGTATATAGACTGTGTGTTTGTTTTACTCCATGTGTAACTCTGTGTTGTTGTATGTGTCGAACTGCTTTGCTTTATCTTGGCCAGGTCGCAATTGTAAATGAGAACTTGTTCTCAACTTGCCTACCTGGTTAAATAAAGGGGAAATTAAAAAAAATCTAAATAAAATAAAATACACTACATGACCAAAAGTATGTGGACACCTGCTCATCGAACATCTCTTTCCAAAATCATGGGGTTTAATATGGAGTTGGTCCCCCCTTTGTTGCTATAACAGCCTCCACTCTTCTGGGAAGGCTTTCCACTAGATGCTTCGGGGACATGCTTCCATTCAGCCACAACAGCATTAATGAGGTCGGGAACTGATGTTGGCCGATTAGGCCAGGCTCACAATCGGTGTTCCAATTCATCCCAAAGGTGTTCGATGGGGTTGATGTCACGGCTCTGTGCAGGCCAGTCAAGTTCTTCAAAACCGATCTCGACGGAGGGATCACGTGACCCCTGAACGAGATGGCCGCATGAACTAGGAGCTCCGCACAAGTAGTTTCCAATTCCTAATCTTACCTCCACTTCAAGTTTAAACTCATTTAGCTTTAGTCAAAAAGTCATGGCGGCTACAAAAGGCGACACTACAGGTGCCATTTTTACCCGGACTCGAGCACTAGCGACGGAAAAAGCCTCCAAGAAGCAGCTAGCTTCAGAAAAAGCTAGCGCCATTAGCCAGGAGCAAGAGGACCCGTTCCCCCCCGAGGCCCAACGAAGGCCAACCTCGCACTCTGTCGAAGACATCTTTTCTGAGCTGAGATCCCAACGTACAGAACTCAACACTAAACTAGATGCCATTAACGCTCAGCTCAGTGCGATAGGGGGCAAGGTGACAATCCTGGAAAATGCTTTGCCTGACATAAACAACAAGATAACCATAAACGCGGGGCGCCTGGACGAGGCAGAGGGGCGAATCCTATCCACGGAAAACTTATTGACAGACGCCATGGAAACAATAGCATATGCTAAAAAAAAAATAGAGCAGCTGGAAGAGAAAACAGAGGACCTGGAAAACAGGGGGCGAAGGAATAATTGTGTTCTATTAAATCTGGGCGAAAAAGAAGAGGGAAACATGCCACTGATCCGCTACCTGCAAGACAAACTTCCCGAGTGGCTCCACCTGTCCACCGACAGACCCATAGAACTCGAGAGAGCTCACCGAGCACTGAGGCCCCCACCAGCAGCCAGACAACCACCGCGCCCAATCACCATACGTTTCTTGAGATTCACCGACAAGGAACGAGTCCTACAGGCGGCGAAAACCAACACCATTACAGTGGGAAACGCCAAACTCATCTTACTCCAGGACCTGTCAGCTGGAATACGCCGAAAGCGCCGAGAGTTTGACGAGGTGAAGAAATGCTCCATTGACCGAGGCATCTTTAGGGGATTCAAATACCCAAACGAGCTCAGGATTCTTTACCAAGGAGCCCTGCGACACTTCAAAACTCCCGAAGAGGCAAAACGTTTTTTGAAAGACAACCCCGGTCAATGAGAAATGGACCAATGACTAAATGCGATTACTATTATTACTAAAGGAGGTAAGACAACATATAGCCGATATCCAAAGACCCACCCGCCCTGCTAAATGTCATTATAGCCGTCTAATCTATATTTATGTTCCTTTAGCTGAGAGGGATAGGCTCCATATTATAACCTAGGCCTACAATATGTAGGCTGGGCTATTGATTTTATTTTCTCCCATTTTTAATGTGGTCTGGACGGGGGCTACGTTGTCATTTACCCAATGCGGGGCGGAGAGGATGAGGCATTTCTTTGGTGGGGAGGGGGAGACGTTGTGCGTTGCTAACTGTTCCCGTTTTTTTTGTTGTTGTTGTTGGAACACAGAATTGTGACTGAGCGGGGAGGTAATAGATCCAACGGGATATGTCGAGTTGTTTGGGAACTCGGCAGGGGTGTTCAGAGACTGTTATTTTATGTAAACCATTTATTTTCCTTTTATGTGAACGCAGCTGTAACTACTATCCACCTTTACCCAGAGATGACTTGCACTAAAGTTCGATTACTGTTCGATGACGATGACTAGTACCTTAAATCTATTGACATGGAACTGCCATGGTCTAGGTCATGCAATAAAACGGAAAAAGATACTATGTGCTCTAAAAAAGGAAAAAGCAGACATCGCGCTATTGCAAGAGACACACCTCTGTGATGCTGAACATGCCAAACTCCGCAGAGCTTGGGTGGGACAGGTGTATTTCTCATCTTTCAAATCCAACAGTAGAGGCACAGCCATACTTATCCATAAGAATGTTCCATTCATAATTGACAAAAACATATCTGATCCGGAGGGGAGATTTATTTTGATAACTGGGTCACTGTATGGGCAACCAATTACTCTCTTAAACATATACGCCCCTAACACAGATACTCCTGCTTTTATGTCGAAAATGATAACCCTGTTCAATGAGCATTGTGTTTCCTTTGGAGTGTTGGCCGGAGATTTTAAATGTACCCTGAACCCAACCCTAGACAAATCATCTCAAGTCCCCACCACAAATCCTAGATCTGCAAAGATGTTGAACTCTCTTACTAAAGAGATGGGACTGATAGATATCTGGAGAGAGACTAATAGCTCATCTATGGACTATACATACTACTCTAATGTCCATAACACCTACTCCCGTATAGATTACATTTTTTATCCCAAAGAGTTTCATAAATTCAGCCACGTGTAGAATCGGACCCATAGCGCTTTCGGATCACGCCTTTGTCCACCTCCGCTTTGACCTCTGCAAAAACATCCCGAGGTCAAAGAGCTGGAAATTCAACACCTCCATGCTATCAAACGAAGCATTCCATACATTGGTAACTACATGGATAGACAACTACACACAAGACAACAAAGATTCTCCTGTTTCTCCAGCCACAATGTGGGACGCTGCTAAAGCCACACTAAGAGGTCATCTAATTGCATATGCTTCCTCTAAGAAAAAAGCAATGGAAGCACACAGGCTAGATCTGGAGAGGGAGCTGGAACGCTGTGAAAAAGTACATAAACAATCCACAGACAGCACCTCCTGAAGTCAACTTAAAGCAGCCAAAGCCAAACTGAATTTGGACTATACTCGGGAGATTAAAAAAAAAGTTTTTACTAAACAGAAATACCATGAGTATAGCAATAGGCCTAGTAGATTGCTTGCTTATCAATTAAAAAAAGAGCAGTCAGAGCGTACAATTATGGCTATCCGAACAGCAGAGGACGAGGTCACATATGACCCAAAAAAGATCAATTTAACTTTTCATGATTTTTACTGCAAACTATATACCTCTGAGAGAAAACACACGGAAGCAGAACTCCACTCCTTCCTAGAGGGAATCTCGCTACCTAAACTATCAGAGACTGACCAAGAAGATCTCAACTCCCCCTTCACTCCTGAGGAGATCCTGGAGGCAATTACCTCCATGCCACCTAACAAGTCCCCAGGCCCAGATGGATTCCCCAGAGAGTTCTACAAAGCTTTTTGGCCCCAGCTTAGCCCTATTTTCATGCCAATGCTGGAGGATTTTTGCAAAAACGGAGTTCTCCCAGACTCAATGCGCACAGCTCGCATTACAGTGTTGCTCAAAAAAGACAAGGACCCCCTATCCTGCTCCTCCTTCCGGCCCATAAGCTTGTTGGATTTCGACTACAAAATAATTACCAAATTGCTGGCCAAAAGACTAAACACTCTTCTTCCCAAAATAATAAAAGCGGACCAAACTGGATTTATTAGAGACAGATACTCTTCTGATAACATTCGCCGTCTTTTTGATATTATTGATCAAGTAAACGCACAGAAGACCCCTGTCCTGCTGGCTTCACTGGATGCTGAGAAGGCGTTCGACAGGATGGAGTGGAGCTTTTTGTTCTCAGTCTTAGAAAAGTTCAATATGGGCCCAAACTTTATTAAATGGATCAAATCACTATACTCTCATCCAAATGCCATGGTGACTACTAACGGACTGAACTCTGACAGATTCCCTTTGGGACGGGGCACAAGACAAGGGTGCTCGCTATCCCCCCTGCTCTACTTGTTGGGGGCGGAGCCTCTGGCAGAGTTGATAAGGAGCAATTCAAGTATTACAGGTGTTCCTGCAGGCGGCCTGCAGCACAAGATTTCGCTTTACGCGGATGATGTCTTGCTCTACATATCCAACCCTGAGAAATCCCTTCCTCCCATTTTAGACACAATTGCTCAGTATGGCACGTTTTCAGGTTATAAGATAAATTTTAACAAATCCACTGTCTGCCCTCTCAATATTACACTCACCAGTTCTATGAAGACACTATGCCCATTCCAATGGAAGACACAGGGGTTTCAATACCTTGGGATATTCATAACACCAGATCTGAATAGGCTTTTCAAGGAGAATTATCTTCCACTCCTGGATCGAATCAAAAACAACCTCCAAACCTGGATCTCCCTCCCAATTAGCTTAGTAGGAAGAATTAATGTAATCCGTATGAACATCCTCCCTAGACTGAACTATTTATTTCAGATGCTCCCATGCTATCTCCCAGCTTCCTTTTTCAAAACAATTAACCAAAGCATCACCAAATTTATATGGGGCAATAAAAAACCTAGGATCAAGCTCTCCACTCTATCGAAACCTGAATCTAAGGGCGGTCTTGCCCTTCCCTCCCTTCAATTGTACTACTGGTCTGCCCAAATCCGCAACATGCTAACATGGATCACAAACAGACAAGAGTCAACGTGGATCCAGATAGAAGTCCAATCCTGTGGTTCATTGCCACTAAGCTCAACTATATTCATTAATAACTTTAGTGAAGTGGGCAACATAGCCAAAACATTTGTGATTTACAGCACCCTACTAGCGTGGAGGGACTGTAAGAAATACCTGGGCATCTCCTCCCAAATATGCTCTCACTCGCCTATAGTAGGCAACCCAGACTTGCCAAAAGCCCTGAGGGATGCCAACTTTAATCTTTG
This sequence comes from Salvelinus alpinus, assembly GCF_045679555.1. Lineage (NCBI taxonomy): Eukaryota > Metazoa > Chordata > Actinopteri > Salmoniformes > Salmonidae > Salvelinus > Salvelinus alpinus. The sequence goes on along the minus strand of NC_092089.1, from coordinate 45,580,348 downwards.
GCATACTCTAGGAATCAGGACCTTTTCAGACCTATTTCATCAGAAGACCACTACACTGAAATCCTTTCAAGAGCTCTGCAGTGAATTCAATGTGCCAAGATCCCATTTTTTTAAATATCTTCAAATTAGACATGTCATCTCCTCATTTACTTCCAAGAGGAGGTTTAGAACTCAGTTGAACGAAGTTGAAACCCTTCTTGTCACAGCACAATCCATTAAAGGCAAAATATCCTATATCTATAGACTCCTTTCTGAGAAAGGAGGCTCCTCCTTTACTCCTTTGAAAATAATCTGGGAAAAGGACCTTGGTCTGACTATCAGTGATGAGTTATGGGCGGAGGTTTGCGACAGGGTATACTGCTCCTCTACTAATGTAAAAATGAAAGAATCGAATTACAAATTTTTGTACAAATTTTATTACACTCCCTTGAGACTCCATAAAATGAAAACAGACATTTCTCCTAACTGTAAAAGATGTACCTCTGAAAGTGGAACCTATATGCATGTATTTTGGAGCTGTAGAGAGATTGCCAGATTTTGGCAATCTATACATACTGCTGCACAGAAAATACTAGATGTACAGTTTGATATGACCCCGTGTCTCTATCTTCTTAATGCCCAGCAGGACTTTGTTCTTGATCCTGACAGAGAAAATTTGCTCATGACCATTACATACTTTGCTAAGAAATGTATCCTTCTATTGTGGGCCTCTAGTACCTCTCCTACATTTAAAATGTGGATTGACCAGATTGTTGACTTTCTCCCTCTTGAAAAGCTCACTTATGACCTCCACAAGAGACAGCCCAAGTTTGATAGACTCTGGTCTCCACTACTCCACTATATCTCAAATTGGACAGAGTGAATGGGGGGATCGGGGAGGTGAGCAGATGCGTGTTGTGTAAGGTGCTGTAAAATCTAAAAACTAATCATTGGCTCGTCATCTCAGCTAAGGCTGGAAATAGCAAATAAGAACCTTGATAGTGCTGCTGCAAGTTCTACATTTTAAATTTTGTTATAATTATTATTTGTGTGTATGTGTGTATGTATGTATATGTAGGTATGTATATATGTATATATATATATATATAACATTTTTTTATTTTTTATTATTATTATTATTTTTATTTTTTTTAAGTCTGTCACATCTGTAAATGTGGAATGTGTTTGGTTGGTTGTTTGAAAACTTAATAAAACTTTAAATTGAAAAAAAAAAACGATCTCGACAAACCATTTCTGTATGGACCTCGCTTTGTGCACAGGGGCATTGTCATGCTGAAACAGGAAAGGGCCTTCCCCAAACTGTTGCCACAAAGTTGGAAGCACAGAAGCATCTAGAATGTAATTGTATGCTGTAGCGTTAAGAGTTCCCTTCACTAGAACTAAGGGGCCTAGCCCGAAACATGAAAAACAGCCCCAGACCATTATTCTTCCTCCACCAATCTTTACAGTTGGAACTATGCATTGGGGCAGGTAGCGTTCTCTTGGCATCTGCCAAACCCAGATTCATCCGTCGGACTGGCTGGTGAAGCGTGATTCATCACTCCAGAGAACGCGTTTCCACTGCTCCAGAGTGAAATGGCGGCAAGCTTTACACCACTCCAGGCAACACTTGACATTGCGCATGGTGATCTTAAGCTTGTGTGCAGCTTCTCGCCCATAGAAACCCATTTCATGAAGCCTCCGGCAAACAGTTATTGTACTAACGTTGCTTTCAGGGGCAGTTTGAAACTCGGTAGTGGGTGTTGCAACTGAGGACAGGCGATTTCTACTCACTACGCGCTTCAGCACTTAGCGGTCCCGTTTTTAGAGCTTGTGTGCCCTACCACTTTGCGGCTGAACCATTGTTGATCCTAGACGTTTCTAATTCCCAAAACAAGCACTTACATTTGACCGGGGTAGCTCTAGCAGGGCAGAAATTTGACAAACTGACCTGTTGTAAAGGTGGCATCCTATGACGGTACCACGTTGAAAGTCACTGAGCTCTTCAGTAAGGCCATTCTACTGCCAATGTTTGTCTATGGAGATTGCACGGCTGTGTGCTCGATGTTATACATCTGTCAGCAACGGGTGTGGCTGAAATAGCCAAATCCAACAAATTTTAAGGGGTGTCTACATACTTTTGTATATACAGCATATCATAGCTGACACCCCATTATTTCTGCAGACATCTTTTAAACTTAATTCAGAGTAATTTTTGGACAACGTGGTAACATAAAACACTGATGGAGATTTCACTGTCATTCTGTTACCAAACTTTACATCTGCACTGTTCTTCGAGTAAATATATTTTTGTAAAATGTTCTGGGGGAAAAAAAGTAGTCCTTGTCCATAGAGTTATATGGTTTGTTTAACTTTGAAATCAATGTTTTTTGTTTGGCATACTATTAAAGTGTCATCTCACCACCATTATTTCACTGTGGAATTGCCTTGATGTTAATCCCCTGGACTATCAGAGTCAAATTGGAGCAGAATGGATGAAAGTGTGCAGGGATCTGTGGCGCATTTTTCCAGGTTCAAAGGGCAAGGCCATGCGGGTAGAGGGATCACACTCCCACTATAAAAATGGGCATATCTTTTTTTATAAATTGGGGCCAGATCTTAAAGGTGCTATATGCAGAAATCGTTCTGCCATTTCCTGGTTGCTAAAATTCTAATAATTTTAGTTTATGTGACAAAACAAGCAATGTATAGAGAATTATTGTACCATCTAAACCTCTGTGAAATATCTTTCCAGTAACCAAAAATATTGTGTTTTCAGCTTTTTGAAGCTGGTATACAAAACCGAAAGTAAAAGACGCAAAAACTAAACTTAATGACTGGGAAACATAGAAATAACCCACATAGAACATATCTACCGCTTCTTAGACTTCCTTTCAATGAGAATAATAGATCTATAACCCACATTTCTATGTGAATTTGGTCAGGTCGCCCAAAATGTTACGTATTGCATCTTTAACGATTATATTTATAAATATATATGTATTTTTTAGTGCCGTACTAGTTAGTGCAATACTAACAAGTAATTGTTCAAATATATCTTTAACGCAAAATAATGATTAATGCTTGATGGAGTCACAGCTGCCCAGCAACAAAATAATGCATCTTAATTGTATGCATCTAATGACTCCCATATGGCTCCATGACACATCTTAAAAGATATGGCCGTTTTTATAGTGGGAGTGTGACTCCGTTACCGCGTGACCTTGCCCCAATCCTTTTAGCTAAGCCTACTATTAAGGGCTGCAGATGAAGCTAAAAGCTGCAGCTGAGCAACCCGTCAAAATATATTCTCATTCCTGGATTGTTGGGACTGTATAAGCAGCCCTGCCTCACAGAACTTTGAAATGAAGAACAAGTACATTCGAAATATTGGCTTTACACTTCGGTAACGATGACCAAGCAAAACAAAGAAGGCACTGATGAAAAATACTTTCTTGCTTGACCCAGATCAGGTCTTGTTAATAATTAAGTCAGGATAAATCAGTCCCCTAACAAGGAGACTGAAATACTTCCTGTGCATAAAGCACCTCCTGATTAAAGTGCCTATTTGGCCAGTCACCAAAACGTACTCTTTGGCACTCAGCTTTGCCAGTTGCACTTCATTGTTGTGATATTCACCTTCTCTCTGGCTAGGGGGGGGGAAAGCATTATTTTTTTCTACAGGCTGGATAACATTATTGTATCTTTCTCTCTCCCTTGATGAATTATAATTTAAATGTTCATTTTAGTTTATCAGGCTGCAGATGAAAATCAATTATGAAATTGAAAATATATCATAAACATCTAGTTATCTAATTATACGTTTTAAAGGATATTTATATGATTGGCTCATCCAACTTATTCTAAATGATAAGAACATTTACCATGCTCAATCAGGATTGCTTTAAATGTTTTTAAAAAATGGTCACCACCGGAAAAATTTAGCATCATGCATACACTTACATCTGAAGATAAATCAAGTAGTCTAGCCTTTCCTTCTTTGACGATATAGCCTAGCCAACCCAGGTACTGTGTTTATGTATATTTATTTATATTCTGTTTGTGTTCCTTCCATATTAGGTTGTGGACCTGTTCAAATGTTGAGTCAAAGGAACAAAATGGAAATGACAGTCACCATTTTGGCACTTATTGTGGGATTAAAGTCGAAAGCCATGTCAAGAACTCGTTTGAGGAGGTCTCTGTCCAGAAGCCCACGTTGACCATAAAACTATTACATGGGGTCTGAATTAGGCTGACCCATAAATCAATCGACGCCAAAGGGCGACAACACAAGTCCGCTCCTAGACGACTGTCCTGCTTGAGTTTCCAGAAACAAACAAGTAACGTTATGATGTAATTCACAATATGTACAAAATATTGTTGCCCACAGGTGCTTAGTTCATATTATTGACAAGTAGCCTACAATGCAGATTGGTAAATCAGTAGCCTAGTTTATGAACTGTCTAATATAAAAACACAATTGCAAAATGAATTAGGGTTAGGGTTACACAATTTAAAATGTACAATGAAAATTGTATACAATGAACGAAAACTCACCAACTAATGACTTCAATGAAACGTTGATAGTAAAACATTTCCATATTTTACGCACAACTCCAAACGTTCGGGTTCCTTCTCGCCTAAGCTTTTCGTTCGGTTGCTGGTTGATTTATCATGTTTTACAAGACTTTAAAACATATGCCTTGAGACCTCGCACAATTTAATTCGTCCTCCTTCATTAATTTCTTCTGACTACTGCACCACCCTCGGGGAGTAGTAGGATAATTACGCTACGGAAAATAATTTAGGTCGACTACTTTATTCTCTTCTGACGCTATCGAAAGCCCGCCTTCTTGCCCCTGCTCGTGCTCTTCTGCGTGGTAGTGATGCTCGAGTCGCAATCGCATCCCACAGAAACATTTCATAATTACCTCAAGCAAACTGGAGGAAAGTAGCCTATAGGTGTGAATCAACGAACCAGTAAACTACATGAATGAAACACTTGTCCATGAGGACAGAGAGCAACGACCAAGTGTGCAACAACGGGTTCATGGTAGGCTACCATAGATGTGCGAATATGGTGGCGAAATCCCTGAGCTCTCAGCATTCTGACAGCATTTGTGATTTTATCCACTAGACTGATTGAGTTCTGGAAATGATCCAGGACAGTACATTACTATCGTGCTGTGTAGGCCAATATTTGGGAATGATGGGCAAATGTGCACGCTGGTCAGCCAAATCTTTTGACTTGGGCAAGAAATATAGAGAAATAAAAAACTATAGGGCAATCACAGACTAAATTCATCCCCTTCGGGGTTAGGTTGGAGAGTCCATGCCTCAAAGTGTGCATACACATGCATGCAATCATTCGTGGATTTGCCCCAATAATCCTCACAAAACATGATTTGATATTTTAATTGGTACAAAAACATGTTGGTATGGTTGATTCTAACCTGACATTGAGCATTCCCTTTAGGTTATACAAGAGATTTGTGTTCAAGAAGAATTCTGGCGAGCACCTTATCAAGTGTGGCCAACCTGACAATACCCTGTGAACTCCCCATCAGTGGGATTCGGGCAAACTACTCTGGGTTTTGTTTTAATCTAACACTGTGACTGTTTCTCAGAAAGATGCCAGATGGGAGCCAAGGCCCAACATCTAGCCCGCTAGTAAATGGTAGATTTGGGCTCAACCTCACGTTCCATTTTAAAGAATCCCCACGTTCCATTTTAAAGAATCCCCATCAGTTTGCCTGGTGTTCTCTGATTGGAGCAGGGCAGCCTTGCGGTTCCTCTCTATGGAGCATAACATGGAGCATCTGCCAGCCGGTATGTTCCTGATGAGGAGGAAAAGGAAAAGAGGAAAAGTGCGTCTGAAACTGAGGCAGGTGCAGAAGGTTATTGCGTTTAACAACACTCAACACATGGCCATGTTAATTTGGAGAAACTGCCCGAGGCCTTGTCAAAGTTCGTTTTGAACAGATGATATCCCTACAAGCTCTCACATTCTCACGTCAGAATTAGACATTCATCCATGTTTCTCAGATGTGTTTAAGGTTAAGTTTATGCATCAACTCCACATTTTTAAGGTCATGTTTAAGGTCAGGCATGAACTCCGATAGGTTAAGGTAAGGGTTAAGGTTTGGGATAGGCTTAAAACAAAAATATAGAAAACAACTTTCTATCACTGGATTCAAACATGCAACTTTTGGAATTAGAGGCAGATGCTTGAACTTAACATCGCTCACTGTTGCCCCTAGTGGCTGGTTTCCGCGTCATCTCCTGACATCCTCGGACATGGATGGACGTCAGAACACTGACTTGTATCACAGGTGACCTGCCTGCGATATCCAGCATTCAGATAGAATGGGATTGATATAAAAAAAATGTATTAGAGGTACATTATGTCTTGATTGTACAGGAGTCTCACACTCTCCACATGACATTCTGTTACAGTGTTGTTCACTCAGGTGCATTAGTTGGCATTGGTTGCTTTGCCGACATAATGTAGCTGACAGTCACTCAATTCATTTTAATGACCAGTATGGTACATTTGCTGTAGTGATCGTGAGTAGCCTTTTATTTCTCTGTATCTGAAACTGGTGCGCCATCCATTAGTGATTTGGGAGGACAGTGGCACTCTTGGCAAAGCCCAAAGGACTTTAATTACGTTTGGCCACTGGGGGGAGAATGTCTAAAATGAACAAAGGGAGATGGAGCCGGTTCTCTATAATTAGCCAGGTTCACCTTTACCACCGAATGGAGTTCACTTACTTTAATTTGAATTAAAGTAGTACAACAAAACAAGCTAGTGGACTACATTAGTGTCACATACTCCATTTCACATATATCAGACCTGATCGAAATCTGAGAAAACACAACGAGGAATGATTTGCATCATTGTCAAAATCTTGACAAAAAAATCAACGCTGTTGATTAATGTAGATATTTCTAGCCAAAAACAAAACATGTACAGAATAACAGAAAGATAATGTTGTGTTTCATCAGAATGATACCGTAAAGGATCATAATCTGTATAATATGAATAATCTTCATGTTTTTCTCTGCACGGGAAGGAGCCTGAAATTAAGAATGAGCTCTTTCTTGAGGGTTTTTCTTTTTGTGGCGGCTGCCACAGACAGCTGGTCAAAGACCTGCTAACAGGCTCTGCTTGGTTAGCGGCCAGCACTTCGTTTTGTAACCAAGAAGATTACATTGGGATTATTTGTTTTGGGTGGCTCTGATCCATCCTTAAATATTTTTATATAATGAAAACAAGGGGAAAACAAAAACAAAACACACTCCCTTCTCCAAAGCAAGACTCAAGAAATGAATTAAATGTAAATGCTAATCTCAGACAAAAATGTAATTAGTAAAACATTGTTGTGATGAATTCGTTAAATGTTTTTGCAAAACAGAATCATGTGTTGGTAATGTTACTTGGTTGATGCAGATAATAGATTCTGGGATACTGGGAATTTGTGAAACTGGCTTTCATCTGTTATAATAGTTTGACCACCATTTCAATTTGAGTTTAAAATCTATAACAGACCGAAACAACCAACCAACCAACCAAGTAAACAAACACACACATACCCACACACAAAATAGTAACTGTGGTGCATGGAATTTCAGATGATGTCAAAGGTCATCCTAACACTATTCCGTGGTCAAAACATGGAACTCCAAATAGACCTATCAGCTTTTAAACCCACAGTGAAGCCTCAGCTGTTTTCTCTTGTGGCTCTGCTTGGCTCTTCTAATGAGCAGGCCCATAATGCAGAGCGCTCAAGTATTCTTTAAAATATTGGCACCGCTATAAAGTGAACGTCACTTAGCTACAGTCTCCCAGCTCATTTCACTTTCTCTTCTGCACAGTGAGTGTTTGACCCTGGTCTAAAAATATGCGTTGAAGACCGAAGCATGAGGCACGCACCACTTTAACTAAATCTTGTCTCGGACTACTAATCCCTAAAGAGCAAACTTGGAGATGGAGCAGCACGTGGCAGATGAGATCTACCAATTTTGAAATAAAATTGTGAATGAGCTGGCAGTCTGCGGAATTGAAATGGGCTTTTCATTCTGTCTGTGTGATGCGGTGCATGAACTTTAATCCCATAAACAGTAGAGGGAATGAAAATAACAGACGTCTGCACAACGATCCCAGCTATTATGATTAGATATTAGGAATCATGAATGGCTTTGTTCCATTGCCAGATATGATGGTATCCCTTGATAATTTACACATCAGCACATGTCAAATCAAATCAATTTGCATTTGTCACGTGCTTCGTAAACAACAGATGTGGACTAACATTGAAATGTTTACTGACGGGCCCTTCTCAACAATGCAGAGAGAAAGAAAATAGAGAAATAATAGAAAAGTTAAACACGTAATAATTAAAGTAATAATAAACTGTATACACAATGAGTAACAATAACTTTTCTACATATAAGGGGTACCAGTACCGAGTCAATTTTATTTATTTTTTCCTTTATTTAACTAGGCAAGTCAGTTAAGAACAAATTCTTATTTTCAATGACAGCCCTTGTTCAGGGGCAAAACGACAGATTTTTACCTTGTCGGCTCGGGGATTCAATCTTGCGACCTTTTGGTTACTAGTCCAACGCTCTAACCACTAGGCTGCCTGCCGCCCCAATGTGCAGGGGTACGAGGTAATTTAGGTAGATATGTATATATAACTAGGAATAAAGTGACATATAGTAAACAGTAGCAGCAGCGTATGTGATGAGTACAAAAAGGGGTCAATGAACATAGTCCGGGTAGCTATTTGGTTAACTATTTAACTAACTATTTAGCAGCCTTGTGGTTTGGGGGTAGAAGCTGTTCATGTCCTGTTGGCTCCAGACTTGGTGCAACGGTACTGTTTGCCGTGTGGTAGCAAAGAGAACAGTTTATGACTTGGGTGGCTGGAGTCTTTGACATTTTTCGGGCCTTCGTCTGACATTGCCTGGTATAGAGGTCCTGGATGGCAGGGAGCTTGACCCCAGTGATGTGCTGGGCCGCACACACTACCCTCTGTAGCGCCTTGCGGTCGGAAGCCAAGCAGTTGCCATACCATGCAGCCAGTCAAGATGCTCTCAATGGTGCAGCTGTAGAACTTTTTGAAGATCTGAGAGCCCATGAAAAATCATTTCAGTCTCCGGAGTTGGAAGAGGCGTTGTCATGCCCTCTTCCCAACAGTGTTGGTGTGTTTGGACCATGATATGGACACCGAGGAACTTGAAGTTCTCGACCCGCTCCACCCAGCCCCGTCGATGTGATTGGGGGCGTGCTCAGCCCTCCGTTTCCTCTAGTCCACGATTATCTCCTATGTTTTGCTGACGTTGAGGGAAAGGTTGTTGTCCTGGCAACACACTGCCAGGTCTCTGACCTCCTCCCTACAGACTGTCTCATCGTCATCAGTGATGAGGCCTACTACCGTCATGTCGTCGGCAACCTTAATGATGGTATTGGAGTCATGTGCAGCCACAAAGTCATGGGTGAACAGAGAGTACAGGAGGGGACTAAGCACGCACCACTGAGGGGGGTGTTGTTGCCTACCCTCCCAACCTAGGGGGGGTCCCATCAGGAAGTCTAGGATCCAGTTGCAGAGAGAGGTGTTCAGTCCCTGGGTCTTTAGCTTAGTGATGAGCTTGGAGAGCACTATGGTGTTGAACGCTGAGCTGTAGTCAATGCACAGCATTCTCACATATGTGTTCCTTTTGTCCATGTGGGAAAGGACAGTGTGGAGTGCAATAGAAATTGCGTCATCTGTGGATCTATTGGGGCGGTATGCGAATTGGAGTGTGTCTGAGATGATGGTGTTGATGTGATCCTTGAACAGCCTTTTAAAACATTTCATGGCTACCGATGTGAGTGCTACGGGGTGCTACGAGATTACCTAGGCGTTCTTGGGCACAGGGACTATGGTGGTCAGCTTGAAACATGTAGGTAATACAGACTGGGTCAGGGAGAGGTTAAAAATGTCAGTGAAGACACTTTCCAGCTGGTCAGTGCATGCTCGGAGTACGCATCCAGGTAATCCATCTGGCCCTGCGGCCTTGTGAATGTTAACTTATTTAAAGGTCTTACTCACAACGGCTACGGAGAGCGTGATCACACAGTCATCCAGAACAGCTGGAGCTCTCACGCATGATTCAGTGTTGCTTGCCTCGAAGCGAGCATAGAATGCATTTAGCTTGTCTGATAGGCACGCATCACTGGGAAGCTCGCGACTGGGTTTCCCTTTGTAATCCATGACAGTTTGCAAACCCTGCCACATCTGTCGAGCGTCAGAGCCGGTGTAATAGGATTCGATATTAGTCCTGTATTGACGCTTTGCCTGTTTAATGGTTCGTCAGGATTTCTTACAAACGTCCGTGTTAGTGTCCTGCTCCTTGAAAGCAGCAGCTCTAGCCTTTAGCTCAGTGCGGATGTTGTCTGTAATCCATTGTACGGTCACTGTGGGGACAACGTCATCGAGGAACTTATTAATGAAGCTGGTGACTGATGTGGTAAAATCCTCGATGCCCTCGGATGAATCCCAGAACATATTCCAGTCTGTGCTAGAGAAACAGTCCTGTAGCTTAGCATCCACTTCATCGGACCACTTCCATATTGAGGGCATCAAATCAAATCAAGTTTATTTTATATAGCCCTTCGTACATCAGCTAATATCTCAAAGTGCTGTACAGAAACTCAGCCTAAAACCCCAAACAGCAAGCAATGCAGGTGTAGAAGCACGGCATCACTTCCTGTTTGAGTTTTTGCTTTTAAGTGGGAATCAGGAGGATAGAGTTATGGTCAGATTTGCCAAATGGAGGGAGAGGGAGAGCTTTGTATGCGTCCCTGTGTGTGGGGTAAAGGTGACATGCAGTTTTCCTGCATTAAAATCACCAGCCACTAGGAGTGCCGTCTCTGGATGAACATTTTCTTGTTTGCTTATGACCCTATACAGCTATACAGCTCGTGTGGTCTTAGTGCCAGCATTGGTTTGTGGTGGTAAATAGACAACCACGAAAAATACAGATAAAAACTATTTTGGTAAATAGTATGGTCTACAGCTTATAATGAAGTATTCTAACTCAGGCGAGCAGAAGTTTGAGACTTTCTTAATATTAGAGATCACGAACCAGCTGTTGTTGACAAAGAGACACACACCCCTTGAGCTTACCTGACACTGAAATTTTGTTCTGTCGATGCATAGAAAAAACAGCTAGATGTATATTATCCATGTCCTTCTTCAGCCACAACTACGAGAAGCATAGAATATTACAGTTCTTCAGGTCTCATTGATAGGATAGTCTCGAACGGCGCTCGTCCAGTTTGTTCTCCAGTGATTGTACATTCGCCATTAGAACAGAGGGTAGAGGCAGTTTATTTACTTGACGTCATAGTTTCATCAGGGTGCCTGCATGTTGGCCTGTTTATCACCATCTCTTTCTCTTCTGAGTGTCTGGGATTAGGGCCTGGTCCGGGTTGAGCAGTATGCCCAGCGCCGCCAACTCGTTGAAATAAAAATCCATCTCCAAATCAAGGTTAGTTATCGCTGTTCTAATGTCCAAAAGCTCTTTCCGGTCATAGGAAACGATATCACAAACATTATGTACAAAAAAAGTTAAGATCAGCGAGAAGAAAAAAAACACACAAAATTATACATTCCAGCGCCATTCCTCCCCATGTGCAAAGCCAAAGGAGGAAGCCCCTAAGTGACATTACATCCCAAGCCTTACGGTTTAACTAGTTACCCCAAAACTAACAGCTGTCACGTGGATTTTGTGCCAATGTCACTGATGGTATTTCAGTACATACTAAGGTCTACCAACACTAAGATCAGAATGTGGTTGGATGCATTCTATGCAATGATAGATTTCCCATCCAGGGCCTCAAGTCTTTGTTGTAATACAATCTGTTGCTAATTCTCTGAACACTGATTGACTGATTCAGGACAGGCTCAGCCATTCACCAGATGCTTTTATCTCGAGCGACTTCAAGTCAACACATACAGTAGGCCTATTGGTACATGTAACCCGTGTGGAAACCTACAACCCCATGCTCCATCTGAATGAACAATCTACAAAACTGCAGTTATTCATTATCTAGTCTGATTCTCTAACCCTTTCAAACGATGAAAGAATGCCCAGCTATAATGGGACAAGTGGTTATTTTCAACACATATGGATGTTCCAGAGTTGCGGGACATTCAAATCACACAATCCTGCCTACCCCCTGGTTTATCATGGATTTATTGCATTGAGAGATGATACAGAATATATTTAACAGTCAATTTAAAAATCAATGTACTGGAATTAAAATCCAGCTTCTCCTTTTATTAACTATCTCTGCCGAGAATGAAATAAAGACTATACTTGAATCTGTTGTCAAAACACATTTTAAAACCCTCTAGTTTAAATGCATTTCTCTGAATTGGTCAGTGACAAGTGCACTGTAACGGCTGTCTAATTCCTCCTCCTCGGATGAGGAGGAGGAGTAAGGGTCGGACCAAAGTGCAGCGTTGAATGTGGACATAATGATATTTATTAAAGTAAAGACGAAACACGAAAACACTTTAACAAACTACAAAACAAATAAACGATGTAGACAGACCTGGACTTGAGAACTTACAATATACGAAGAACGCACGAACAGGAACAGACTACATACACGAACGACAAACGAAACAGTCCCGTGTGGTAGACATACAGACACGGAAGACAACCACCCACAAACAAACAGTGTGAACAGCCTACCTTAATATGGTTCTCAATCAGAGGAAACGTAAAACATCTGCCCCCTAATTGAGAACCATATCAGGCAACACATTGCACCCAACATAGAAACACAAAACATAGAATGCCCACCCCAACTCACGCCCTGACCAACTAAACACATACAAAAACAAGAGAAAACAGGTCAGGAACGTGACATGCACACAGTTCACATCTGAATTCAAACCCAGGCATACACATATTTCAGTAGATTGGAAAAAATCTGAATGAATGTTACTCCATATACAGATACTGGACAGCGAATAAACAAAACAGATGTATAATTCTCCTAACAAAATATATGGATTGGTTGTAAATTCCAAAGCTTCTACTGTGGAATTGCTGTATGGATCTTATGAATCTTGGTGTGTATATATAAACATGCTGTATATATGGTTGTTTATGATTACTTTGTTGCTCTCATAGAACAACACAACGATCTCAGATTACTTATTATTATAGTACCAGACCAGCTTAGTCAAACTGGAGATCCCATCCCATGACTCAGTCACGGGATTGGTCATATGATCAGAGCAGAGGATCCTGGGAGGTGATCTGCTTCCAGTTTTGTGGTGTGCTCAATGGTATGCACAAAAACAGGAAACAGATGTGGCCTCCCCTCCAACAGCTCTGTCAGGTCTCACTGAATATTGAACGGAAATTCAAGTAAATAGGAAATCAAATATGTTTAATGTAATGTTACCAGGATTTTGGACAGAACATAAAGCTCTGTAGTAACACAATGACCATACCATTTAAGGAACTGTAGGTGAGAGTGGGGTAAGTTGTGCCAAAAGGTTAGTTTAGCCACCCCTTGTTTCTAGGATACCGTACACAAAATGAACCATGTAACCAAATATTTGGGAAGAGGTCATCTTTTCATGGAGTCTGTGAAGGAAGAAACCACATGGAAAAAGTGGTAAGGAAGTTAGGTCCAAAAAAAAGATTTTTACTAAGTCAAATTAATTTATTGTGTTTAAAGTTTCATGATGCTTGTATCTAAACCAAGTAGATCGTTTTAAGACTGTTTTATACATTAGTTAGGGTCTCTATAAACTACAATATGAGGTCCTAAACCTAGCATGAAAGCTCATCCTCAGCTGTGTGGGCTAATATAGTCAAATCAAATCAAATCAAATGTATTTATATAGCCCTTCTTACATCAGCTGATATCTCAAAGTGCTGTACAGAAACCCAGCCTAAAACCCCAAACAGCAAGCAATGCAGGTGTAGAAGCACGGTGGCTAGGAAAAACTCCCTAGAAAGGCCAAAACCTAGGAAGAAACCTAGAGAGGAACCAGGCTATGAGGGGTGGCCAGTCCTCTTCTGGCTGTGCCGGGTGGAGATTATAACAGAACATGGCCAAGATGTTAAAATGTTCATAAATGACCAGCATGATCAAATAATAATAATTACAGTAGTTGTCGAGGGTGCAGCAAGTCAGCACCTCAGGAGTAAATGTCAGTTGGCTTTTCATAGCCGATCATTAAGAGTATCTCTACCGCTCCTGCTGTCTCTAGAGAGTTGAAAACAGCAGGTCTGGGACAGGTAGCACGTCCGGTGAACAGGTCAGGGTTCCATAGCCGCAGGCAGAACAGTTGAAACTGGAGCAGCAGCACGGCCAGGTGGACTGGGGACAGCAAGGAGTCATCATGCCAGGTAGTCCTGAGGCATGGTCTTCGGGCTCAGGTCCTCCGAGAGAGAGAAAGAAAGAGAGAATTAGAGAGAGCATACTTAAATTCACACAGGACACCGGATAAGACAGGAGAAGTACTCCAGATATAACAAACTGACCCTAGCCCCCCGACACATAAACTACTGCAGCATAAATACTGGAGGCTGAGACAGGAGGGGTCAGAAGACACTGTGGCCCCCTCCGATGATACCCCCGGACAGGGCCAAACAGGAAGGATATAACCCCACCCACTTTGCCAAAGCACAGCCCCCACACCACTAGAGGGATATCTTCAACCACCAACTTACCATCCTGAGACAAGGCCGAGTATAGCCCACAAAGATTTCCGCCACGGCACAACCCAAGGGGGGGGCGCCAACCCAGACAGGACCTAGTCAACCTAGTCAAAATGGTTTCTTTGAGGTAAATTGCGCTATTTGGTTTTATGCATATTGCGCATAGTATTTTTGCAGTTTGTCATGCATATGAACTTAAGATGCATTTTTATTGTTACAGAGCAAACATCATGTCCCATGTATACAAACGAAAAACAAGCAAGGGTCTAGCCCCTTGAGGTTCTTGAAAGAGCAGCCAAGGAAGTGAGAGAAAGGAAGAAGTCCATTCGAGCAGCAGCAAGGGATGAACAAATGGACCAAATTACACTTAAGAGGTACATAGGCAAAAAAGAAAATGAAGATGCACCTGTACGAAAGAGAGGCTATGATAGAGTAGCAGAGGCACACAAGCTCTTGTCTGACATGAGTCTGAGCTTGCTAAACAAATCAAGAATCTTGCAGACCAGTTTCATGGGCTTAGTAGCCTCAGATGCAGAGAACCTCGCATTTGTGTGATTAGTCAAGTTCAAACTATGAAAAATTCCTTCCTCAGTTGAGTTTGTATTTGTATTTATTATGGATCCCCATTAGCCTCTGCCAAGGCAGCAGGTACTCTTCTTGGGGTCCAGCAAAATTAAGGCAGTTACACCATTTTAAAAACATTACAATACATTCACAACAGATTTCACTACACATTGTGTGCCCTCAGGCCACTACTCTATTACCACATATCTACAACATAAAATCCATGTGTACGTGTGTGTATAGTGCGTATGTTATCGTGTGTGTATGCATGTGTCTGTGCCTGTGTTTGTGTTTCGTCACAGTCCCCACTGTTCAATAAGGTGTATTTTTATCTGTTTTGTAAATCTGATTTTACTGCTTGCATCAGTTACTTGATGTGGAATTCAGTTCCATGTCTCATGTCTCTATATGGTACTGTGCGCCTCCCATGGTCTGTTCTGGACTTGGGGACTGTGAAGAAACCTCTGGTGGCATGTTTTGTGGGGTATGCATGGGTGTCCGAGCTGTGTGCCAGTAGTTGAAACAGACACCTCGGTGCATTCAACATACCTCTCACAAATACAAGTAGTGATGAAGTCAATCTCTCCTCCACTTTGAGCCAGCAGAGATTGACATGCATATTATTAATGTTAGCTCTCTGTGTACATCCAAGGGCCAGCCGATTTCAGTTTTCCTAAATCCCTCTTTGTGACACCTGACCACACAACTGAACAGTAGTCCAGGTGCGACAAAACTAGGGCATGTAGGACCTGGCTTGTTGATAGTGCTGTTAAGATGGCAGATCAGGGCTTTATTATGGACAGAATCATCTTCTGCTACTGTTCAGCTACTGTCAGCTATCAGCTACTGTTGTATCCATATGTTTTGACCATGACAGTTTACAATCCAGGGTTACTCCAAGCAGTTTAGTCACCTCAACTTGCTCAATTTCCACATTATTCATTACAAGATTTAGTTGAGGTTTAGGGTGTAGTGAATGATTTGTCCCAAATACAATGCTTTTAGCTTTAGAAATATTTAGGACTAACTTATTGCTTGCCTCCCATTCTGAAACTAACTGCAGCTCCTTGTTAAGTATTGCAGTCATTTCAGTTGCTGTAGTAGCTGACGTAGACACACTGGCTTTACTCAAAGCCAGTAGCATGTCGTTAGTAAAGATTGAAAAAAGTAAGGGGCCAAGACTGCTGCCCTGAGGAATTCCTGATTCTACCTGGATTATGTTGGAGAGACTTCCATTAAAGAACACCCTCTGTGTTCTATTAGACAGGTAACTCTTTTTCCAATATAGCAGGGGGTGTAAGGCCATAACACATAGTGTACGTTTTTTCAGCAGCCGACTATGATCGATAATGTCAAAAGCCGCACTGAAGTCTAACAAAACAGCCCTCACAATCTTTTTATCATCGATTTCTCTCAACCAATCATCAGTCATTTGTGTAAGTGCTGTGCTTGTTGAATGTTCTTCCCTATAAGCGTGCTGAAAGTCTGTTGTCAATTTTCACTGTAGAAAATCATTGCATCTGTTTAAACACAATTTTCCCCAAAAGTTTACTACGGGTTGGTAACAGGCTGATTGGTCGGCTATTTGAGACAGTAAATGGGGTCTTTACTATTCTTAGGTAGCGGAATGACTTTTGCTTCCCTCCAGCCCCGAGGGCACACACTTTCTAGTCGGCTTAATTTGAAGATATGGCAAATAGGAGTGGCAATATCGTCCGCTATTCTCCTAAGCAATTTTCCATCCAAGTTGTCAGACCCCACTGGCTTGTCATTGTTGATAGACAAAAATAACTTTTTCACCTCTTCCACACTTACTTTATGGGATTCAAAATTACAATGCTTGACTTTCATAATTTGGTCAGAAATACTTGGATGGGTGGTGTCAGTGTTTGTTGCTGGCATGCCTACATTTTTAAATCTTGCCAATGAAAAAAATCATTAAAGTAGTTGGCAATATCAATGGGTTTTGTGATGAATGAGCCATCTGATTCAATGAATGATGGAGCCCCCCTCTAGGCCACATCTGAAGTGTTTTCTTCCAAGGTGTAATGAAAGGTATTATCACTGGGATATGAGGTTACCAGGGCCTGAGCCTATGTTAAAAGTATTTTTTTAAGGGCTATTTGACAAAGAAGGAAAGTGATGGAGTGCTGCATCAGATGACCTGGCCTCCACAATCACCCAAACTCAACACAATTTAGATGGTTTGGAATGAGTTGAGTGAAGCTGAGTTATGCTCAGCATATGTGGGAACTCCTTAAAGACTGTTGGAAAAGCATTCCTCGTGAAGCTGGTTGAGTGAATGCCAAGAGTGTGCAAAGCTGTCATCAAGACAAAGGGTGGTTACTTTGAAGAATCTCAAATATAAAAAATATTTTGATTTGTTTAACACTTTTTTGGGTACTACATGATTCCATGTGGGTTATTTCATAGTTTTGACGTCTTCACTATTATTCTGCAATGTAGAAAATAGTAAAAATAAAGAGAAACCCTGGAATGAGTAGGTGTGTCCAAACTTTGACTGGTACTGTATATGTAGATATCTTTGTTAGAACGAATACTATATTTCTCACAATTCATTTGTTTGCTTAGCAATTTCAAAGTGAACACTCCATTGGAATTCAAGTTAATTCAAGTATTGGCACTGTCACATAAACATGGTCAATCAGAAAATACCTAGTAAAATACCAACGCCCCCACTCCACAAACACACCAACATGCACATGCACGCACACACACACACACACAAACACATCACCATGACATGTTCTCGACCTAAGAGGGG
The DNA here is from genome assembly GCF_045679555.1 of Salvelinus alpinus. NCBI lineage: Eukaryota > Metazoa > Chordata > Actinopteri > Salmoniformes > Salmonidae > Salvelinus > Salvelinus alpinus. The sequence continues at coordinate 45,562,278 of NC_092089.1, read as the reverse complement.
GACTGCTGGTTGATCGATGCAGACAGTCCTGGTCTCATTATCTAGAGTGTCTGGCTCAATCAAACAGTGCCTGAAAGAGTCTTATAGGAGCTTAAGTCTCATTCTGCTGCCCAGTGAGCTCCGGAGGACCAAGGGCATATGCTTCAGGTGCCCAAGTCTATACCAGAGATCAGACAGATTACAAATGGTTATTGACGAATGCCAGGCTAGCTCCCTTGCACATGAATGACTCTCATACTCGAGACTCCACATGGCTTGACCTTAAAAATCAAACTTCTACTTTTGAAACAGAGAGAGCTAACCATCTTTATTCTGTTATCTAGTGTTTTATGTTGAAATAATGATAATGTCTTATCAAAAATGGTAACTGGATTTGGCGGATAAGACCAAGAAACATGTTCTTGCGATGCAAAAATATGAGAAAATCCACTTAAACATGCATTCATTCAGCACAGGAGAATAGTTTGGGTTGAATAGGGCCCCATTTTACATGAAAAAAGTGTGAGTAATCAACATGCAGTTTAGTGGGTTGTTCTCATTGTTGAGTGTATGTCACGAGATGAATTCTTTTTTAAGGGGTGATTTAAGCATGTAGAGTCATGTCTGACTGCATGTACCTAACATCATGAGACAGTCTTCATATACACACAGCCCTGACACATTGGCTCAGGACCACAGGGGGTTGACTAACACACGGAAGTACCCGCTCGAACAACAGAGCAATGGTGATCATATGCAGAAGGGGGGACCATAGCATAGAATTGTTGGGATTTGCTACAGACAGTATGTCATATTCTATATAGAGAGGCCACCTTGAAACTTGTATATATATTATACTTAACCCTGATTTGAGTCACATGGAAAAATTATACTTTGCTTCAGCTATAAAAAGTGAAGGTCCAAAGTTATCCAAATGGCCTATCCCCCCCACCACCAGACAACACCACCCCACTCACCGCTCATACCCTAAATTTTACCAACATGCCTAGTATTTTTTTGCATTACACCATTATGTAACTTACATCGTAGGCTCATTCTGAAATAATAAATACTATACAAATATTTAGTTGTTTTATATATATTCACAATCATTCACTTTCTTTATTTTCTGAATCTTCTAAATAAACAGTTAGAGGCTACTGTTTGCCTACATCTTTTAATTCAAATAATCGTTATACACTTGTTATAAACCTATGCAACTGAGATAAATGTGCACAACGAATATAGGCCTATTGCAATGTTAAATATTGACTTTGAAGTTAGAGATGCCCATGCAATTTGACACCTGACATCATCTGGTTGGCTCCTTTAGATGAGCGAATCCAGATGTAATTCCCCTTTGCGGAAACTTTTTCCCCTCCTAAATTCAGAGCTCCCTATGCACTTCCTCAAACTGCAGACTATATAACTGCTTACACAGTGACCTACTTCATCGCAGGGAAACAACTGGTCAAAGGAATTCATCCGACATCTTCTCCTCAAGTCTACGACGAAGGTAGAATTTGCCAACTCACCATTTTTTCAATTTCTTAAATCCGCAAACTTTTGATGTTGCCTTTATTTCTACATTATTTTTTCAAGCAGTCATTTGTAGAATTATGTTCATTAGAACTTTCAGTTTCACCTGGAATTTTATGTTTCCATTAAACAATTTACCACATCGAATTAGTTGTTAAAAATAACATTGGTAATCACTGCGTTTCGACAAACGGTAGGCTTCGTTTGTTTTATAGTTGAATCATTGCAGAGCAGTGATGTGTTTAACGTTATACGTGTACTATATTCTGTTTGCAACAAAGAATGCACTTTGGTCATGGTGTAGCCAAACATTTATCATAGAAATGAAACAGTTCTAAAGTTAACTATGAAACCTTTATAGCCTGTATAGCCTACATGCATTTATAGCACCATGAAACAATGGGAATATTAGACATTAAGTAAACCATAAGTTGCAAGCATTATCACTGTGCAGCAAAGGTTTATACAGTAGCATGAAGTTCCCTATGAATGATCTGAGGAATTTCCCATAGAACATAGAGATACTTACTGTCTTTTGTTATGACACCTTTTAATAATGAGGCAGAGCCAGAAAAATATGAACTGAAGCCCAATGTACTTCAGCTCTCTTATGGATGTTACGTTGTCAGTATGAAAGTCAACAACCATTTCTGTATTTGTACTGTAATTAGTGCCCTTTTTTGGGGTTGTCTAGACTCTTAGGTGCTGCCACAATATATACATTTAGAAATATAATGCATAATGCAATTATCACATTTTATTTATCAATGTAATATGTATACATCAATGACTAAAGTAGCCCTTTTGTCTTTTCCCAGAATGCTGCTGTGTGGTTGTGTACTGCTGCTCTTGGGCTCAGTCCTAGCCCATCCCTTGAACGAGATGTCACTGGAGGCACAGTGGGACTCGTGGAAGACCACCCACCTGAGAGAGTACAACGGCCTGGTAAGTGTCTGTCTTTCTGTCTGCCTGGCTACCTACTCCTCACATTTATGCAGTGGTTTTTGTTTCAATTCTGCCCATTCCTCCTAAGATTGGCAATTACAGAACGATTATCTCAGCCTTGGATAACAAATACTCATGATGTTTCTTATTTGCTTTGACGGTGAAAAATGCTTTTGAATATCAAAGCCATTCATCATCATGAAATTAGTTATAATATAGTGTGTCACTTATACGTATGAGAACACTGTTATCTTTAAGTCAATAGTTTACGAACTATTGTGGAAAACTTCTGTATGTGTTGTTCTCACTTGAAATGTTTTGTTATTATACCTTGCAAGCAAGAAAAGCAGGAAACATGGGAACTAATCCTCCGTTCATCATTTTCAACGTCCTTGTTTTTACAGTAAAGAGTTATCAGCCAAGCTGTTAGGAACACAAGTATTTCAGTGCTATAAGCTAACTTGACCTTACAAGACAATGTTTGGGCCTCACTGCTTCAGGATGTGTGTCCCCCACAATCTGCGGTCAGCACATTCCTCAGCAGTCAGCAGAAAACACAGAACAGCACTTTTTCCCCAACTACATCCAGCTTTGAAGCATCATTCCTCACACACTGTAATGAGTGATCGAAGGCTCTGTAAAGAGTTGACAATAAATATTTTCCTAACTACCTTTCACCTCCACCATTTTGTGTCTCTATGAACCAGTTCAGTTGCACTGTAGAGACTTTGAGCACAGGGACCAAAGAACACATGAAAGGCCAGTGTATGATTGATACAAGTGTTTTGTTGATGTTTTAATGGTAGGGGGAGGAGGCAATCCGTAGAACCATCTGGGAGAAGAACATGCGTCTGATCGAAGCCCACAATGAGGAGGCCGCTCTGGGCATTCACTCGTACGAGCTGGGCATGAACCACCTGGGAGACATGGTGAGTTAGTGAGCCACATCCTCTATGGGTGTTTTTTGTTGATGTTGCATACATGGAGAAAAAGCACAAAAAAAAGGGAGGGTCTAAAAAGGGTCTATGTATCTCCGTGTGAAAGCATACATCTGGAATGATATGTCAGAGGGAAACTATTTTGTGTTTGCTGTCCTCAGTTATCCTTTCTATGCCACTCATTAATGTTTTTCCCATTTATTATCCATCGGAGCACACACAGATCAGTTCATCTGAATGTCAGTTTCACTTCTGTGTTGAGATGTTCTGTAAATAAAACAAGGATGTATAGTACTTCCAGTTTCACAGAGACTAGCGGTAACCTAACATGTTTCAGCACTCGTACTCGTATCAGGGCGTGATGGGTTTAAAATTATGTAAATTGTGTCAGTTTTTTTATTTCATTTTTTATTTCATGATCTCCAATGGGATTAATAAGCCATTGATTTTTTAATATGATAACTGCTGGACTATAAACATGGAAACACCTGTCCCTACCCATAGTGGGTAAATGGTTCATAGTCTATTGCTGTGCATGCATAATTCCCTCATCCTCATCCCTCTCCTCTCCCCAGACGTCAGAGGAGATAGTTGAGAAGCTTACTGGCCTCCAGGTGCCCATGAACAGGGACCGTAGCAACACCTGGATCCCTGACAACAATGTGGTGAAGCTCCCCAGGTCCATCGACTACCGCAAGAAGGGCATGGTGACCCCAGTCAAGAACCAGGTTAGAGGATGCGAACAACAAAGAGCTGTCACTCAAGTCCACTGTTTCCCCTCAATGTATTTCTTATTTCCTAGATTTATTGCACCAAAATGTTCAAACAAGCTTAATTGAGGCCAAAATAATGGTTTTAGGTCGAGAGCAACAGTCTAGGTGGGGTGCCATCTGAAAATGTTTAGGGGAAACACTGGGTTATAAAGAACTGATTTCATATTCATCCTTGCTTTCAGTCAGTTAAGTCAGGCCTCTTTGTTTTATTGAGGTAGCAAATGATCACAGTTACAGTACAGTCACGTAACCTGTCTAGGACAATAAAAACCCATGGTTTGTCTAACTTAGACAAGTAAAGAATGTTTGATTATGAAAGGTAATTACTCATTATGATCTAATTGGACACGAAGGCATTATTTATTATTCATGTCAACATGGTATTTATTTAAGTGGTACATTAAGTACCCAGGCTGAAATATGGAGTACATCTTTGCTACCTGGGAACACTAGGAGATTAGTGGATAGCAGCATACCACCCTGCATACCACTGCTGGCTTGCTTCTGAAGCTAAGCAGGGTTGGTCCTGGTCAGTCCCTGGATGGGAGACCAGGTGCTGCTGGAAGTGGTGTTGGAGGGCCAGTAGGAGGCACTCTTTCCTCTGGTCTAAACAAAGATCCCAATGCCCCAGGGCAGTGATTGGGGACACTGCTCTGTGTAGGGTGCTGTCTTTCGGATGGGATGTTAAACGGGTGTCCTGACTCTCTGAGGTCATTAAAGATCCCATGGCACTTATCGTAAGAGTAGGGGTGTTAACCCTGGTGTCCTGGCTAAATTCCCAATCTGGCCCTCAACCATCACGGTCACCTAATAATCCCCAGTTTACAATTGGCTCATTCATCCCCCTCCTCTCCCCTGTAACTATTCCCCAGGTCGTTGCTGCAAATGAGAACGTGTTCTCAGTCAACTTACCTGGTAAAATAAAAAAAATAAAATAAAAAATTAGCCCTAGATTTATACCATTCATCTAATGAACATTAGGTCACTTTACATGAGCACTAATAGTCTGTGGTATCAACAAAGAGCTGTCAGGTTCAGGGGGGATGTGATAGTGAGGTGTGAGTGCAGTATGTCTACCCTCTAGTGGTGAATATGATAACTACAGACGTTCTGAGGGCAGACAAAAAAACATTGTTTGCTGAAACCCTCTGAAAGCTTTTTTTCAATCAGAGCCTTTGACTCTGTCAAAGTGCACCACCTGATGGACAAATTGGAGAAGGCAACTCTGACCCTAATGTAAATGTTTATGTCCTCACTTTCTCAGCTCTCCTGTGGCTCCTGCTGGGCCTTCAGCTCTGCTGGGGCCCTGGAGGGCCAGCTGGCAAAGACCACAGGAAAACTGATAGACCTCAGCCCCCAGAACCTGGTGGACTGTGTCACGGAGAACAATGGCTGTGGTGGAGGCTACATGACCAACGCCTTCGAATACGTTGAGGAAAACGGAGGCATCGACACAGATGAGGCTTACCCTTACCTTGGCCAGGTAGGGGCATGGTTTGGCTGACATTGAAACAGAATGTGAATGTCGTTTTAGTTTGTTCGCCAAACAGCTGTTTTAGTTTGTTGAAATTACATTTTCAGTCAGCGTTTTCTTACAACACGCCAGGTAAGTTGGAATGTGCTGGATGACATTTGCAGTTTCTGATTTAGCTATCACATCAAATGCTCTTTAACTAAAACAAGCTAATAATTACATGCTGTTAACCAAAAAGTCCTAAAATGTATTTCTGTGGCCAATTCCAGGAAGTGGTGACATCCATGGTCTTATGTATTCTCCAATGGCCTAACTACAAACAACACAAATACTTTGCTCACTTCCATATTGTTTAGTACTTTGCTTGCATGTAAAAAACATACCACACTGGCAATTCTTTCTTTACCACATCTGTAGTTGTCCACATTTTCCTATGATATACAGAACACACCACTACCAAGGTGATATGAAAGTTATTTGTAATTTGCTAGAAATGTACAGTAGCAACATAGTACCAAGACCAGCTATAGTGGAAAGTCAGTAGGCCTGATCACCAACAACAACGAGACAGCCTACAGGGAGGATATAGGCACTCTGACGGCGTGGTGCCAGGTAAACAACCTCTCCCTCAACGTTAGCAAAACAAAGGAGCTGATTGTGGACTTCAGGAGGAACCAGGCTGGACACGCCCCCATCCCCATCAACGGGGCCGCCGTGGAGACGGTCTGCTGTGGAGACGGTCGTCTCAGAGATACTGAAATGGTCTAACCACACGGACACCGTAGTGAAGAAGACAGCGACTCTTCAACCTCAGGATGCTGAAGAAATTTGGCATGTCCCCGAGGGCCCTCACAGTGTTCTACATAAGCACCGTCGAGAGCGTACTGTCGGGTTGCATCACAGCCTGGTACGGCAACTACGTGCAGCCGAACGCACCATTGGGTGCACACTGCCTGCCCTACAGGACACCTAGAACACCAGGTGTCACAGGAAAGCCAAGAAGATCATTGGGGATCCGAGCCTGTTCTCCCCGCTTCAATCACTCAGACGCGAGCAGTACAGGAGCATCATGGCAAAAACTGAAAGACTGGCCTATAGTTTTTACCCTCAGTCCATCAGGTTGCTGAATAGCCACCACTAGTCAGCTACCTGCTCCCCCCTCCCCCCTGCTACTCCCCCTATGTACATTCCCCCGCTACTCCCCGCAAATGGACATCCCCCCACATCCTCAACTCTCACACTTATCTTACCTGCTACTCCCCCTATGGACATTCTTTCTCCTGCTGCCGCCCCCCCCCCAACGGATTTTACTCTGCCCCCACCCCAAAATTCATCACATTTGCAGTTGTTAATATGTTTATTATTACTTTTTGGTTTTGATTCCACTCAATGATCATGTTGCTGCTCCCCCTATGATTATTCCACCCCACCCCCCCAACAGTCTTTACTCTGCCTCCACCCCAATGAACATGTATTTATTCATCACTGCCACAGTTGTTATTATGTATATAGTGCTATTTCTATTTCTATTGTTTTTATTACCATTTTCATTCTTTTATTTCACTTAGTCCTGCATGTTGGAGCTCGAAGCCTAAGATTTTCACTGTACCCTGCAATCACACCTGCAACCCTGTACATGTGACCATTAAGCAATCAGAATCTGAATCATAAATAAACCAATCCATGTCTACCACTCTGTCTACAGGATGAGCAGTGTGCCTACAACGCGTCTGGCATGGGTGCTCAGTGTCGCGGGTTCAAGGAGATCCCTGAGGGAGACGAGTGGGCACTGACCAAGGCTGTAGTCAAAGTGGGGCCTGTGGCTGTGGGCATTGATGCCACCCTCTCCACCTTCCAATTCTACCAGAGAGGTGAGTGACATTCTGCCTCCAAGTACCATGGATAGAAGAATCAACCACTTGAAGTGGTCTAACACACGACACATGCCAGTAGACTCCTAAAGCGCTTCTCTTAAAGCTTATTGACGCTCATTCCTTTACACTGTCATTTACTCAGGTGTGTACTACGACCCCAACTGCAACAAGGATGACATCAACCACGCCGTGCTTGCAGTGGGCTATGGACAAACTGCCAAGGGCATGAAATTCTGGATCGTCAAGAACAGGTGGGTCACAATGCACTGGGCTTATTCAATGGCATCAGGTAATACGTTTCACACTGTTGACCTGAAATGTATTTTTTCAAAATCACAATTCATCCTCTTTATTCTCTCTCTCTCTCTCTCTCTCTCTCTCTCTCTCTCTCTCTCTCTCTCTCTCTCTCTCTCTCTCTCTCTCTCTCTCTCTCTCTCTCTCTGTCTCTGTCTCTGTCTCTCCCTCTCTCTCTCTCTCTCTACCTCTCTCTCTCTCTGTCTCTCTCTCTCTCTCTCTCCCCCCTCTCTAACAGCTGGAGCGAGAGCTGGGGCAAACAGGGCTACATCATGATGGCACGTAACCGTGGGAATGCGTGTGGCATTGCCAACCTGGCCAGTTACCCCATCATGTGAACACCAAGCGGCAGAGTGCACCATGGAGGCAGGGAAGCCAAACCACATATCAATGACTACACCCAATACAGAAAATAACACTATGTTTCTGGAATAGCACATTCATATAGTCTGGAAGTTTGGAGGTTTTTTGCAACCTACTCAAGTCTTACTGTTATATCTTCAAACTGCCAGACTCAATTGTAGTCTGATCTACAGTGGAACAACTATGATTGTGATGAGGAATGTGTGTAGTGCACAGCACTTTACATAGGTTGTATTCAGTGTGTCAGGTCAGGTAACATTGCTGTGCAATGGGAGTTTTGTCTCACTTTCCTGTCAATGCAAAAAGGTCTTGAACTTAGTAAATGTAAGTGTGTGTCGATCAAGATTACTCCTGGTGGGTTTTTTAATGATGTTGACTTTTATTTTATTGTTCAGCACTTTTACACCAAATTCTGATGATTGAATTGTAACATTGTTTTCTATTAAATGGAATAAAAGTTGATTCATTTGAAATGTGAGTGTATGTGCCTGTAAATTTCCCCATTGAAGGGAAGAGATGTGAAAGAAAGACCAACAGAAAAAGGAAGATTAAGGTTCCTGAGGTTTTTCAGCGATGTTAAGTATCTCAAATCAACAATCATTCGGTGTACTTTATTGCAGTGCTGTATGTATACATACACAACAATATGAAGGAAGTATACATGTATTTGTGTTGACTGTTAGATCTGATGAGGATGAATGCAGTACTGATTAGAAGCCTTCTTGAGGTCATGAGATAGAGAGACAATGAGAGAATAAATAGGTGAAAATGTCACATACCAGTTTCATACCAGTAACACCGCTTCCTGCCTCAGACTCACCCTCTCAAACAACAGACTTCCTGTGATCTAGTCTTAAAATCCGATGAAAGCTCTTGTATAGTTAATGTAGTTTGGATTGAATGTAATGTTTATAAATACACTGATGGCAATGTTTAAAAAAAGAGATTGGTAGGTAGCCTACTGTTAAGAGCAATGGGCCAGTAAAATGAACCCTAATTGTTTATATATTTTAACAAATATTTAAGAACAGTGGGCTGGCTAATAGTCAGTATGATATCTGCCTATATATTTTTATATTTTCACCCTAGAAGTCATAGAAGTCATACACATTATAATTAAGGGGTCTATAATATTGTTTTTAAATGCAATGAGAAATAGTATTTTAGCATGGTCAACATAGACATTTATAGATGACACATTCGAAATGGTCAATGAGGAAGTTCTACCACATGACTTTCACAAATATATATCAAGCAGGAAAAGCATCCCACTGAAATCAATTGACGCGCCTTGCTCTCCTCTGAAGTCATCATCAGGTGCAACCGAGTTTTACAAGGTAAACGTTTCTCCGTTTTCAGTCGAGGCAGATAAGACTATTTCAAGTTCATAGTGTAGTTAGCTAGACTCGTTTTAATTAGGAATTTGGTTTTAACTTGACTTTATTTAAAAACATTTTCATAGCATTCGTTTTACTTTCGTTTTTATTTTGTCAGTGTAACATTATTTGCTTATAACCATTCATGCATTTATGTTTTCTTCCTTTTGTGAAATTGTGAAATTCCTCTTTTCATTACAACCTTTTCTGTAACTTGGACAACATCAACATTAATGAGTTGTACAGTTTCATAAACTAGATGATTTCTACTGATAGCCTAGTGGCAATCCTACTGAGATACTTAATTAACTAAATAATAAGCCTACCCAACGACACAATATTCTTATTTTTTATGAAATTAGATAATTTTACCCGTTTTGGGGCTTTCTTTTACGCAGTAGAGATGGGTTAACAACCCGGCACGTCAGATAGCCTAATCTTGAGCACTGAAGCTTCCTATTGAATAGGCCATAAACATTTTTCTATATGCAACGTTTTTGTAGAATCTGAGTGATGGAGTTATTTATTTGATCAGCGTTAAAGACTCTTGATCAACAGTCTGCTAGCGCAACAGTTTCAATAACCGTTGATGGTTGGTTTTGTGACATGCAGAGTCATTGTGTATAGGCTACAGTAGTTCCCGTCGCAGTAAATGGTTATTGAAATGTGTTGAGCTTATTTGCGCAATTTAAACGTAATTGAGCCACACACACACACTATTACTTCCTTATTTGGATACAAAATGAAATACTACAATATAATTGCCTCCTGGTTGTATAACACTTGTCTATCTTCTGTGCAAGCATGATGTTGTGGAGCCTGCTGCTCGCAGTGCTATGTGGCACAGCAGTTGCCCTGTTTGACCCAATGCTGGAACAGCACTGGCAGATGTGGAAGAAGACACATGGCAAGGACTACCAGACTGAGGTGAGATGAACCAGCATCACTGTAAGATGTTTTGGCTAGGATAAGGCCAAGCTGCTACAATAGTGGCATTTAGACAGGTTCTGTTTGCTGTATAGGTTGGAAGTACCACCACCCTTCCCACATACATTTCTTACATATAACTAGCTATCACTGAATGCATTGTGATTCAACCTGTGTGGTTTACATATTTGAAAGTGTATTGTTTTATAAGTCATAGACTGAGATTTTTCTACCCCTGTGTGTGTGGATACCGTGTAGGTTGAGGAGCTGGGCCGAAGGGAGGTCTGGGAGAGGAATCTTCAGCTGATCAGCCTCCACAACCTTGAGGCGTCCATGGACATGCACACCTATGACCTGGGCATGAATCACATGGGGGACATGGTGAGGGCCTCAGGTCACTGACAATGCCAAGGGACAATTTGGAACTGATATCTGAAGTTGTTAGTAAACTTAGCACCAACCTTAGCCTGATTCCATAAAATGTTGATAGTGCGTGTATGGAATAGGATTCCAAAAAACGTATGCAGAATATGTGATGCTTTCAGTAGGTAATGCAGTCAGCCTGGTTTACATGAAGGAAGAGTCAAACATTTAGATTTTGACCTACATGACTATTTATTTTGCTGAGTTCCTTTGTCATTGTTTTCCGGTGTTTGATTTTCTTGGCTAATAGCTGTTGAACTGTTGCTTAAACTGCTTTCCTGAAGACAAGACAGTGCATGCATTCATTCCTAATCTTAGTGATTAATGAGCATGACTGCAAATATACTTCTTTATTCCTCTAGTATGTATAACAAGTGGATGTACCCTTTCATGAGTACGCATCTGATTTGCTTTCTATAAATGCACAAGTAAAAGTATCATCCCATTGCATTACAGTATGTGCCTTTAAATGTATTTGTTATCCTGTTTCAACGTGCATCTTCCTCCAGTTGATGTAGTCTTGGGTTCATGGGATGGATTTATTATACTGATTAAAGTAAGTGATTAAAGTCTGGTCAAGGTGTTGCCTCTCTTGTCAACCATTTTCAGACCCAGGAGGAGATTGCCGAGTCTTTTGCCTCATTGCGTGTTCCTGCTGACCTCAAGAGGGAGCCCTCTGCATTTGTAGGATCCTCCGGTATTGTACCTGATACCTTTGACTGGAGAGAGAAGGGCTACGTCACTGGAGTCAAAACGCAGGTAATGATGAACAGCTATCAGTGCAGTTTGTGCCTGCTCCTTTATATACTGACTTGTATGTGTAACTGATAGATGCGCGCACACACACACACACACACACACACACACACACACACACACACACACACACACACACACACACACACACACACACACACACACACACACACACACACACACACACACACACACACACACAAACTACATGTTAATGTTTTTAAATTGTATATTGTGATGTCTTTTGGCTATAATGTCTTTTTCGCTATGTGTCGGGCCCCAGTATGACTACCTGTCGCCAATGGCGTCAGCTGTCGTAGAAATATTGTTTCAATAATATCTCTCAGATACCGGAACATATGAATTCAAATAGACATTATTACAAAGTAACCAGCCGAGCTGGTCCATGGAGCAACTGCCTTCCCCAGTCTCAGCAAATTCCTTTATACATTTTTAAGTTTACATATATCTTATAGTTCTTCCCCTTTATGTTAATAATCAGCTCATTTTGGCTTCACGCCACTTTGGTTTCCCACTCTAAATTCCTTATCGCGGGCGGCCTTTCCCTGCCCCTCCAAATCCTTGGATTGAATATATTGGTGGCGCAATTGTGACTGTTTGGTTAAAAAATCATTTCAACCCCCACCAAGCTGCAGTCATAAGTACATTCATTATATTGATTATATCATCACCCACCAGGCTATAGTCATAAGTACATTCATTATATTGATTATGACACTTCTTATCCAGGCATACATCTGGATTACAATGTGTGTCTATTTCTTTGGTATATTGACTTTTCTCATGCTATATAGGTGTAATTATAGGTTTCTTTTAAGCTTTTAATGATTCTGTTTTGCTATATTATTATTTCACAATGTGCTACTGGAAAATCACCCATACGGCTAATGGGGATCCTAATAAATAAAATACATTGTGTACATTGTACTGTTGTATGTATATCATACATTATATGTATTATCTTTTTTAAACTAATGGTAAATATCCTTGGGATGAATTAAAGTTGTTGTTACGGTATAATAACTGATATCAGGATGTTAAAAGACAGAGCTGTCTCTTTTCAGGTCTTACTTCCTCTGTTTGTTTACTGTAGGCCTCTTCCTTGTTCTCAGTCATTTAATTCGTTCCTTTTTTTGTGAGGAAGTCGTCGGCTTAAGTGCTAGGGTGTGCAAGTTTAAAACCACTGAATGACAAGCACTGCATGTCTGCACAACATCAACATTTCCGTTACACTTTATTGTGCCAGTAAAATGGTTCTGTATTACATAGTAATACCGCTAAGCACTATTTGAAACCAACTTGTGAATTATATTGCACTTTTTTTTTCTCCTTTTTGTTTTATTGCATGTTTCAGAAACCATTGCCACCACATAATTTATTGTAGATGTAACGGTAATGAAACAGTACTGTAAAATAAGGTAAACTAATAGGACTCTCAAATCAACTTTATCCAGGTATTAGATGTGGATTGCTTCCCTAACAATTGTGTTGTCCATAGGGCTCCTGTGGCTCCTGCTGGGCATTCAGCTCTGTAGGGGCCCTGGAGGGCCAGCTGATGAAGACCACAGGTAAACTGATAGACCTCAGCCCCCAGAACCTGGTGGACTGCTCCTCCAAATACGGCAATAAGGGCTGCCACGGTGGCTTCATGACCAAGGCCTTCCAGTATGTCATCGACAACCAGGGCATTGACTCTGACCAATCCTACCCTTACAAGGGAGTGGTGAGTATAAACTAGTATTAACAGTATTAATAGTGTGTAGCTGGGGTCAGCTGCCCTTGGTAAGTAGCTGCAGTAACTAGCTGGTTGTAGCTTATTTCCCACGCCACATTAGCCTTGTGGAGTAATATCTGACCCCTTTGTTGTCTTGTCTCCCCTGTTAGCATCAACAGTGTAGCTACAACCCTGCTCAGCGTGCTGCAAACTGTTCCAGGTACAGCTTTCTGCCTGAGGGGGATGAGGGGGTTCTGAAAGAAGCGCTGGCCACCATCGGACCTATCTCTGTTGGCATTGATGCCACCCGACCTAATTTTGCCTTCTACCGCAGCGGTACGGAAAAACTTAATTTCAACTTCTTGGGTCATGTTTTTACATTTTAAGGACAGTATGGTCTTGACGTTGGTAATGTATATCTCAATCTGAAACGATGTGGATTTTATTGTGTAATTGTCCACTTTATGGTCAACCTATTGACTTTGACTTGTGGAGAAATGCATATATATTGAGGGTTGACTTGTCATTGTCCAACCCATGTATAATTGTAGGAGTTTACAATGATCCAACTTGCACAAAGAAGACAAACCATGCTGTCCTTGCTGTAGGATACGGTACCCTGGGCGCGCAGGATTACTGGCTGGTGAAGAACAGGTAAGGGGATGTAGAACTTCACTCACAGTTTCCATCTTAAAAGCTCCATCTGCTCTTCTGCTGTTCTGTATCTAGTTATTTAGTCAAACAGGGCTACTGTTCAGAGCTGAGATGAAAAGATCCTCCAAGTGGACTTGTATTCAACTAGATGACCCTTTTCAAACCTCCGTCTGCTCCTTTGTTTTATTCCGACAAACAGGACCATGGTGAAGGGTAAAAATGGAAGTCAAAAGAGAAAGTGAAACTCAAATTGGGCTTTAGACAAATGAACCTTGGTAGTTTGGGATTTAATGCTATTGTTTATTGTGGGGTTATTCAGCTGGAGGTCTGCGGCCCCTTAGGGGTACTGCAGGGGGTCTGTTTTTAGGAATATCTCTAGCAACAACAGAATAAACAACATACCTACTGTAGAAAACAGGAGAATATCTTCTTTCTACACTAAAAACATCTATAAAAACAACATGCTAAAATGTCAAAGATTTTACTGCATTACAGTTCATATAAGGAAATCAGTCAATTTAAATAAATTCATTAGGCCCTGATCTATGAATGTCACATGACTGGGAATACAGATAGGCCTATGTTGATCACAGATACCTTCAAAAAAAAGGTAAGGGCGTGGATCAGAAAACCAGTCAGTATCTGGTGTGACCACCATTTGTCTTATATTTTTGTTCGGTATAATAATGTAAATGGTATCTCTTAACTCCAAATTACACTGATTGGAGCCAATTACACTCACTGGAGTATCTAACATAGGCTTTGAAAAAGCGTCAGCGAATAGGCTACCAGTACGGCATGTGTCGCTGGCTGCTGGTTAGCTGACTAAACTCAACTCCACGGTGAAGGAGGTTTCTGATCAACTCCACCAACGGAGTTGAGCAGAGACCAGGCTTTGTGGAATTTAAGCTCTGACTACATTGATTTGCCCAAGGTCAATACTTAAAAAATATATATATTATGAAATGTTTACCTTGTACTGTTTGTCCTCTGTAGTTGCGTGTCTTTCTTTGTTTGATGAAATCCATATTTTTTAAATAAATGTTTTATCAAATACAACCACTGACTGTTTGCTCGATGATGGTAACTCAGTGCGACTGTGCATGTGCCAATTGAATCTCAGATGAAGTAGGCCTAGGTCTCCAAATGCTCATGTCCGATCAAATCGCACAATCTTGGCCTACATCATCGGAAATTCAATTAGCACATTTGGCACGACTTGCCCTCTTCGAGAAACAGAAACGAGCAAACAGTCGGTGGTTGTACTTGATTAACATTCATTGAAAAAGAAAGTCACGCAACTACAGAGGACAAACATAGGTACAAGGTAAGCCTTTCAGAATTTACTTATTTTTAAGTATTGACCTTGAGCGAATCAATGTAGTCGGAGCTGAATTTCACAAAGCCTGGTCTCTGCTCAACTCCGTTGGTGGAGTTTATCAGAAACTTCCTTCACGATGGAGTTGAGTTTAGTCAGCTAGCTGCTGGTAAACTTTCTTGATTTGGACATACATGGCTGGCTAACCTTTGTTTAACAGCTAAATAGCTGCTCTTAGCGGAAATGTGTTTGGAGTTACCTCTCTAGCTAATTGGCAGTGTTGGGTAGGTTACTTTCTAAAAGTAATCCATTACAGTTATTAGTGACCTGTGCAAAATTGTAATCAGTAACCAGTAACATAACTTTTGGATTACCCAAACTGAGTAATGTAATCTGATTACATTTAGTTACTTTTAGATTACTTTCCCCTTAAGAGGCATTAGAAGAAGACTAAACTGTAGGCTACCAATTGAACCACATCTATTGCAGGATAAATCAATGTTAAAGTTTACATAGCTGGCCATATATGAATGTTACATTTTACTCTATGGGTTTACTCTATGGGTTGGCTATGTAGGCTTCTTGAAGACCTCAGGTTTATTGAGTATTGATGTTCATTGGAAATATGTTTCAATCTTCCTCACCCTCTGTCTAGCTGGGGCTTATCGTGGGGAGACCAGGGATATATACGGATGTCACGCAACAAGGACAACCAGTGTGGCATCGCCTTGTACGGGTGCTACCCTGTCATGTAACTCCTGCTTATCAAAGTGGCCTAACTGGAAAAACGGAGCCCTTTTATTCATTGAATGTAATTCATTTTTACTAGCTCCATTGTTTTAGTCTTGTTTTTACCATTTCACTTTCTGTCACTTTCTGTCTATATAGACAGTACTTCTTTAAAAGAGTTTTTAGAAATCATGTATAAGGCAAATGTGATTATCTACATTATCACTGTATCTAGCGTTCTGTCCAGGGGGTGTAGTTGTACATCAAGTTGCCTCACGCTACAGAAACAGGAGCTCTTGCTCGTATGAGCCGTTTTAGCTCGCACATGCCAAGGCTCGTACAAAGCTACTTACTTGCTTAAATTAAAGTATATTTTGTCATCGAATAAATATAACTTTTAAAGAACTGATTTGAATTGAATTAATATTTCTACCTCCAAACTGTAGTGACTGTAAATTGCAATGTGTGTTTATTTCCATTTCCTCAGTCACAGTCAAAATGACAAGTATGTAGACCTACATCATATGTGTTGCCATGCAGCGTGAATGAAGTCAGCAAACTAAATTGGGTTACAAATGAGTCATTTTAATTTTTTGGTGCAACATCACAACAAACAATTTCACATGAGGTATTCAAAGGGATTCTCTTTAGTTGTTACAAAATGTCCCACAATGATTGACATTTAAAGTGTTATGTTTTAAGCCTTTGGTTGGTTAGCCACATTCATTAGTTAGTCTAACACATGGACGAGAATGGCACGATAAGTATGGTGGGTGAGTCCTAGTTTAGGAACCCAGACACAAACCCATGTCAAATACAATATTTCCCTCAATTTGGCCTCGTTAAAGCTTTTGAATGGAGTCATTTATTCCTGCTTCCAACAGTGGGATCAAACAGTATTTCAAATACACTAACATATTGGAAAAGGGGTAATGGTTTTACAAATGTGAAAAAATAGCTTTAGTCTCCTCTTGACCTTTTGTTTTTGGTTGAACTCTTGATTCTTGGGCTTTCATAACTGTTACAGTAAGTCACATGATTCTAGTTTGGTACAAGGAATAGGCAACGTTGATTACAGCAAGATCCTCCTTGCTTGGATTGTCACCTACTTTTTTGGTCTTGAAAATGATTATATACAGATTATTGGTAAATATGACTTCTGTAATGCACTGGACTACGCTTTGGTTGGATGGGGCTTGGTTGCTCCTGTAACAGATTGATTCCAGCACATTTGGTTTTCAAAAAGCATGAGAGACAGATGGACAGACAGATAGACAGAAAGGATGGAATCTTTGGTTAAGAAACTTATTTGCCACACAACATCTCAAACAGTTGAGGTAGATGGGTAAGTATTCATGTACACGGGGACAAAGGGAACACTGGGGTTACAGAGTCAAAATACTTCCTCTACAGTCACAACTTCATGTCAATCTCTCAGTTCCAACTACAAATGCTGAACCTAAAAATACTGTGCTACTTAACACATCTCACTGGACTTCACTATCTTTGGATTTCTGGTGTACTAATTAAGATGGAATGATAACCCCACTTATAGTACAAAAACAATATCAGAGGGTATCCATGTATATTCAGTTATACTTTGGTATATAATGTACCTGTGTTTTTAAGCCCCAGAAGAGCTTGAAAACATTGTCGACTAAGATGTCCTTTAATCTAGAGAGACATTTCTTTACGATCCACTAGGGGGTGCAACAGGCTAAATTGATGACAGACCATCTGCAATAGTCTTATCAACTCTCCATTCAAAGGAGAGTTCTCTCCTCAGTTAAGACAGAGCCGACAATGACTGAGAAGTCTCTCTCCCATTTGAAGGCAGACTCTATTCTAAAATATGGGCAGCGGGGAAAAAATAAAGGTGTCATGGGGACCTATCCTATTGTCTTTGATAGAACACCATATGACAAGCTAGAAAACAAGGAACATCAAAAGTGGTAGGGGTTTTCATGTTCCCTGCACCAGACTGGCCCCCTCCCTCGGTCCCAGCATGCTTACAATTGTTGCTCATTAAACTTTAATTCTACTCTATTGTGCCCTTCCACCCCCTCTCCCAAAACATTGCACCCTGTTCAGGGGTGATTCAGCCACTTCTCTGATCTCCCCGCCCCCTTTGAATACCCCTAAACCCACGGGTCTGGCCAGGAGCAGACCCTTAGACCAGATACGCAGAGAGGAGACAGATGAAAAAGGCTCCCTTTGAAGTCTGCAAAAGTCGATGGCCTCTTTCATGACCGCCCATCTTTCAAGTGCACGCTGTGAGGGGGCCCCGACAACACGCCCCTCCCAAGGTTAAAGACAGGAGAGGCGCACGCTAGCTGGTGGACAAGCTATCCCTCCCCAGTACCTGACAAAGCAAAACCGAGAACACGCTAGAGGAGCCTGTGGAACTGAGAAGACTGGCAGAAGGGATGAGTCTGGAGGATGGTGAAATCAAATTGAGCAGGACATAGACAGGAGTGTGTGCACTGCAGCAAGGGGAGTCACTGCTATGCAAACCCCAGGAAGATGCACAGCATGCATGTTTCCATGGGGTCTCAAAGGATTCACACTTAAGAGCCTGAAATGCTCCGTAAGTGCATCCCTGGACTCTCCAGACACTCCGCTGAATGATGTTTGAACACAATTTTACAAGCAACCTGTGAACCTATGAGATGTCACATTACCACAACATTCAAACAAGCTTAGCCTTGGCATAAGACCTGACCACAGAGACATTTGCCAATAGTAAAGAAATCCCCATTATTCTACAAAACAAAGGCCTTAAAGAGAGAGATACGTAACATCACTGGGAGTCGGGGGAGAGGAAAGGGGTTTAGGCCATACATTCAGGGAGGACAATCTTAATCTTTGGTATTACGATGGGATTCTACAACTAAAAGTACCCATCAGAAAAAAAATCTGTTTCACACAGACATACAAAGCATTATTAAATAAATACTTACAGTATATAGATAGCATAAATAAACAACCAAATAAATAGAGAGAAACAAAAGAAAAACAATAAATACAGAAATGCAGTAATAAATACATTGATCAGTTCAGCAATGGCATTTTAAATTCTTGCTCCAATGAAACTGGTTAAAAGGAGGCATGTTAAAACCGTCCCTTGAGGAACTAAAATGACCTTGGTGTACGCAGCAAGACTGGAACAACAACTCATACTTCCATTGGATTTCTATAAATAGAGCAATGTGCTTGAAATCTGTACAAAAGGGCTGAAAGAATCACATTCCTCCATTTTCTAGGCGTCTGTAAAAAAAGATTTGCAATGGAGCCGAGGTTTGTTCAGTTAAGTGTTTTGAAACATGAGTGGAAAAAATACTACACCATTACTATACATTGTGTTACAAGTACTTCTTTCCTTTGCGTCCGTCGTGTTCAAAGTGTTTTGGTTGAGTCAAAATGGCTACAGAGCTTTTGTTTGGTAGGTCAGTCAATGTCTTAAAGCTGGAGGGTTGCATCAAAAAGTCTCTGACTTGGCATCCCTTGAAATTCTGCCCTTATTTACTGATTCTGTCCCAATTTAAAGTGAGACACACCAAGGTTGCTCCTTGAAAACTGTGATTCATTCAAGCTGGAACCGTTGTCAAGAAGTGTAAAATAAAAGTCAAGGTTCTCGTGACAGGTAATGATTGAAAACTGAGAATCGTAGAGAGAGAAATAACCTCCTGATCATCCAAAGAGTTCTGCAGTCCTACGAACCGTGTTATATGGGAAGACATGCCGCATTCTTTCGAAAACGTGATGGAGCTATGATTTTGTCACAATCCCCATGTTATTCTCTGTGACCTTTGTCTTGACTCAGAGAAACAAAGGACATAAGATGGAGATCTGTCAATGTAATGGGTGGTGAAAATTTGAATTAGGGGTGTTATGCAATGCAGCGATGCCTCTTGATTTCTCTTTCTAGTAAGGGAGATGAAATTAGCCCTGAGGGCAAAAAAAAGTCCTGATTATTAATAGCCTCATAACCATATTATTCCTTGTGTCATAATAAAAAATAAAAAAGTTTAATCTTTAACTCTGGATTGTTGGAAAAGGACCCGTAAGTAAGCATTTCACTGTTAGTTTACACCGGTTGTTAACAAAGCATGTGGCAAATTAAATTTGATATGATTTCATAACCTACCATATTCAAATTGAATGTTATGAAATGATAGAAATCAAGGGTGCTCACTGTTACCCTCTTAAAATTTGAATAAACTATTCACCCACGACCATTCCAATTATAGGAACTTGTCTCATACAAGTTCTCATATTATTCTGGGTATCACCCCTTCAATATCAAGGAGTGATCAACTTTGGTTTGAAATGCTCTGTGATAATTCTTCATAAAAACGAAACTACGCCAACTCCATCACTCCCTCTAATAACGAGGAGTACATTATTACGCCTGATCTCTACCTAGACCAGTCTATGTGCCCTCTGCTGCCACGACGCCCACCCAGCCCACCTCTATCCCATCAGGCCGTGCTGCAGGACACGGCGGAGGAGGACACGCTGGAGCCCGAGGAGCCTGTGGAGGAGGGGCGGCCCTCTTCTGCCCACTTGTTGACGTTGCGGCGCCGGGCGTTCATGAAGAAGTTGCTGACGGTGGAGAGCTCCAGGCCCAGCTGCTGGGAGATGGTGACCTGGAGGTCCTTGGCTGGCCGGTGGTTCTCCCGGAAGATGGCCAATAGGGTACGTCTCTGGAGGTCTGTGAACACCAGCCTGGTGCGCTTGGGGCCCTGGTTGCGCTCCAGTTTACTCTGCTCCTGCTCCTTCCGCTTGCAAGCTGTAGGCAGAAGAAGTAGAAAAATGGGTTAGCTAAAACAGACTGGCTAGCTAACTAGGACAAATGGATTAGCTGAGAGAAAGGGGATTTCTTGAAGGAAAACAGATTAGCTAAGCAAGTTTGATTCGCTAAAAGAGATGAATCAGCAACTTGTTTCACTGCACAGTTGGTAAAGTAAACCTAATCCACCAGAAATCTAGACATTAGGCTGTCACACTATTACATGCAAGTAGGCCACTTAACTTGGATAAATGCTTACTAGACAACTAGACTAGGCCTAAAAATAATTGTTGTCATGGACATTATCCCCCACCAGCAAAGAAAAAACGTAAAGTAGGCTACAGATAAATAACAAATAAAGAAGTTATTCTAGGCACACATTTCATTTTTTAAAGAATAGGTCAACATTGACATTTTAGTCATTTAGCAGACACTCTTATCCAGATTAGTTAGTGCATTCATATTAAGATAGCTAGGTGGGACAACCACATATCTCAGTCATAGCAAGTATATTTTTCCTCAATAAAGTGGCTAACAGCAAAGTCAGTGCTAGTGGGAGGGAGTCAAGTGCGAGTGTTAGTTCACGAAAGGCAAATGCAGTGTACACGTCACTGGGCTAGGCTACTCTGTTTTCTGTTGGCATGTGCAGACCTGTGACAGGTCAGTGCGCCTGTGTGACACCTGACCTGTGTGTGGTGGGAAAATTAGGTTAACACAGCTCATGTACATTAGCAAACGGGGAGTTTTCAGAATTAGCCTACGCTAGACTAGAGCATGAAATAAAATGTCAATTTTACCTTCTGCACAACAACACTGGCTTCTTCAATCGACCTAACTGCAGTTCTGGCTTATGTTGTTGCTATTACTGACTATCAAAGGTTTGTTTAATAATTACTGTTACAGTTTTACCTAAACATTTTCACACATTTACTGGTAAGACTCGGCTACAATTTCGCTTCGCTTTCATTTCGAATTTCAGTTTGACTAAATTCCAAGTCGTTGTTTTCCATTTACACTTATCCAGGACAGAGGACGGAGATGTAGCAATGGGGGCAGAGGCTGTCATTCTACAGGAATAACAGACGTTTTCCAAGGCAAAAAAGAGAAGCCAACTTGAGGTAGGCAAAATTGGCCATGCCAACCTAATAGCATCCAAATGTAGACTATAACAAGCAATTTTTGCAGTAAAGTCCCTAAAGTCTTTTTGCATTAGGATGGTAAATGACTGTCTATGTGCAGGTCTGTGCATCATTCACAGGAGGGTGAAAAGTGTTTGTGCTATTCACACACAATTGCAGTCCGGGATCATAGTATACAGCATCCCGTGCAGTCCTCATAAGGAAAAAGAGCATCATGTCTGAGAGAAAATGCAGTAATTGGTATATATATATTGTTCAATGTTTACATGTAGCCTAATTAGAGTGTTGAGAGAAAACGGTATAGGCTATGGCCTGTGTCTGCAGTGCATCCATATGAGGATTAGACAATACAAAGTGTATGGGCTACTCTGCCCACAACTAAACATTTGACCACATATACAAGGAGGCCTACAATAGATACTGTATGTACTGGAAATACTACACCCACCGTTGTCTTTGTAAATGAAGACAGCCCCCCCCCCCCCCTTCCTTCTTCCTCCTTTTCCCTCCTCTTCCCCGCTGACTTGTCTTAGTGGACACTCCAACATCATTCGTTTCTCATAAAAGTCATTTACATGAGGCGGAGAGAGTGAGTGATAATCACTGTAGGGAGAAGTCATTTATTTTCTATTAAATAGGTTACGTCAGAGAGGATTGAAACAAGCAGAGTCTGCACTGCTCCGAGTGTTCAGAAGCCCTAAGTGGACTAAAACATATTTGGGTGACTCTTGTAATTACCTAAATGCACACTTTTAAGACGTCTCAATCAGCAGTGTGTGGTTGTATTGCTTTTTTGCTGATGGTGAAGGGCTTTTTAAAGCGTAAGCAGTGACACACCACACACACACACACACACACAGCGAGGCTGCCCCCAGTCTCAAAAAAAGGCGCTGAGATGTTCAATAGATAGATTGGCTTACTGTATATCTCCCCATTGAAAATCATCTCACACACTGAGGGTTGATAGGCCTAATATTTGCTGTAAACCCACAGTAGTGCAAATGATAACCGGCAATTCAAAGACAATTTATACATATTTTATCATTAGGACATTTATTAGCAGTGCCATAATAACGACGACATTTCAAATTCACTAGCCTATAGCTGAGGTCTAGTTTAGCAAATGTGGATGTTGTGCCTTAATACACTGTGCTGTAATTCCCACTGTATATTTACTCTGAATCATTATCTGAAGGAAATGTTAGACTCGGAGATGTCTAACCTCTTGTCAATTTGAGATTACAGGGCCTGTTAGCTTTCAGGCATCTACAGCTCATTTACATTTCTGAGAATTATCGAACCATGTCTCATTAAAATCTGAACGGACTGAAAATTCAGAAACATGTCAATATTACCACAACTAAAATAAATAGGTTTTCCCAACTGCTACATGTTTTACTGGCATTATACATTCCTACCATGTCAATACGAAGACTGCAGCTATAGAACCCATACTGTCCTGTGCTCAGAAACACATTGTAATGAAAGCAATGACATGAAAGTTGTGGTTAGTTTGCTTGTACTGTGGAATTATGGGTTGTTGGAGGAGTCAGGGTGTCCTACACCTCCTTTTTTCCTCTGCCCCTCCATCCTATCCTTTTCTCCCTCCCTCACTGGCGATCATAACGCAGACCATTAAGTAAATGCTTCCTTATGCTGTAATCATGTGTAAAAGGCTTGCAATTACCATGCTATAAATCCCTGGCACTGGGGCTACTCCTGGAGACATAAATATTCCCCTATAGGCTTCTTATGATCGTGGGAACAGCCCCTGATCACGATGTATGCCCTTGTCTCGTGTTGCTGAAACGTGATCGAAAGCCCTTTCCCTACCCCCCGGCGTCTGAACCTCCACCCCCTCCTAGCCGATCCCCTCCCTGTCTCCCCCCTCCAGCCCCAGCCCACCCCCTGCTGATTTCTTGGGCCAGGGGCTGATAGAAATTATTGATTAAATCTGTGCAGCTCAGACTCCTCGACCCATAGAGGCTGGTTAACCCCTTCCGTGCCAGAATGGGGAGCTGCAACAACCCGATAAAAACAACATTGTTTGTTTGGGAGACTGGGCTGTTAAAACCATACTGGAATGTTACAATTTTTTATATGCAAATGTTTCCCTTGTGACCTTTGAGCTAGGATAACTGAACTGAATATAGCAGCGTATATACAGTGGATTGGCTTCATAGCTTTCATTACTGGGGGATGGCGCAGCCACTGGACCTGAGACATAAACCGCATTGACCTTTCTTATTCATTTAGACCTTCAGTCAAGGGCTTCAGCCATCATCTTTAAAGTTGGGTTTCCTGATCCCTCACGACTTAAAGTGTTCAAGCACCACTGTGTGGTCTTTAGCTGCACCCTGCCTTCTTCTCTGACTAACGCCTGATTGCCTCCTCCACAGCCTGAGGTGGGCCTGAAGATGCATCTAATATACCGTGCCAGAGAGCATAACCTCTAAACAGGAGAAAGAAAAAATAACCTTCTCCATGTAAGCTCTTCAGAATGTCTCCACATAAAGAGGAATATTAAAAGACGATGGCATTACATAATCAGGTCCACCATTTATCCTATAGCTTTGCATAATAAAACATTTTCTCGAGGGAAGATAACTGGCATGATAAAAATGAACATGGAGAGCTGGCTGAGACACTGACATGCTGAAGGAGCTGATGGGTATTTAAGGAAGTGCTGCATTAAGGTAGATCATCTTAAAACTTGAGGCGTGACGGAGAGAACACTTGAGCTATCTTCAGACTAGGGAGCACAGGGCACTGTGCATTCTAATTCCTGTCTCGATCTGCCGATGCGGTCGAGGTATGTGTGGGCATGGCGTGCTGCTCTTTCCCATGGAAATCAATAGAGACTTGTAATTAAACAAAAGGGGGTTGGCTGGGAAGGGAAAAACAACCCCCTCAGAAAGTAGGTTATTTAGAAAAGTGCAGAGCTGTCCAAATTGTGCCTTTGCTAATAACTAAATATGCAAGTTTAGACTGTGTGGGGGAGAAACATTGTAAAATGTTAGTACGCTTGCAATACATCCCCCATGTAAGCTCCTTAATTTTTTATGACTAGGATTGATCTGCTCCTTGAATTTTGAGCAGTGAGTCGTGAAAAAAAAATCTATGACCGTTGAGGTAAAATAACAAGAATACCGCAAGATAATCCAAATTGTTGGGTCATCTATCATAAAAAGGTGGTGTTTCCACAAAATGAAAAAAAGTATATTGTTTACAGATGGCACAACACCTCAGTGGCAGGGGGAAAACATGTCCTCCTTGCACAATAACACTGCTTCAAGTAAAGATTGGATGCATTGAAGATATACTGTAGACAACAAAGCTGTCACATAACAGAAACTCTGCAAATCTAAACAAGATAATTCATCACTTTTAACTGGGTTGAGTATGATTAGTGTAAAATTTTGTCAAACTGAGGATGTACACATGTGTTCAGAGAGCTACACAATCAAAGATCAATAATTGTAAGAGGATTGCAAGAGTGCACAATCATTACTTATGAGCCCTATTGTGCTTTTGGGCTTAATCAGTTAGGCTGCTGACAGATAGTGAAAAGCTGTGATCAACTGTGCTTGCTTACACAGCTCACAGACCCCTGCCGACATATGCACACTCCTCTCAGCCCATATCATATTACTGTGTTCACTTGGATCTCTTTCTGTGCTTCGTGTATCAGATGGGTTCTCAGTCTCTATGGAGTGACAACACTGTAACACAGCGCTGTATATTGTGGTATCTTCTTCAGTGCATATCCGCAAAGAATATCAAATGCCAACCAAATCATGTCCTGCCTTTTAAAAATACATGTTTTTTTTCATAATGTTGTTTTATCTTGTACTCCCATTTCACAAATATTCATTTTATTTTTCTAAGATATGGGGATTTCATATGAAGTGTGGGTGAAAGCACAGGTGTATGTTTACACAACAGAAACAACATTTCCTAACTATCTCCCCAACTCTTAACTTCAGGCATGCACAAACAAATAGTATATTATGGCGGTTTTATGGCAGGTTTCACCAACAATAATCCTTGTAATTATGATCTCCATGGTTCATTTAAGAAGGGAAAATGTCCATTCTGAAGGTTTAACTAGATCACAATACATTGTCTACCCTGCTCCTTGAATGCTTTGTAACATGTATTTTGTGAGAGGCCTAAAATGTGAAAGGCATGACCGTACAAACTATGGACCTATCATTCAAATCTATCCTTTAGGAACATAGGAAAGGCACAACTAGTTTTTCATTCCTCTGAGCAGCATACAGATCGTGTTGGATTTTTGGAGAAAAACATGGAGAGGTGGAGAGAAATGGAAAACGATCTTACCCTCCAGCCGCAGTGAGGCCATCCTTTGAAACTCTGGCTCCTGCAGCCAGCGGGACATCCTCTTGAAGGTCTCGCGGCCAGACTTGAGCTTGCCCCAGGGCTTGGGGTTTCTTAGGAGGTCAGACAGAGTGCCCTGTGACCTACACAGCACCCTCTCTGCAAAGATGGCCTGGGGGATGCTGTACCTCTTCAGCTCAGTGATGATCCTCTGGGCCACGTCCCTGGTGTCGATCTCCTCTCCAGCCCCTCCACCTCCACCGCCCTGGGAGCTGGGCAGCATGCCCTCAATGCTGGGCGAAGAGGACGAGGAGTGGGGGAGCTCCCCGGCCTTTGAGGACTGTTGGCTGGGGTGGTGGTGTTGGTAGTGCTGGCTGTAGATGTGAGGATGGTGGCTGGGCGCGTGTTGGTGAGCCTCCATCTTGTTCAGCTGATGGCTGACCGACGAGTCGCCGCCCAGCCCTGGAGGGGACATCTCCCTGCCAAAGTCCGCCGTCCTGCAGAAGATGTTGCCCCCATGGACCTCGTAACCACTTGGAAGCATCTGGCCACCATTGCCGTTGGGGCTGTTTCCCAGGCTCCCGTAACCGTGCATGGGTGTCCCCAAGCCAGAGCCTGTAGAAGGTGGCGAAAGGCTCTGTGTCATCCCCAGATCTTTGCCGTAAGGGTTGTAGAAGTTGCCACCCAAGCCTCTGTCCTCACGCATGAGAGTAAAGCTCCCGATGACATTGCTGACCGGCAGGCAGGGATGGTGGTGGTGATGGTGGTGGTGAAATTTGTCATCGAAGGGCTGCAGGGGGGTTAGTGTGGTGTACGTGCTGCCACAGCTAGATGGAGCATCTCCTCCATAGCCCAGGGCTGACATGGAGTGGTCGAAACCTGGAGGTCGGTGCTCAGGCTCCAGGGACATGGAGTGCCCCCCAAGGGAGGGCCTGGGGAAAGCAGCTGAAAGGTCCCGTGAATGCAGCATCGCTCTGCCATCCTGACTGTGGAGCTCAGAGTGGATTTGGACAGACATCTCCCCTAGGCTTCCATCCATTTTGAATTCAGTTAATTGACCTTTTTTTCTATCTTGATGGTGTTGTTTCAGTAGCCTAGTTGTTGTTTAACAGTAGTCTAACAGTCTGGATGGCCCTTCTCCTGTTGCACAATACTATTGATTTATTGATTTCTGAATGGATTGATTTATGAGCTTCTATACTGTCTAATTAATTATCTGATAACAACTTAAGTATTCTCTTTAAACTCCTTCAAACTCCAGGAAATCAAGTGTGAAGCAGCTTCAGTAAGATTAACTATCACATTATTTGGATTTGTGCTACAACACTCTTCTCATCCTTTCTTTGGGGCTCAACTGTGTTCCTCCGCAGATTCGTCGCTCTTTTGCCTGCGGGAGATCAAATGTTTACTCGTCTGTATTTTAGTTATAGCCTGCTCATGCAAGTGCTTAGTGACGTCTAAGCTATTGTAGACTATAACCACAGTCACAAGCATTTCAAACATTAAGAGTATTTTTTCATTCCTACGAGAGCCGATTAATGCATATGTAACACAAAAAAAGGCAAATCCACTCTTACAAATCACATTATTGCCTCTCATGCAAAGTTCTGAATACTCGATGAGCGCGCACACGATTATTTGGACATTAACGTGCGTCATGCTTGTATATTTCTCAACACAACACGGACAACGAGTGGTGGTTATATGTTCTATTTAGGAAATGTCTGAGCATTTAAGTTGTTTTGAGATATAACGACACCAAAAATAAACAGATATGTGGCCTCTTAATTTTATTCATCCTACCTTATTCCGTTATATGAGCGCATCCGCGTCTGTTGTCGGTCCTCTGCATCTCTCCGATTGTGTCGCTTGTCTCTTGTCTTCCAGCCTGTCGGCGCAGATTCACACAATTGGTCAGATGCATGGAGGGATGCTTCACACAATAAAACAAGAGGCCAAACAATTGGCGGTTAGGTATACGTCGTCCTTTCCCTGTCCTTTCGTATTTTTTTTTTAAGTCAAACGTCCAACTGTAGCCTCGCTCTTCTCTACCTAGCAGCTCTCCTCTTTTTCTTTCATTATCTCGTGAGATTTTCCTCCTCCTCTTCCCTCAGCCTGCTACTTCATCGATTTCAGCCCCACCAACTCTTTCGCTTCTCTTCCTCCCCCGCTCACACT
Organism: Salvelinus alpinus; assembly: GCF_045679555.1. Classification (NCBI taxonomy): domain Eukaryota; kingdom Metazoa; phylum Chordata; class Actinopteri; order Salmoniformes; family Salmonidae; genus Salvelinus; species Salvelinus alpinus. Next base: position 45,533,731 of record NC_092089.1, on the reverse strand, counting down.
CGCTCCTTTCAGTAAGCTACGTCACAGTCTTAAAAATCGGACAGATGTGCAATGAAATTCCAACTCCAATTAACCCTTTCGCTTCGGCCAACGTCTCCAGGGAGGGGGCAGGGTTTGACCAACTAGGTGAAGACGAACCCTTTCTCACAACCCCAAAGATAAGCCTTTTTATCTAATAGCATGCAGAGCTTATGAATTTTGCGAACATCCTGACCATGGCTCAGCTATTTAATTCACCTGATCCTGGACTGCAACGGTTAGGCTACTGTAGCTCATTGAGATAGCTTACTGTGTTGTGCTTTTGTGTCCATCCATGCTACACAAACCTATTATTACCTTTAGCCTGATGACGGACTGCAGATTTAACTGTAAACAATTGTGTCCATATTTTCCTTTATTATTATTATTATTACTAGTAGTGGTAGTAGTAGTAGTAGTAGTAGTAGTAATAGCAGTAGTAGTAGTAGTGGTTGAATTCTTCTTATTATTGTGTGATTATTATAATAGTACCCTGTTACTATTATTATTAGGCATAGTGGCCTATTAGTAATAACAAAAGTTATTAGTCATGAATATGCAATTATAAGAATCGCATTACAGTCTTATTGACTATTGAAAATATATTTATATTGACTACATGGTGTAGACTCTCACCACCCATTTTAGAATACCTAAATCTGCATCTCTCCATAGGGCTCATCTGAATTATATTATAATGTCCTCCTGCTTTAAAGCTTTTTTTCTTTTTTTCTTATTTTGGAGATTTGAGGGAAATGTAAATCCAACCTCTTACACATAAACGTTGTCAAGTGACACGCTTGTAACTGATTAAATTAGGGAACCTCTTAATCAGCCCTCAAACCACGGTTGAGCAGGCCCATTGACACCAGACTGCGTACTTCAATATGTAGTTCTAAACAAGATCAATGAGGCCATTCGTTTCAATGCGACCTTTTTACATAAGATACTCGACCTATAGCAGATATTGCTCTGGCTTTTCATTTAACACAGCACATACTTGGTGAGTCCACTGTGTGTGTGTGTGTGTGTGTGTGTGTGTGTGTGTGTGTGTGTGTGTGTGTGTGTGTGTGTGTGTGTGTGTGTGTGTGTGTGTGTGTGTGTGTGTGTGTGTGTGCGTGCGTGCGTGCGTGCGTGCGTGTGTGTGTCAGATAGAGAGATTTGGGAGTTGAGAGAAGGAGATGTGGTTGATACTAGGCATACTAATCATATCTAACTGTCAGTTTAATTTTCAGAGATGAGCAATTCTGGGGTTTGAAAAAATTCCGTGTGCGGTGGGACCGATGCCTTCCCGGAGCAGATGCTGCCCTATCGATCCGCGCCGAAAAAGCCTGGATGGTGAGATACATGTATGGATAGCAAGTAGCTGGAGGTAAAATGGTCAGCAGCTACAGAGCGAAAATAAAAAGGTCTTTTAGGAGGTCGAGGTGAAAGTTCACCTTCTGTGGCTGGAAAACTCGAGAAGGCATGCTGACACCCGAGCTTCAGCACTCAGACGCTGGCCTGGAGTATGTGGTCCTCAAATTCGCGTCAAATCCGTATTAACAATATATGTAATTGACAGAAAGACAAACAGTAGGCTACTGTTTTTATTTTTGTCAAATCAGTACATTGATTAAGATTATACAAAAACAACACCAGGCTATTCTCGACGAAATCAAAAAGAGACTGTCCGGGTTATTTATCTCTGCCAAAAAGCAAATCAATAGCCTATATATCGTCATATGGACATTGTTTTGTTTTTGACCTATGCTGCTATCGTGCTAAAACGCAACCCTGCTGTCATCTTTAATGATTTTGTAAAGGCTACTGCTCACATAAAATGCTTAATTCATAGATTTTTCTCAAAATCTATCCACTTCCCTTACCTACATTTTATTAGCATAATAATTACATAGCCTATAGGTTTCACAGACGGAGCTCTTGCTTTGAAGGCCTACCAAACTGGATGCCACTTTCACCTCAAATAGCACACAATAATACAACATTTAGCCATTTATCTAAGACAATATATTATGTTATAGGCCGATTGTAGGCTACACAGGCCTATTGCCGGCTACATATGGCTATTGCCATTATAATACCAACAATGACAAGCATCATGATGACAAGAATAAACGCGAGGATTAAAAAGATGTCACTGTATTATATTTGTTGAACATTAAAATATCAAATATCGTACCTGACGCAAAGATCTGATGAGTTTAATCAGGCTATGTTGAGGCACAGATACATATTAAAAAAACAAATGCTTACTCTTATCATAAGCCTATACATTGTCATTGTATCAGAGATTTCAAGTTGACCTTTTTCAGCCCCACTAAAGGAGAACAGTTCCTCAATGGACGCATGAAATCTGCGAGGAAGGAAAAGTAGGCCACAACTCCCTTGGTCATCTACATCTGTAAATTCATTTTCAATCTTAGCACTAGCATCAAATCGCTCTAGACCTTCATACAAATCCGTTTTTGCTTTGCATTTTTTTTATTTTTTAGAAAGGACTATGTGATGCATAGCCTACAGGAAAAGACATAGTCCTACCCATGAAGAGTTTCCGTTATCTTTAGGATTTATTTATATTTCCTAATGTAGGCTAGTCAACATATCTGGCAAATGTTTTCAAATAATTGTTTGAAGCATAGGCCTATATGCTTCTATATTACACAATAGCCTACTGAGTTTGATATGAGTCTTGGGGATTGTAGCATTATGATCTTATTTGAGGGTGCTTTCATCTTGAGAACCCTCATGCATTATTAAATCCGGCATGATTTCACTTGAAAACAGAGGAATTTTTCTGCGCAAATGATGGAACACATGAAACCTGAAAGCGAAACCGTGTCCAGTGCCTTGGTTGTTTTCCTTCTAGCCCATAAGGGACAGGGCTTTGAGACCATGTCTGTTTCCTCTGCTTTAACCATTAAGCAAAGACTCCTTACCAGACTAACTTTTCCTCGAATCCGTTGAAGATTAGGATAGAAAAGTAAGCTATAGGCCAAGTGCATGAAGATGAAATATCACACACACATGTACACACACGTACGGCTTACATTTCCATATTTACTTTTAAGCTAACCTCAAGTTTCGTACACGCACAGTGAAGATGTTATGTGTGAAAATATTAAGGCTGAACATGTGATCTGTAGGCATATTGTCTCAGAGTTATCAGATTCCCTTTTTTTATTGAGAAAACATAATTTACAATATGTATGTACTGAATAGACTAGTTGAGTCGAGTACCTAATAGGCAAACCATAAAACAAGAATAAAACACAAGGCCTTGCACTATACTTCTGCCGATCACTAAACATTCGGTTAGGCCTATTCTGCAAGAGAAACACAGAGGAACACATTCGAGGTTATTACATTTATTAACGTTTTACTCTGTATTATGAACTTGATTTATTTCATCATTATTTATGCATGCCTTCTTTATGTTTATTCGTAAATGCAGCCAAACCATACAAACGTTACATGCTCTCCTGTAACAGCTTGTGATTGTTCAACAAAACCTTGCATCCAAAAGTTACTTTCCAATTTCGTTGTGTCAGTATAGGCTTATGTAGGCCTATCTCACCATGTGCATGGAACAGACTAACTTCTATTTTAACGAGTTAACAAACCATACGCTAATAAACTGAAAGATCTGGACATTTTTACATTGTAAAAACTATTCCAAACGTTCATTGTGCTGTCCATTGGATATATATTTTGATAGACACACAAAATATATGTTTCCTGTTGTCTATTCTCTTACTAAATTATCACTTTCATTACACCAATCCCAGTTACACGAACTTCAGCATTTCCACTTTATATACGGTCATTAACATGTCTGTTACTTGAAATAGGCCAGAGCATGTCAAAAGTTGAAATAGTTGAAATAGTTTCAATCAAGAAAATGTCGCCAGTTTGTTGGTCTGTTTAGGCATTGTGCGGTGACGTAGAGGTGTATGGATGGCATTTGGAGTTGAGTTTGGGATTTGCATAATAAATTGTAATTATTCCAAGTATATCATAAATGTTCGTATATTTGGTCACATATGGGAGTGCATTTGGCCTATAAATGGTAGACTATAGGCCTATTGGAAAAGTATAAACTGCTAATGCCATAAACAGACAAAAGTTAGGCTATAAAGGTGATAGGCCAACTTGTAAATTGTAAATATCTATCTATTTATTTGTATTGTTGTGCAATTTGTTTGTCAGTTTCAACATAAAATGTAAATAAAGATAGCTGAATAAAAAGGTATTACGAAATAGCCTTCATTGTAACCACAGTGCTGAGTGTTTTTAAACCGCAGAATCATTTTAAAGCAATTATCTAATCTAATTATTTCTCAAACGATTAGGACTACCCCATGCAACATTTTTTAAAGTAAGAAAATACTAATTTGTCTCTAAAATATATATATTTTCGTGGTCTTTTTCTCCACCCGAAACTGTATGACTCTTCATTTTATTGTTTTTATTTCATTAGGCCTATATATTAATTCCTTAAAGGAAAACACACCCATCAACCAATCAATAAATAAATTACTACCATGATGCTTGATGCAAGAGAATAATCAATAATTGAATTAATTTGACTTGATTAGATTTCTAACTTCAGAAAATAAAATTCTAGGCTTTTGATCTATTCATCAATGAAAAGTCTGCATCATATTCGTGTAACTTACAACATAAGACTACAGGTGTTTTTAGTGAGTCAAAAAATCCGATAGACATATAACTTGATAATCAATTGTGGATGTATTTTAGTTGTTGATAACGCATACTTTAGAATTAAATCAAACGCATTGTGTTTGAAACGTCTTAAACCGCGCATTGGGCCGTTTGCTGAAGTCGTGTCAATAAAATCCATACTTCCCTTCAAAATGTGTCATCTTGGAAAGCAAACTCATATTTGCTATCCAATTATGACCCAATATTTTGATGAGATCCAAAAGACATATCAACTGCGTTGAATGACAGGTTGACATCAACAGAAGCTCAACATGTAGCCCAGGGGTTCACTTAGGTGCCAAAAGAGCGCGAATATAGGATACTTACCCATTTAGAAATGAATATTTTTGTGTTCTAAGATTTTTTATTTTATTCTAAAAGTATAGCAGCATATCTTACGTTAACTGTATTCAGTCATTCGCCTACCAATGTCAGTAATGATATCCTAAATGTCAGGGTCAGAACTACTTTGGTGCACTTATGATTTTATGCCTTACACTATTTTCTCTATGAACAGATCTAGTCATTTGACTTTAGTTTTGACTTTTTTTACAGTTTAATATTGAACTTAGACGTCCTATAGGCAATATAATATGTTACACGTAGGCTATTTGTAAGCTGTCAAACAATTAAAAAACATTTTGATTCAAACGCCCAATACGATAAACAATTAGCCTAAATGACTGTACTTTTGTTTACACTGGTCTCAATTAAATTAAAATAATAGATTATAATACATCGCAGATAGTTTTTGCCCTAGCCTAGGCTAATAATTGAGGAGTATCGACTTTTCGATGCATCGACTTTTCAGATTAAGACACGTGTTTGCAGCCAGGTGCAGCTGTTGGCTAAAATGATGGCATAAATGTTATCAACATGAGGGTCTTCGATAAAACCACATTTTGAGTTGTTTTAGCTTAGTTCAGTTAATAACTTAGTTCAGCGTAGGCTACGTGTTCAGTGTGTGCGTGTGTGCATATTTGTTGATGTTTAGCCTAATCAATATAGGCATCTTGCATATTTACAAATGTAGACCTAAAAATCACATGGCTGTTATAATTAGAATAATTACAGGAATCGTTCTTTATGTTAATGACATTATCGTATTGCTAATGTTTGCTTCCCGAAAGAGGGAAAAACGATTTTATATGTAACCTTCTGCTCGACGGGTTAGAAGGGTCGATATAGTTGCGCTTTGTTTTACTCCCTGGATCTGGTACACATCTTACATTAACTTTGTAGGAGTTCTGTAAAGTTTGAACATTAGCATTAGGCCACTCAACAACTGACTTTCCTTGTGCAGTTTCTACAGATGGCAACATAGGCCTACAGGAACATATGAGTGCAGTAGCATTAAACACAGTCAAATTGGTCTTGTGTAACTAAAACCCCCAAATTGTATGAAGAAAATTGCCTCTTGTCAAAGTTAATGTGAAATAAATATTGCCTTTAGGTCATGGTTACAATCTCACCTTATTCCTCTTGGTCAATAAAATATTTAGAGCCATCTTTAAAGCCACAGTCTGGGATTTGGGAAGCTGTTCACCAGTCATTTAATGAGCTTAAAGGCCCAATGCAGCCGTTTTTGTATCAATCTCAAACCATTTCTGGGTAACAATATTAGTGCCTTACTGTAATATATTAGAATGAGCAAATCTTTTTAGCAAAAAACTATTTCTCAAGCAAGAATTTAGCTAGAACTGTCTGGGAGTGGTCTGAGTGGGGAGGGGGAAACTGAAAACTATCTGCTATTGGCAGAGAGGTTTGGAACTCTCTTTCTTATTTGTCTATTATCTATTATTATTTGTCTGTAAACCAATTTATGATGTCACTATGGAAAGCCCATACTCCCACCCTGTCACAGTTCTTGCCTCTCGAGCTCTGTGTGAATTTGAGAGGGGTTACATTTCCCTAGTCCCATCCCTCAGCTGTATACCAAAACAACTGTCAGGGACCCCATTTTGTTTGTTTTTCAAATGCCAGAATATAGTTTTATAGAATCTATGCATAGTACCTACTGAAATTATTCAAAAAATACCTATTTAGGATTCTTCTACAATAAATCTAATAGAATATCAGAAAAGATTCTGATTGCGCAACACCACATGTTTCACTGCAACCTATTGCGGCTAATGCCTTTTGATTGTCTTGTGATACCTATGACTATGTTGATGCAATATGTTTTGGTTCTTGCATATTGTATTTGATTTTTTATTCTACCTATAGTTCAACAGATTTGATTCCAAAGCAAGCTAACATGAACACCCCCTCTCCCACTATTTCTTCCTGACCCCCTCCTTCTCTCGCTTCTCTTCTCTCTATCCCTCTCTCTTCTCTCTCTGTCTCTCTCTCTCTCTCTCTCTGACTATCTCTCTCTCTCTCTCTCTCAATTCAAATCTCTCTCTGTCTCTAATGCTCTCTCTCTCCCCCCACACACACACACATACACACACACACACACACACACACACACACACACACACACACACACACACACACACACACACACACACACACACACACACACACACACACACACACACACACACACACACACACACACACACACACACACTCACACAAACAAACCCTGCCGTTCTATCATCTCCCTCCTTGCATGCCCTCCACACCTTTCAGTCCCGCTTGGAATAAAAACCCATTTCTCAGAAATATCCATAACCATCTTATGAATTCCCTAATCATAACTGCTTAACGATGTATGACCATTTGCCACTGTGCATTAGAGATACCACTTATGAAACATTTACAAATAGATTAACATCATACATACTGTTCTATTTTCTATCATGATAATGCTTGCCTTGGCCTGTCAGCATGAGAGTGTGTGTCTCTTACAGCCAAGAGTGTATGAGTCTTTGCGGGTTAGCGCAGTGTTGTCCAGTCGGTGCTGTTTAGGGTTTGAAGCCGTCAGCATCGCTCTGTCAGGTCAGCACCTGCATCCATTTTCCCCTCCTCTCCCATCCTCCGTTCCGCAGCCGCAGCCTGCTCCGGAGCTCTCCTCTCCTCAAATTATCCCCTGCTTTCTGTTCCTTGTCCTGTTTTTTTAATCCGTTCTGCATCCTCTGCCTGAGCTCTGTCTCCCTGCTTGCGGCAGGGCTCTTCTGTGTCCCAGCTGCATATGTGCGTCTCTCTCCTGCCTACCGGTTCTCTCCCTTCTCTCTTTAATCAGCATGTTAATAAGAAAGGTAACTAATCAATACATTCAATGGCCTGGCCTGGCGATTGATACTATCTCAACCCCCCCCCCCCCCCCCCCCCCCCCCCACTCTCCCCAGCCAAACACACACACACAAACACACAGAGTTCAAGCACTCTTGCTACAGGGGCTCTCTGTGGTAATTGTAATAAATTATAATTTTCCAAATGTTTGGGGCAAATTTTTCACATCAATCTAATTACACAGAGTGAAGGGCTGACTTTTCTTTCTCACTCTTTCTTTTTTCTCTTCCCTATCAGTGAACTTCACATTTGGATGTTCATACTGTGGCTTTTAACCCATATTCTTCCTTTTTTTGTAGGCTAGTACTGTAGTGTTGTTTCAGTTATTCGGGCTGGGAGGCCTACAGAATCCTCAGGGCAGAAAAAGGTTGGTCTCAGAAGGGATACAAATGTTTAAGGGAAAATATACTCATACAGCTCAGGGCTTTTAAAAAAGAGGAAAGAACATCCTGCCTTCTACCAAAGCAAATGCATAAACACATTCCCACCCCCCAATATTATTAATAGAAAGATAAACTTTCAAACCGTCCTCAGGATATGGACTCAAACACAGAAATAAAACATGTCTCTGCTACTACTGAGGCTCACATGAGAGACATGGCAGAAGATAAAGGGAAAGGCTTCATGTAGGGAGGAGGCAATGCTACATTGGCAACTCTACAGTACAAGGTGGCCTTTTATGGCTGACAGTATGGGCTTATCCCCCTGACCTTAACCCAATGTGGTTTTGCCTTCTGGTAACTTCACTGCCAAGGCCAGAATGGTGTAGATCCATTTACATCTGTCTGTGAGTAGAAATGTTTCTGTTTTTTCCCCTCCGTATCATTTTACCCTCTCACGATGTGCAATCAATAAGAAAAAAGCTGCAATGCTACCTATTGTATGAATTATTACTGACAATGTGTTCTGAATCTATTGTAAATATTTTATTATGATTGAGTCAAGATAATAACTATATTATTAGTTGGGGTAACATGTATTTATACAGTACAATGTATTTTAGAGCTTAGAGTTTTTAATTATTAAATTACCTGCCAAAATGGTCTCATCTTATTTATTTTTTTACCATTTTGGAACAGAATTTAGGTATTGTAAAATCCCACTTCAGATTGTTGTGTTATGTGGGTGGAGGGTGATTGTTATTACATTGGTTTAGAAACACCACAAAGGAAATTGAAGCCTAATATTGTCCCCATAATGTTTATACATTTTGTGTGCATTTCTAACAAACAGTGGCCACTGTTTAGTCTGGATAGAAATGCACTTACATTGTATTTGAAACATGCATGTTTGAAACCTTAAAAGGCTGAAGAGAACATATCTAAATGTTCAGTAAATAGCTACCTTCTGGTTGCTTGTACATTTGGAAAATTCTTCTTATATGAACAGTTTCCAGGTAAATGGCTGAACAACAGAATCCAGGCAATGGATAGGTATCAAACCTGCCTCAGCCATGTTTATGCAATATCCTTGTTTACAAACAACCTGCACATTCATGTCTGATTCAGAAAACTGGAAGCATCTACGTGAGAGGGGGGAGTCCATGTTGTATTGATGTACCCTAACCCATTCTGCAAATGCATTAGACCAGGGTGGCAAACCTATGCTGCATAAACACTGCAATGCGTATTCAATTGATTTGAGCCTAATGTACAGAAAGCTGTGAATATCACTGGGAGATTCCACATCTAAGGCATTCGACGCCTTATATCACAAATCCATGCTTTGCAGGATACCTCTATAGCCCATATAGCCTATATCCTGTTTCATTGCATTATCTGCATGTCCGAAGCCTCCCACAGGGGCTCAGAATGACCACTGGCCCCAGTGACCCTCAGCTCTGCTGTCACCCTTCATCATCCCGTGCTCCATCTTGGATGGTGTGGTCACCTAGCAACGGAGGCCAGGGTTCGCGGCTCATGGACCAGAGGCTATTGGGATATTAATCGATACTCCTCGGCCAAACTCGGCTCATCCCCTTCCCCCCCTTATTATGGCCAAATGAGACGAGGCATTTCTCACTTTTCTACACCTCTGTTTGTGAGGATATCCTGTTACAGGACAAAAAATGTCTCTGCTTGCCAGCAGCCTTCAACGAGGATGCTTATCTATGTCTCTGTCCCTTCATCCACCATCCATTTCACCAATGAATGGTGGAAGGGACAAATAAAGCAAATTTGTAAGGATTTTAGTATCTTTGAATTGAGTATGGCTTTCAGTCATATAATGCTGACCGGAGATTGTTTTGGTGCAAGATCCTCTGCTATGTACAGTATGGTCAGCACAATGTTTCTGATGGCATTTAGTGCCTGGACTCCATTTTAGAGCTTTTGGATTTTCAGTTCGATTCATGAAATCGTATTAAACAACTCTCTGAAATGAACACAACGATCATTTCCAATAAAGCAGAATTAATAAATGCTAATAGGATATTGGATTCAGAAATAAAGGTGAAGCTGAGGTTTAGGCATATAGCTAGTGCTATCTAGCAATCCAGATCTGTTTAGCAGGATCCCTGTTTATTATGAAGGTCCCCAACCTTTATAATCAGGCAAGGGTCAGTCACCTTTGATCCCCTCCGACCATACTGGGAGGATGGGCAAAATTCGATCACCTTAAACAGTTTAAGACAGAAGGGCAGAGAAGGGGAGGACGATGAAAGGTTGGGGGGAGGGAGTAGGAGGAGGAGAGGGAGGTGGTGTAACAAACCAGTGCTAATCTGTTCCCTGATCAGAGCCATCAGACTGAATGGGGAGACTAAAGTAGATCTGGTAGTCCATCTGTGCTGATTTACCTCCATTGTCTTCCACACTAAAAGGAGGAGCACCATTTTTTGCCATTCCCGTACAAATGATTTCCCAAGGATTCAGAGATTTCACCCTAAAATCACTGCAGCCGATTTTGAACATTTTGATATGGTTCTGATCATATTTATGTCTTACATGTGGGATACATGTGTGACAGAACAGAAACTATCTTCGCATAGTAATAGTTGTAGTACTGAAAGCACCAAAGCATTTTATTAGACTGCAGAGGCACACACCGAGGCAGCTGTGGCGGTAGCCATCTTTTGGAAATTCTCCACAGATCAGGCAAACAGCTTTCGTAACTTTTGTTGGTCATCCCGATAAGAGGATGCCGCGTACACACAGATGGCTGTCCAGCGCGTGGCTGGAGGTGGGCCGTGAAATGACCCCCCCCCAGCTGGACACTGTGGACAGGTCACTGATCTCCAATCCCTTCCTTTTGAGCCAGCTGCCAGCAGGCCATGCTAATGGTGAACCCCTCCCCCTCAGAGGCCAGGCCACAGGGAGTGTCCAGCTGCACCCCACTCCCCGGCCTTTCACTGGACACCATAGAGCCTGGGGGGGTGGGGGCAGGGGTGGAGGCCCACAGGAGAGGCAGATGAGTGCAACAGCCACAAGGATGAAGCATGGAGGCATGACAAGAGAAGAGAAAATAACATTTTAACCATAAAACTGAGTCGCCGCCTCTGGAAACTGGTGAGACAGTATGTGTTTGTGTGAGAGTGCGGCTCCCATTGTCCCTGTTCAATGTCCAGTTGAGGATAGAATGGTGGATGATACAGAATGGATGGAGGAGCTCTGGAGAAGGCATTGGCTCAGCAACACATTACATTTGGATGTGTCTGATGCTAATGTGATGCTCTTACGGACAGTACTGTTTCCAGTTCGATGACTTGGCATGGGCCCATCCTGCACAGGGGGTGGTAGCTCTACTGAGCTGGAGCCTGGCTGCCTACTGAGAGAAGGCTTTTGGGTTTGGTTGCCTGGAGTAATGTCGATAAATCAATAGGACACACGTCACTGCGGGCCTGAGAAGCCACATGAAACTGCCATTGATCGGCATAAAGTGTAGCGGTGGGGAGGAGGGTTGGGGGGGCTGAACCAAGGTGTTGGGATGGGAGGTACGAGGAGTCGAGAACCCGACCTCCACAATGAAGGCCCGGGTCAAATGTCAGGGCAGTGGCCAGTAGCCCTTGAACAACACTGCAGAGCCACGTGCCCATCAACACCACTATGTCACAGCTTACAAAACAGGAACAGCCTCCATCTCAGCAATACACTGCAATGGTGCACTCTGACACATTACTTGACTGACTGGCCCTGTACAATACAAATATAGCTTATAATGTCACATTGTAGCTGTTTTCACTGAAATAGATCCTGTAATAGTGTTAGGAAATACTTAATCATGTAGGAATTTTCATGTGATTTAATTGTGTTTAATTTTAGTGAATGGAAAGCTTCATCAACTTAAACCAAACTAGATTGAAGGAAAATCTTAAAAAAGGCACTCAATATACAGAACATGGTTTTCCATAACCACTGTTTCCTACGACTCAATGTCCATGACCGCAGCATTGTACACCAGATCCACTGTAGCAAGTCCCCACAACCACTTCCCTTCTCCTCCTGCATTTTCAGCAGTAGTTTCGATTGCCGATCAATACAACAACACATGATCAACACAGGCCAGATCATGATATCCATCCCCCTCACTTAGGGCGGACCAGTGGAGCACCAGGAGCCAATGAGTCCCTTGTTTAAAGTGTGATAAGTTCAATGCACACTGCAGACAGACAAGAGTATGTCTGGTGTCAAGTTCTCTTGACATTCTGTCTGGCTCTGGTGCAGCGTTGTGATCTTCAGTGCTGACCAAGAGGAAAGCGTAGGCAATCCCTCAACCACTCCCTCTCTCTCTCATCCAATTTCTCTTTGCTCTCTGGCCTTGCCCCTACATTTGCTCACGGTGAGCTAATGGCCAGCACATTGATCATGCTTGTTCGACCTCCAAATTGAGGTCAACCACGAAAGAAGCCCTCTCCAATGTCAGGAAACAACTGCTGATTTCAATAGTAATATGTGCATTATTGGCTTTTCTGAAATAATTTAATGTATTTTCTTTTTTTTCTATTGCCACATGAAACGCCTATTGTTAAATATCTGTCCCATGAATATTTTTTTATTTAGGCCTACTCAAAGTTATTACACATTGTATAATGTCTTTAAAAGTGGAATATATATATCCAACATCGTTGCATTCATTTCCCGGGCACTTTCATTATCACCATAGGTACATGAAATAGGCAGGTGTAAATAAATACATGGCAGCCTCTGTCCTTGCTCTACGAGTTTCCATGGAAACGGCTGATAGAGTATCTTATCGATCGCGGTGTCCAGTCTGAATTGTGTAGCCTCCTGAACCGACTTTTTTTCTGCAGTGATGGGCGTGGATCAATATCCCGATATTGTATGCTTTTTCGCCTTCCGTCCTCCATAATAGCAAAAGATAGAACAAATAATTGGAAAATGTCAGAGATACTATTTCTAGAAAAGTCTAATGATCAACTGAAATGCTTAAATTGACATTAAAACGAGCATTTAAATGTATTTTATCCAAAAATGTGACGGATGCTCTTGTATGGCGCGCGCATGTTTTGGGGGCAGAATAATGGTCGCGCAGCCCTCAACATTCTGTCACAGCCACTCCATAATCACCTATTTCCTTTAGTCTCAATATTTACGCATAGCCTACAGTCAGGGTGCATTCACCCAAATTTGTATCCATTTACCCAAATCGTCTCTCTATAGTCGAATGAGTATATTTAACCAACTGCTAAATAAAAGTCTATTCATCTCTTCTAAACGTAATGGCGTGAGAGGAGCCGCAGCGGACCTGGGGGAGCTCGTTTAAATCTCGCCTGAGGGACCCCCCCAGCCAGGGGTCATGGTTGAAGTCATGGAGCATCGGATTTAAAGGTGGGCGCTCCTCAAGGTGTCTCTGTCGCCCCGAGGCACGGTCATCACAATTCCTAGATAGGTGGAAATGGAAGTGCAGAGTGGACAAAGGCTTTTGAACACTTCTGGAAATGTTAGCCAATGAGCTTGGTGATGGTCAACCACCTTCAATAAAAACACCTTGCCCTTACCAATACACTATAGCCTTGTACTGTTTCACAATTAATCTTGTCTCCAAACCAACATTCTTCCAGGAACTATTGATATGGGGGGCAAATTATTATTGTAGTGTCAGTTTCATTCAGTGCGAGGCTACTAATTATTAACAGACAGATATAATATTAGACTTTGAAAAAGAGCGTAAAATAATATGGCCTGTTTTACTTCCAGCATGTCATGTAGGTCAGTGAGAGTGTGTTATGGATGTCCATGTTTACAAAAAAAGGGAACATGGAATGCATAGAAGCAGACCGAAGGGGGTTTGTAAGTGGACTGGTGTCATGCTGCTTATTTTTTGTAGTCCAGCACCAACCTGATATATATACAGTCTCTCCCCACACAGAGATGTCAATATGTTTGGTCTTCACTGGGTGGAATGCACCCTCAGGCTCCCATATGAAATTTGCTGACCATTCCCATGTTGGTTCCTTTCATGCCCCCTCTTAATGCTGTGTATACTATTGTATCAATAATTCAGCCACAATTTAGTTGTAGTTGTGCCATATGTTTCAGGTCAATTGTAATGGTTAGATTGCACTGTATGCCTGATATACTCTATATAGAACTTTTGTGACCAAGCCATATCTTAGAAAAAAGGAGCTAAGTAGAGCCATACAAGGTTCTTCAGTTTGTCCCCATAGGGGAACCCTTTTTGGTCCTAGGTAGAACCCTTGCAGAGGGTTCTACTTATAACCTTCTATGTAGGGTACTTCATAGAACCCTCTATGAATGGTTCCACCTTTCTTAGTACCCTTTAAAATGAAACAGTTTCTGACAATACCTTACATATATCATAAGGCCTTTCATTGAGGGACTAGTTAAACCCTAACACAGTGGTGTTATGAAACTCATGGTTTACAGGCCACATCTGGACTGCAAGTCACATCACTACATTTTTTACACTTGAGTAATTTAGCAGACACTCTTATCCAGAGAGACTCACCGTAGCGAGTGCATACATTTTCATACTTTAAAACAGATTTAATGCTGGTTACCCAAAGGGTATTGAAGCCACAACCCTGTTTTTTCAAGCACCATGCTCTAACAACTGAGCCACACAGGACCATTGTGCTGGCTTGCAAAGTGATGTCTAATTCCTATTGGAATCCAGCCAGTGAGGATATCCAACAACTTGAACATTTAATCACCCGCAACCTGCATTCAGAATGACTGCCAAGGTAGGGAAGATTGATAAAAGAGACTAATTAAACCATCTCAACTGGAACAACCATCTCAGTAATGGGTGCATTCAATTCAATTACTAACAGATTTGATTAGTTTAGAAAAGTGTATCTTATTTATCTTTGTGTAGCATAAGATCAATCAATCAATCAATGTACATGCAAACAGATATGCACACAGATATTGAAACAAACAATTCTAAAAATCAACCTGCTATAGAGCATGCTGGGAACAGAGTAAAAATTACACAATCACTCTCACCTTTGGTTGTTAACACCAACACTCAGGATATTTAAAACGGAAATATATCTTATTCACATAAGTATTCAGACCCTTTACCATGAGACTCGAAATTGAGCTCTGGTGCATCCTGTTTCCATTGATCATCCTTGATATGTTTCTACAACTTGATTGGAGTCCACCTGTGGTAAATTCAATTGATTGGACATGATTTGGAAAGGCACACAACTGTCTATATACGGTCCCACAGTTGACAGTGCATGTCAGAGCAAAAACCAAGCCATGAGGTCGAAGGAATTGTCTGTAGAGCTTCGAAACATGATTGTGTCGAGACACAAATCTGGGCAGGGGTACCAACAAATGTCTGCAGCATTGAAGATCCCCAAGAAATTGAAGATCCCCAAGAACATAGTGGCCTTCATCTTAAATGGAAGAAGTTTGGAATCACAAAGACTCTTCCTAGAGCTGGCCAAACTGAGCAATCGGGGGAAAAGGGCCTTGGTCAGGGAGGTGACCAAGAACCTGATCGTCACTCTGTCAGAGATCTAGAATTCCTATTTGCAGATGTGACAACCATCTCTGCAGCACTCCACCAATCAGGCCTTTACGGTAGAGTGGCCATACTGAAGCCACTCCTCAGTATAAGGTACATGACAGCCCACTTGGAGATTGCCAAAAGGCACCTAAAGACTCTCAGACCATGAGAAACAAGATTCTCTGGTCTGATGAAACCAAGATTGAACACTTTGGCCTGAATGCCAAGCGTCACATCTGGAGGAAACCTGACACCATCCCTACGGTGAAGCATGGCGGTGGCAGCATCATGCTGTGGGGATGTTTTTTAGCGGCAGGGACTGGAAGACTAGTCAGGATCGAGGCAAAGATGAACGGAGCAAAGTACAGAGAGATCCTTGAAGAAAACCTGCTCCAGAGTACCCAGGACCTCAGACTGGGGCAAAAGTTCACCTTCCAACAGGAGACCAACTCTAAGCACACAGCCAAGACAATGCAGGAAGGGCTTCGGGACAAGTCTCTGAGTGTTCTTGAGTGGCCCAGCCAGACTCCCCATCTAGCCTGACAGAGCTTGAGAGAATCTGCATAGAAGAATGGGAGAAAATCCTAAATATAGGTGTGCTAAGCTTGTAGCATCATACCCAAGAAGACTCGAGGCTGTAATCGCTGCCGAAGGTGCTTCAACAAAGTTCTGAGTAAAGGGTCTGAAAACGTATATATAAATGTGACATTTTTTAAAATATATTTTTTTAAATAAATTAGCAAACATTTCTAAAAACCTGTTTTTGCTTTGTCATTATGTGGTATTGTGTGTAGATTGATGAGAATAAAAAAATAACAATTTAATAAATTTTAGAATAGAGCTGAAACATAACAAAATGTGGAAAAATTCAAAGGGTCTGAAAACTTTCCGAAGGCACTGTAGGTACAGTTTAAAACATTCTCATACCTATCCTTTTCATAAACTTTGAAGCGTTAAAGTTTAAACATTGAGATAAACACTAATGCTTAGGCACTATTTAAAATTAAAAATTAAAAAATACAATGAAAACGTATTCAGATTCAAAAGGGTTCTAGGTGGAACCCTTCTTGCCTTCCAAAGAATCCTTCTTCCAAAGGCGGTTCTTAGGATGAGAAAGGTTCTAGGTTGAACCCTTTGCCTTACAAAGAACCATCCAAAAAGGGTTCTTCAGATGAAAAGGGATCTTGGTAGAACCCTATCCCTCTGCAAATAACCCTTTACAAAACCTTTTTTATAAGTGTATAAGCTTCACGCTAAAGTGGCTTGTCAAATTCATCATATTTTAGGCCTTCTGTGCTTTGTGACACGGTTCTGACACCAAGTAGCTGAGCCTGAGGTCCATGCTCCACCAAGGAACAAAAGTAGGAGTGTGTGTCATATGAACACACTTAACTGGGGATGTATCCACTATCCACAGGACTGGTGGGTCCAGACAGGTCTCAGGGGTTCTTCCTATGCCGTCTCCATTGCTGTGTTGGATACTTGCCGTTATCTGGGTGGCTAGCTCAGCCCCGGGTGGTTACTGTTAGCACCACACACTACAACAGAAATGGAAATCACTGTAGTGTTTGTGCGTGCTGGATGGGAGGAGGGAGCAAGAGGAGGAAAGTGTCTGCCCTCACATCCCGCTGAGATGAAAACCCTTCAGCCTGGAGAGGAGGAAACGCTACCAGGGCAGAAGTCAACCTCCCCGGGCCTCGGCATGTGGGAGAGAAGGAGAATCAAGGAGTCAAACTTTTCTCTCCCTCCAGCAGATTGTGTGTGAGAGCTGTCAAAGTGAGAACCTGGTGCTAAACTTCAGCTGGTCAACTTCATTTGTACATGTAAACGGAACTTCCTGAACATATTACAGTTTACTATAGAATACTACAGTACTTACTAAAGAATTCTGTATTAAACTGTAGTATACTGTACAATACTATACTACACACTACTATCCCTCGATCATGTATAGTACTTAGTATAGAATTTGTAGTATACTGTAGAATACTATAGTAAACACTACAGTATTATCCACAAAAAAACACTGTAATAAATACTGCAGAAATGTCAGCAAAAACACTACAGTCCTCAAAAACGTTTTTTTTTAAACTATAGTAAATACTACAGTATTTCATTTGCATATACCCTGCCCATTCCCCTCGCCCATAACCCAATTTTCACCACCCATATATTGTGTTCCCTACAGGTTATAGAAAAGAGCAGAATCTCTGAACTACCCTTTCAGAACCCAGTCCTACCTACTTACAGGTTATGGAATTTTTCTCCAGTAGGTTTCCTCAAGGAGAAAGCCTCCACTTCTATATCAAAGATAATAAAAAGCAAAAATAGTTTTACAGTAATGTCCCCCAAAACACTACAGTAAATACTACAGTATACCGTACGGAAGTCCACAAAAACACTATAGAAAATACTGCTGTATACTACAGTCCGCAAAAGCACTACAGTCGTTACTTAAGCAATCAGGCCTGAGGGTGTGTGGTATATGGCCAATATAGCACGGCTAAGGGCTGTTCTTAAGCACGACGCAACGTGGAGAGCCTGGACACAGCCCTTAACTGTAGTATATTGGCCATATATCACAAACCCCTGAGGTGCCTTATTGCTATTATAAACTGTTTACCAATGTAATTAGAGCAGTCAAAATTACTGTTTTGTCATACCTGTGGTATAAGCTCTGATATACCACAGCTGTCAGCCAATCAGCATTCAGGGCTCGAACCACCCAGTTTATAATATAGTATATACTACTATTTTTTTCACGATAGTGTTTATACTATAGTAAACTGTAAATACTACAGTATACTACAATAAATACAAAAAAAAGTCAGCAAAAACATTCCTACTATAGCATACACTATAGTTTTTTTTCATGTGGGATGTACTGAAGGTCCATTTTTTCTACTGTTATGCATAAAAGAAGACGTAGCCTACACCTTCAAGGGCTTTACTGTGTGCTAGATCTGTGCTGGCCCTGTTGCCGTGGCTCTATAAAACTTGTATAAGGGATGTCGTCCAAGTCATCTGACCATCAGCATGCGTTCTCCTGCCTAGCCTTGGGTACTGTAGGTACGGCAGTCAGTAGTTATTCATCATCCGTAATGTTAACGATTACAGCATGTCGATAGCAAACCCAGGAGTTAAATGAGTTTGTGCACTCAGCTACGCCTGTGCTTGCAGTTCAAGGTCATTCCCTTGATCCTGACAGAGGGATGATTCTCGGCTATGTTAGAAGCACACACATCTCGCCCAAGGTCAAGTGTGCCACTATTTAGAACAAATAGATACATAAAACACTCAATCTTGTGAGTGGGTAAAGAGTGGGCTCAGACCTTGACCAGGGTGAAGTCACCAGCCCATCATATATTTTGTCCGTTGCTTGTATTTCAAGTTGAAGTTGGTCTCATCAGTTAGCCTTTTAGATTTCCAAGTCGGGTTGAATGTAATTAAATGGAAAAGTTTGCATAGATTTTTGTCACGTTTAAGGACATGCTAGAGTGCAATGTGCAGAGAGATCTCAAAGGCTCCAGGTGACATATAGAGAATTTTTCATGCACCTGCTGACCAAATATACATCCGATTTCCTTAAAGCTTTTCAGCAAAACGTACCATGACCAAGACTGCTTTTTCATAAGGCTTAAAGCATTGTGTTTGACCAAGTTGGACAGGCAGTTCACGTGGCGAGAGGATACACTTGATTTGGAGTTAGTTAGCAGCTCATGCCTATCGTAATGGACAATGGTGAGGGCTAGTGTCTCTCCCTCCCTCCCCTTTCTCTCCTGGCGTGTTCCCCCCAGAGACACGAGCCTGGCCGGGCGCTCTGATGACCAAGCGTGACATTTAAACCCCTGCCCTCCGGTGGCTTTGGGGGAGGGTGAGGTCCATCTGAGCACAGAGAAAAGGGGTACAAGGCAGAAGCTCTCCCTTCAATCTGCCCTCCTCCTCCCTCCCACTCCCTCAGAAATCCTCAGTGTCAGAACTCAGCCATTGTAAGTGTCCTGAACTGAAGAAAGGGCCTTTGGTAAACAATTCAGCTGTCTACTCGGATCACAATGGAAGCACATCCCATTGCTTTGAGCATCTGTTTCAAGTAGGTAACACTACTGCTCAACACTGACCATATACACATACTAAATCTCAGAATCTGTTCTCCCTGGAAACACCTGCTCACATGGAATCTTATTGAACTTATTTTATGCAAATCAAATAGGAATAGGCTATCACTCTGCATACAGTGCTTTCTATAGTACTACAAAGCAAATCATTTTAGAGTTTTATTTGTGATTAAAATGTAGTGCAGTTGGAAGTGAATACAGTAGAGAAAGAAAGAAACCTGTTTATTGGTGCAAGTACATGGAAGTATTTGTCAATAGTCACATAGGTCTACAGATACTGCATCCTTTATCATCTAGGCCTGAGTCTCATCACATTCTGCAGCAACCTATCGCCCCCTTGTGGTCGTTTTCAAAACTACCAAATTGCAAATTACGGTATAGTATGTTTTTTATATACTTGTGTAATACATATTATTTATACTAGTTCAGAGGTATTCAGTGTGTTTTCCTCTAATTTAGTTTACGGCTCCCCTATTGTTTATTTTTGCAGACTTTAATCAATATATATCAGGCTTTCCCTCAAATTGTTGTTATTGTTCATAGTCATGCTTAGATACCATGTCATCTATATTCCGAGGAGACTCCCCCAGATTCCTTTTACCTTACAGCAAAGGGTTAACATCAGCCACGATGCTCTGCTGAAGAACCGCTAATCAGCTAGGAAACATTTGCTGCCCTTCTGGCAAGGTCAAAGGGGTCACAGTCCCTGGCTGAATGTCCAGTCCTCTCCCCCGCTTGCCTCTAAACCCTAACCACCTCTGGAGCCCACAGGCCCTGCAGGCATAATCACAGCACCCCCTACATGCAGCCTGAGTGTCTTTCTAATCTAAGGCTCAGGGATGGGCCAGTCCATCCGTCTATCAGTCCGTCTGTCTTTTTGTCTGACAGGGCTTCCCTCCTCATCACACGAACCGCCTCGGCCGGCTCATATTGACTCAGAGACCTGGGCCTTGGCTCCACATAGGGGGAGAGACGGCCTCTGAAACCAGCCTCATGTTTGACCAGCTGATTGATTTGTTAACACTTGCCATTCGATGTGTGTCCCTGAATTTAATTTCAGAATTCATTTCTTGAGACGTGTGTAGTACAGGCATAATGTTTGAGGGATAGCGGGTGGAGGTAAGTAGCATTGCAATTCAGATGTTGTCTGCTGATGTTGGCGTGTCGTTTTTGATTAATTTGTGCACTTTACCTCATTGGAGTAGGCTAGAAGAGCTTCAATCATACTGTATTTTCTCTGATGTATTACACACCTGATATACACTGCAATTCAGCTTTTAGACACTAATGTGTACAAGAGCAAATACACCTTACTAGAAACTACACATGTTAAAAGTGTAGCTGCATTTTAAGTCCCATCAATGTCGTCAAGTAGCCAGTTGCCAATAATTACTAAGCAGTGGAGGCTGGTGAGGGGATAGTAATGGCTGGAATGGAGTGGCTGGAATGAAACACGTTTCCATGGTACTGTAACTACAATATAGTATAACATGACTAGAGAGATACTTTCTTACTGTCTTTTTATGACAGTGGGCTGTCGATATAATAAAAATGGTTGAAAAATGCTTTTCACAGCTCATAAAGATTGTCAATTCGCTGCTGAGTGGGTATTGTCAAAGGCGCAGAGGGCATTGCACTAGATTTTTCAGTCCATTCCACTTTCCACTTGAATGTTATCTCCAGTGCCTATAAAAAACAAGAGACAATGAAATTAGGTTATTCTCCAGTGTCGAAGACATGCCCTGTTTGGATGTAGGAGCTGATTTGATGGACTCTCCCTCTCCCGCCAGCCGGTGTGGTGGAGAGAAGAGAGAGGGCCTGTTTGGATATGCATCACAAAGGCTTCCTACAGTATTGATCTGCAGTGGGTTAAGGTAGTCTATCAGCAAATGTCCCTCTCTCTGGGAAAAACAACAACTGATTAAAAGCACACAGCAGCCAGGCAGGAGGCTGCTGATGGCCGGTTATCTCAGCCCAAAGGTCAGTGTGTACAGATATAATCCACTTTCACTTAACAGCTTAATTTAAGTCACACCTCATGCTAATGCCGCCATTTGGCAGTCCCTTTGTTAAAGGTTGGCTATTATTTAACAAGAAGATGATACAGTATTGTATAGATTTTTTGGCGCTCATGCTAATAGCATCAGGTCTTGCAGACAGGAAGCTGAAGCTCTTTGATCTTGAATTGTAGCAAGAACTTGCGTTTCCTTTTTCCAACCGCGACACTAAAACAGGTGCACCCAGGTTTGTTTCTGATGGAAGCAGTTATATCTGAGGTTCAGCACTAGCTTGTAGAACTATCTGCTCTTAACCATACAGACCGAAATAAGAAACTGAGATAAGGCACTTTAATATATATTTTAATATCAAATAACTTACAACTGGAGGGTACTGTATATTGATACTTTATTTAACAATATAAAATATAAACACAATTTTGCACAGTATAAAGTTCATGGTAATCATAAGACAAAAAAAGAAGGAATTCTCACAATAAAAATGTCATCCTTTGAAATAAATAAAACTGTGAGTTTCGCACTTCACAGACCCTAATATACAATTGTAGAAAATAAATTTTTCCCAGTCTCCATATCACACACTAGCATGTAACTCAACAATGGAAACAAAAGTATAAACATAAACAAGGTGGACTTGAAATAACCATTTCCTTTATCCTTTCCATTGTAACAACAGAATGCAGAGGTACTATTGTGGTGTTGGCGGTGGGCACTACACCTTTTCCTTTAAAACAACTAAAAAGGCCTAGATGCCATCCAAATTAGAACATCGGTTCTTGTTTTGACAGGTATCTTATAGGTAAGGTGGGGAGGTCAGAGGTCAGTAGCGTTCCTTGGGTTCGCTGAACTTACGTTTTTTCGGCACAGAGGCCTGGACATCCTGACTGCAGGGGAACTGGAACTGCGATATCTGCTAATCAGAGAGTAACAGACAGTTTACTAACTAATGCAAGACTCTAAAATTAATAATGATTGCCAAACAATATTCTGTATACATCTAGATGGGATGGACTGAATGAGTCATATTGACTTGTTAAAAAAACATGTAGGTTTTATCTTTAAAAGACAATTTGCACATTATCACTCCTTCCATGAGTAAGACTGGGGGCTGAAATCTATGATGCTCGAGGGGGCGTGTCTCCCACCATTTTGTCTTCGATGGGAGAGGGCTTCTTCTTGTTGACGCTGTGCACCTCAGTCTCAGCCTTTCTCTCCTGCACACACACACACACACACACGCACACAGAACAAAGACAGTAAATCGCAGACTGCAGGGAAGTGCTTATGAAGCTAGTCAGATACACTAGTCCCATAGATATACATCCTCCGTGGTCATTTTTACATGACGTTATACAAAGATGTCTTCCATTTGAACAGAACCAGTAGGAGTTAGATAGGGTTGTGCGTTTTGAGGGGCACTGACCAGGGTGGACCTGGTGACGCGTCCGCTCCTGGTCCTCTTAATGACCACTTCCAGGTCAGATGTCCTCTTTCCCAAAGTGTCCATCTGAGACAGACAGGTCAATCAAACCACAGACCGTTACCTTCACAACTGGAGCACCCCCTATATTACTTTATATTCCTACAGTACTATCCCACCAATGTATTTGTATTGTTCTGTATTTGCAGTTGGTTGATACAAGGCCTATCTTAGTCGTGACTATGCAGAATGTACATTTTGCTGTTATTTTACCTGAGAGTTCTCTGTGCTCTCCTCACACACCTCCATCTTCTCCTGGCAGTTCACCTGGACCTCTTTGAGCATCAAACACGATGAAAACACAATAAAACAAAACATGGATTTCAGACCGCATTTGACTTCTTAAAAGAGAAAAAATGTTCAGCGAAACTTCTTTGTACTAAGTTTTGAGAGAGGAGGTCCTACCGGAATTGTCCAAGTAAATGTCATTGTCCGGATTTTCCATTACTTTTATCATGCGGGTCTGAAAGTAGAAACCCCATTATTAAAAATGTTATATACTGTAGATATATCCCATGGGATAGAGACAGCAACGCCCCCTACTGGGTTAAAACAATAGCGCCCTGCCATAGGCACCCAGTCAAATTAGCCTACATTTATGTCAGCCTCAGTTCTCACCTGCTGACCGCTGATCTTGGTCACTGTCCCCCCCTCCTCCATCTTCAGCTCCCACTTGTCCCTCACGCAGATGGGCTGCTCGTCATCAACCTACAGAGAAAAGGGGACAGCTGTTAATCAACGTGTCACTCACTAGTCTGGTTGACATTACTCTGACTCTTTAGTTATTTCCCCCCTTTCCTTCATTCCTTCATACCTGCTCCAGCCTTTCTCTCTCTGTGGTCATGTCCACCTTCAGGGTGTGGAAGGGAGTGACCACCTCGCCCATGGTCAGGTTGACGGGCTCCTTCTCAAACTGCATGCTATCGCTGTCCCCCTCCATGAAGCCTGGGGGCTGGTAGTCCTGGGGAGTGACTGAGATATATACACACACACACACTCTTTATGTGGTAAAAAAAAAAAAACATATACTTGTTATACCCTATGAAAGTTCAATTTTAATTCCGTACTCCGTCCGGGTTTAGTAGGCTAAGAATGGGCTTCAAATATTGATGTCAAATTCATAAAAACTGGGTAATTTAAGATATATTTATCGTATATATGCCAGTTTTCAACGTATTTGACGCTCAAGAAGCACGAAGCTGAAAAGTTTCATTTGAACTACACACATGAACTACAAATCAAAAGGCAGTGGTTGGCAACGTTCAGTGAAAAACACTCCCAGCCTAATCTAATATAAAACACACCAAACAGCCTGCAACTAACAGGTTGTTACCTTCCTGTAAGTCCTCAGCTCAAGCAGGCATGCTCCAGCATGCTAACAACGCTGCAGGAGATGTAGTTCAAATGAGACTTTTCTAACTTTTGTAATGTCTTACTTATTGAGCGTCAAATATTTTTGATAAAAGGCACCGGGTATGAGCAAATCAATACACAATTATAAACTGTGGGGTTCGAGCCCTGAATGCTGATTGGCTGAAAGCCATAGTATAGCAGACCATATACCATGGGTATGACAACACATTTATTTTTTACTGCTCTAATTAAGTTGGTAACCAGTTTATAATAGCATTAAGGCACCTCTGGGTTGTGCTAGGACACTACCCTTAGCTGTGGTATATTGGCCATATACAGTACCACACCACCTCGGGCCTTATTGCTTAAATATACGCTGAGTATACAAAACACCTGCTCTTTCCATGACATAGACTGACCAGGTGAAAGCTATGATCCCTTATTGATGTCACTTGTTAAATCCACTTCAATCAGTGTAGAAGAAGGGAAGGTGACAGGTTAAAGGATTTTGAAGCCTTGAGACAATTGAGACATGGATTGTGTATGTGTGCGATTCAGAGGGTGAATGGGCAAGACACAAGATTGATGTGCCTTTGAACTGGATATGGTAGTAGATGCCAGGCGCACCGGTTTGAGTGTGTCAAAAACTGAAACGCAGCTGGATTTTACACTCTCAACCGTTTCCCGTGTGTATCAAGAATGGTCCACTACCCAAATGACATCCAGCCAACTTGACACAACTGTGGGAAGCGTTGGAGTCAACATGGGCCAGCATCCCTGTGGAACGCTTTTGACACCTTGTAGAGTCCATGCCCCGACAAACTGAGGCTGTTCTGAGGGCTCCTAATGTTTGGTATACTCAGTGTAATTAAATTAATTTGATCATTCAAAAGACCCGGGACATGACCCCGGAACAGCGTATTGCATCACATCATCCCTTGTCTTTTAGCTTACTCTACATCATTGTGTTGTCTTTACCGTCGTCGTAGTAGGAGAGTTTCATGTTAAGACAGACATTGTCTGGCAGAGGACCCAGGTTCTGCATCAGTGTGTAGAGTTTACGCACCAGGAGGATGCTGGACTTTTTTGTGCTGCTGCAAGCCATCTTTCCCAGATTCTTGCTGTTTTTGCTAAAACAAAAATAAATGTAAACATTTTTAAACAATTAAAAGTTTCTTTCTTCAATGTTTCTCAATTAAATTCTGCCATGTTATCATTATGTTATACACATTAGGGTTGAATATTTTCCCGGAATTTTACAAATGTTCCATCCCGAGAATAAATTACTTTTGTCCCGGGTAAGCCGGTATTTCCCGCCAAGCCTATGTCTGGATTTTATTAGAGCTTTGATCGAAAATTCATGCCTGATGCAACCTAAACCTGATTAAATACATTTTATGAGCCCTACATTAAAGACATTTAATGAGCCCAAGCCCAAATGATTGTACCGTTATCCAATACAGCTACTTCACATTACATAAGACAGAAAAACATAAAAGCACATAGATGTAGCTAGCTATATACTCTCTTGGGTAAATAAATCAAACAAGCTCCAGTAATCTTTTTGAGTGTGAACTGTATTACTGTACTGCATTGTATTATACTGTATTATATGAACTAGAATTACGCAGCTCGTTCAAACCATGATAAAGCAGGGAGAGAACATGCGATCCTGGTGCAGCACATGCGGTCTACAAAGTTACAAGTATAGGCTAGTGAATTTGATTGACATTTTTCATAATATCTCAAAATGTTATTAGCCTACCTCCTCTTTCTCTCTCTAGTGTTGCTTCATTCCTTCCTTGCTTTCAACAGTTAAATGTAATAAGTTTTGTTGTCCTTATCTTTATCATTCTAATGACATGCTTGAATAATATAGTACTAGAATGAGATGCAAAAGGCTTTCACTTCTCTTCATGAGGATTGGATGGTTATGGGTCTGCATAAATAACTGCTATAGCCTACCGCCATCGCACATTCGCTCTTCTTTCAAACTACCCATGAGTTCTATTGGCTGCTGTATTTAACATTCAGCAAACAAGAGCTTGTCCCTCTTCGAATAGTCTATTGGTATAAAAAATGCAAAAAAAATTATGTTCAGCCGCTATTCTAGTCTAGGTTTTCCTGCATGGGATTCCAAGAGCTAAGGAGCATTTTTTACAGAAAGAAGACAGTGGAGTACAGGTGTGTGCGTATTGCACAAGAGACAGAGGCTATAAGTTAGAAGCTTATTTTGCATTACCCATCATCATTTATTACCTAAATATAAGGCTAATACTGCATTGGAAATATTACCTGAAAGAGGTAGGCTAGCACATCTAGAGTGCATTTGGAAAGTATTCAGAGCCCTTGACTTTCTCCCAATTTTTTTTTACATTACAGCCTTATTATAAAATGTATTAAAACATGTTCCTCATTAATCTACACACAATACCCCATAATGACAAAACAATTTGGACAAATTTATGTAAAAAAACAAAAACCTGAAATACCTTATTTACATAAGTATTCAAACCCTTTGCTATGAGACTCGAAATTGATCTCAGGTGCATCCTGTTTCCATTAATCATCCTTGAGATGTTTCTGCAACTTGATTGGAGTCCACCTGTGGTAAATTAAATTGATTGGACATGATTTGGTAAGGCACACACCTGTCTATATAAGGTCCCACAGTTGACAGCGCCTGTCAGAGTAAAAACCAAGCCATGAGGTCGAAGGAATTGTCCGCAGAGTTCCGAGACAGGATTGTGTTGAGGCACAGATTTGGGGAAGGGTACCAAAACATTTCTACTGCATTAAAGGTCCCCAAGAACACAGTGGCCTCCATCATTCTTACATGGAAGAAGTTTGGAACCACCAAGACTCTTGCTAGAGCTGGCTGCTCAACCAAACTGAGCAATCGAGGGAGAAGTTCCTTGGTCAGGGAGGCGACCAAGAACCCGATGGTCACACTAACAGAGATCCAGAGTTCCTCTGTGGAGATGGGAGAACCTTTCAGAAAGACAACCATCTCTGCAGCACTCCACCAATCAGGCCTTTATGGTAGAGTGGCCAGACTGTAACGCTCGTCGGAAGAAGTGGACCAAGGTGCTGCGTGGTACGTGTTCATGATTCTTTATTTACTCAGAACACCAAACAAAACAACAAAATAATAAGGAACGTCACGTTCTGTAGGCTTCAGAGCTAACAAAAAACAACAACCCACAAAACTAAGGTGGCAAAACAGGCTGCCTAAGTATGATTCTCAATCAGAGACAACGATAGACAGCTGTCCCTGATTGAGAACCATACCCGGCCAAAACATAGAAATAAAGAACATAGAGTTTCCCATCCGAGTCACACCCTGACCAACCAAACATAGAGAATAAAAAGATCTCTACGGTCAGGGCGTGACACAGACGGAAGCCACTCCTCAGTAAAAGGCACATGACAGCCCGCTTGAAGTGTGCCAAAAGGCACCTAAAGACACTCAGACCATGAGAAACAAGATTCTCTGGTCTGATGAAACCAAGATTGAACTCTTTGGCCTGAATGCCAACCGTAATATCTGCAGGAAACCTGGCACCATCTCTACGGGGAAGCATGGTGGTGGCAGCATCATGCTGTGGTGATGTTTTTCTACAGCAGGGACTGGGAGACTAGTCAGGTTCGAGAGAAATATGAACGGAACAAAGTACAGAGAGATCCTTGAAGAAAACCTGCTCCAGAGCGCTCAGGACCTCAGACTGAGGCGTATGTTCATCTTCCAAAAGGACAACGATCCTAAACACACAGCCAAGACCATGCAGCATTGGCTTCAGGACAAGTCTCTGAATGTCCTTGAGTGGCCCAGCCAAAGCCTGGACTTGAACCTGATTGAACATCTCTGGAGACCTGAAAATAGCTGTGCAGCAACGCTCCCCATCCAACTTAACAGAGCTTGACAAGATCTGCATAGAAGAATGGGAGAAACTCCCCAATACAGGTGTGCAAAGCTTGTAGTGTCATACCCAAGAAGACTCGAGACTGTAATCGCTGCCAAAGGTGCTTTAACAAAGTACTGAGTAAAGGGTCTGAATACTTATGTAAATGTAATATTGAAGTTTTTTTAAATGTTATATATACATTCGCAAAAAAACTATTAAAACCTGTTTTTGCATTGTCATTATGGGGTATTGTGTGTAGATTGATGAGGGGGAAAAACGATTGAATCAATTTTAGAATAAGGCTGTAACTAACAAAATGTGAAAAAGTCAAGGGCTCTGAATACTTTTCGAATGCACTGTACATATAGGCCTATATACAGTTGAAGTTTACATACACCTTAGCCAAATACATTTAAACTCCGTTTTTCACAATTCCTGACATTTAATCCTAGTAAGAATTCCCTGTTTTAGGTCAGTTAGGATCACCACTTTATTTTAAGAATGTGAAATGTCAGAATAATAGTAGAGAGAATGATTTATTTCATCTTTTATTTCTTTCATCACATTCCCAGTGGGTCAGAAGTTTACATACACTCAATTAGTATTTGGTAGCATTGCCTTTAACTTGTTTAACTTGGGTCAAACATTTCGGGTAGCTTTCCTACAATAAATTGGGTGAATTTTGGCCCATTCCTCCTGACAAAGCTGGTGCAACTGAGTCAGGTTTGTAGGCCTCCTTGCTCGCACACGCTTTTTCAGTTCTGCCCACAGATTGTCTATGGGATTGAGATCAGGGCTTTGTGATGGCCACTCCAATACCTTGACTTTGTTGTCCTTAAGCCATTTTGCCACAACTTCGGGAAGCATGCTTTGGGGTCATTGTCCATTTGGAAGACCCATTTGCGACCAAGCTTTAACTTCCTGACCGATGTCTTGAGATGTTGCTTCAATATATCCACATAATTTTCCTCATCGTGATGCCATCTATTTTGTGAAGTGCACCAGTCCCTCCTGCAGCAAAGCACCCCCACAACATGATGCTGCCACCCCCGTGCTTCAAGGTTGGGATGGTGTTCTTCGGCTTGCAAGCATCCCCCTTTTCCCTCCAAACATAACAATGGTCATTATGGCCAAACAGTTCTATTTTTGTTTCATTAGACCAGAGGACATTTCTCCAAAAAGTACGATCTTTGTCCCCATGTGCAGTTGCAAACTGTAGTATGGCTTTTTTTATGGCGGTTTTGAAGCAGTGGCTTCTTCCTTGCTGAGCGGCATTTCAGGTTATGTCAATATTGGACTCGTTTTACTGTGGATATAGATACTTTTGTACCTGTTTCCTCCAGCATCTTCACATGGTCTTCTGCTGTTGTTCTGGAATTAATTTGCACTTTTTGCAAAGTACTTTAATCTCTAGGAGACAGAACGTGTCTCCTTCCTGAGCGGTATGACGGCTGCGTGGTCCCATGGTGTTTATACTTGCGTACTGTTGTTTGTACAGATGAACGTGGTACCATCAGGTGTTTGGAAATTGCTCCCAAGGATTAACCAGACTTGTGGAGGTGTACATTTTTTTTCTGAGGTCTTGGCTGATTTATTTTGATTTTCTCATGATGTCAAGCAAAGAGGCACTGAGTTTGAAGGTAGGCCTTGAAATACATCCACAGGTACACATCCAATTGACTCAAATTATGTTAATTAGCCTATCAGAAGCTTCTAAAGCCATGACATCATTTTCTGGAATTTTCCAAGCTGTTTAAAGGCACAGTCAACTTAGTGTATGTAAACTTCTGACCCACTGGAATTGTGATACAGTGAATTATAAGCGAAATAATCTGTCTGTAAACAATTGTTGGAACAATGACTTGTGTCATGCACAAAGTAGATGTCCCAACCGACTTTCCAAAACTATAGTTTGTTAACAAGAAATTTGTGGAGTGGTTGAAAAACTAGTTTTAATGACTCCAACCTAAGTGTATGTAAACTTCCGACTTCAACTGTATATCAATCTTGAACACGATTATCTATTTTGGATGCAATTTGAATGGAATTGATGGAAGGAAAGACTGTGAGAGAGCATTCACTTATGCACCGATTTAAAGAAACGATAAAGGAGTGTTTTAACCACTGCAATTAAAGAAATATATCATCTTTACAATAAAAAAATAAGGTGATCCCGAAAGCCAGATGGAGGTGTGCAAATTAGATGCGCATTCGGTCTTTATATTACTGTAGCATAGGCTATGCTGCAGCAAATGTAGGTCAACCTATCACAATAAAAAAAGTTACAAAGTTACCAAGGGAGTGTCTACATACTGAGATGGGCTGTCGGTTCCCACCCTGAGCGTTGATGATTCATTATGCAGTGACCAGAGGGAAGGCCTTACTGAATCCAGATTTAGACATTGCATATAATTGAACAGTTCCATTTCAAGTCATGCTGTTCATATAAATCATTTATTATAATTTACCGGTTTCTCACAGTTATTTATCCTGGGAAAAGGGAGTGGTTTTGGGCAGTAAATCTCAGTAACCGGGTTCCCGCCATTCAACCCTAATACATATTCACAAAGCTATACCTTTCAAAGTCAATTTTGGGTCCCTTTTCAGTGTATTGGACTTTGAACTGGTAGCATTCAGTAACCTTCTGCAAATTGTAAAGAAAGACCAGTGTCACAATGAGAAACGACTTGATTCAATAGGTTACACATACTGTAGAGTTTGTTCTAGTCCAGAGAATCAAAGCATTACTATGATCGATGCCTATGGGGTTAAAAAGTAGTCTATTACCTTTGGATTCTCTGGGTCTGTGTATATCTATAGAAAGTGGAAGGAGACTACAAACTTTAGCAACGAAAAATGTAAATGCTTTAT
Organism: Salvelinus alpinus; assembly: GCF_045679555.1. Classification (NCBI taxonomy): domain Eukaryota; kingdom Metazoa; phylum Chordata; class Actinopteri; order Salmoniformes; family Salmonidae; genus Salvelinus; species Salvelinus alpinus. The sequence continues at coordinate 45,502,068 of NC_092089.1, read as the reverse complement.
ACAGTGAGGGAAAAAAGTATTTGATCCCCTGCTGATTTTGTACGTTTGCCCACTGACAAAGAAATGATCAGTCTATAATTTTAATGGTAGGTTTATTTGAACAGTGAGAGACAGAATATCAACAAAAAAATCCAGAAAAACGCATGTCAAAAATGTTATGAATTGATTTGCATTTTAATGAGGGAAATAAGTATTTGACCCCTCTGCAAAACATGACTTAGTACTTGGTGGCAAAACCCTTGTTGGCAATCACAGAGGTCAGACGTTTCTTGTAGTTGGCCACCAGGTTTGCACACATCTCAGGAGGGATTTTGTCCCACTCCTCTTTGCAGATCTTCTTCAAGTCATTAAGGTTTCGAGGCTGACGTTTGGCAACTCGAACCTTCAGCTCCCTCCACAGATTTTCTATGGGATTAAGGTCTGGAGACTGGCTAGGCCACTCCAGGACCTTAATGTGCTTCTTCTTGAGCCACTCCTTTGTTGCCTTGGCTGTGTGTTTTGGGTCATTGTCATGCTGGAATACCCATCCACGACCCATTTTCAATACCCTGGCTGAGGGAAGGAGGTTTTCACCCAAGATTTGACGGTACATGGCCCCGTCCATCGTCCCTTTGATGCGGTGAAGTTGTCCTGTCCCTTTAGCAGAAAAACACCCCCAAAGCATAATGTTTCCACCTCCATGTTTGACGGTGGGGATGGTTTCTTGGGGTCATAGGCAGCATTCCTCCTCCTCCAAACACGGCAAGTTGGGTTGATGCCAAAGAACTCCATTTTGGTCTCATCTGACCACAACACGTTCACCCAGTTGTCCTCTGAATCATTCAGATGTTCATTGGCAAACTTCAGACGGGCATGTATATGTGCTTTCTTGAGCAGGGGGACCTTGCGGGCGCTGCAGGATTTCAGTCCTTCACGGCATAGTGTGTTACCAATTGTTTTCTTGATGACTATGGTCCCAGCTGCCTTGAGATCATTGACAAGATCCTCCTGTGTAGTTCTGGGCTGATTCCTCACCGTTCTCATGATCATTGCAACTCCACGAGGTGAGATCTTGCATGGAGCCCCAGGCTGAGGGAGATTGACAGTTCTTTTGTGTTTCTTCCATTGGCGAATAATCACAGAAACTGTTGTCACCTTCTCACCAAGCTGCTTGGCGATGGTCTTGTAGCCCATTCCAGCCTTGTGTAGGTCTACAATCTTGTCCCTGACATCCTTGGAGAGCTCTTTGGTCTTGGCCATGGTGGAGAGTTTGGAATCTGATTGATTGATTGCTTCTGTGGACAGGTATCTTTTATACAGGTAAGAAACTGAGATTAGGAGCACTCCCTTTAAGAGTGTGCTCCTAATCTCCGTTCGTTACCTGTATGAAAGACACCTGGGAGCCAGAAATCTTTTTGATTGAGAAGGGGTCAAATACTTATTTCCCTCATTAAAATGCAAATCAATTTATAACATTTTTGACATGCATTTTTCTGGATATTTTTGTTGTTATTCTGTCTCTCACTGTTCAAATAAACCTACCATTAAAATTATAGACTGATAATTTCTTTGTCAGTGGGCAAACGTACAAAATCAGCAGGGGATCAAATACTTTTTTCCCTCACTGTATGCTGAAGAAAATATTCGATAAGATATACTCACAGACATAACGACCGTCCGCAACTGTTGGAATACAAGACATTCATTATTTGTAATTAATTAACATTAATAACATGCAGATAATGAATAAACAACTAAATGCTAGCATCTCACTTACGTATTTTCTCTGAAGGGCATCAAAGCATCCCTGCATCCTGGGAGGTGTATAAAAGAGTCTTAATTAATCAACACTGCATTAATAATCTAACTAGGATAAAGGGAAAGGATTTGGCCACAGAGTACTGTACTGTACTGTAATTTCCCACTGAGGCTTGGTGGTGTATACTAACCACTGTACAATCTGACTGGCACCAGGGCAGGTGCGCTCCTCCCTGAGGATCATAACTTTCTGCTCTGTGGCATAGAAACAGAAGTGTAAGGCTACTTCTTGAAGATCTCGGCTAGGGCATCATCATTTAAATAACAATTGAGTTCATTTAAAAAGAAGATAAATTGTGTTTTGACCTTCAACATATTTTCTCCCATAAGCTTTTTCTGGGAAAAGACCCCTGAGATAAGTGATGCTAGAGACTGCAATGGCCAGCAGTTTCTTCACAACAATCAAGGACTGCTGCTCTGTTGAAACTACATTTGGCAGCAACTGGGTACCCTATAAAATATAACAAAGACAGGCAGTTACACCAAGGCAATTTGAAGATGTCTGAATAAATAGATGCATGTAGATATTCATAGAACATGCTATTAGAACATGCCATTTGCTAGCTATAAAACAGCAATTCAATAGGACCAAGGTCTGGCTATGGATTGCCAGAGGTTTTACCTGAGCAGCCCGCAAACGTTGTTCACAGGCCATGGTAGTAATAGTTGATAACAAGTTGTCAAATCTACAAAATTAAGATTAATCAGAAGCCAGGTAGCTAGCTATCAAGGTAAAGATATGTTGAAATATGTAACTAGCTAGCTAAGTACTAGTTTACACAGATACAGAAATATGTTATACTAATCTGGCTAGCTACGTTAGCTAACTAGCTATCTACATTACATTTGTTAGCTAACATAGCTAGAAGTACACACACCTACTGATCATGACACTGACTTTACTCTACAACCCATTGTGAATAGTATTAAATTGTATAACTCACATAGCTAGCAATTACTACCTAGATAGAGCGCAGTCACTCAATCTGTTTTTTTGTTAAAAAATAACAAACAAAAAAAATCTAGCTAGCTAGCCAGATCGAATTTACTAAGAAACTGTTGGGTGGTGGGCCAAACTCGCGCCAGACACACACATTTACCCGCCAAACCTGACAGCTAAAGTAGCCAATCAGAGGGAAGCTTAGATAACGTACATTTTCTTGCCCCCACATCATGCATTGAGTGATTAGTGATATCAAAGGTAGTGATATGTCCTGGCCGAGGTAAACATCAGTTTTAAATTAAGTTGATTATGTTGTGGCTCTGTTGTTAGTGTAGTTTGATGCAACGCTGCGCACAGATTGAATATCCGCACTCTATTGGACACAGCTCTGTCAATCAGCATCTCTCTATCATAGTAGCATTTCATTGGCTCTCCCGGTATCTAATACCACGTGTTTCCTTATACCATTGGTTACTGTATATGTATGTCACAAATGGCAATCCCACACGACGGCGTCACAAAATATGTAGCCTTTTTTGTTGTCGAAGAGCCTTGTTCACAAGAGGCAGGTTAGATTTGTGGAAGCTAGAGGAGCTCCCCTGGATACATTCTAACCTGCGTTTTCAAGCAAATCGGACTTCCAGTCCATTATAGCTGCGTAATGTCGTCCGAAAATCTATCAGATACTCAGATGGAATATGAGGATGAAAAACAGGTGGGTTTAATATCATGACACTATCTTGAGTTGGCCAGCTAACTATAACGCTAGCTCGTTGTAACGCGTTACAAGTAAAGTGTTTGATTTGATAGCTAGCTAGTTAGCTTTCGTTATAGCATCAAACCTGTAAACGTCTCGTTTACCAACAATGACAGTGTGTATAAATGTTTTGGAAAGGTATTGAGTAAGATTTACGTGTCTCCCGATAATCAATAATAACGTATGTACTGTATTATTGAGTTATTTATTCCGTTTTCCCTTGTGCCATTGTGGCTCGCTGGTCCATAGGTTATAAAATATGCCTGGGCCGTATTGGTCTATCCTGACACTGCAGTAGTTGAGGTTGAGTCTTCCGGCTTTTCGAGACAAATACAAACAATACTACTATAGCCTATCCTTTGAAATCTGTGTTTCAATGGAAACCAGGGTCAATCATCACAGTTACTTATATGCTAGCGGATCAGTCACACAAAGCTTTAATGATGTATAAGCTAGATCTATTGATTCATACTCGTTTTCAGTCCCCTATACTTTGTGAATGTTATTTGCAGTGTTGCACTGATATTAGGCTTAGCTATATATACAGTTGAAGTCGGAAGTTTACATACACTTAGGTTGGAGTCATTAAAACTCATTTTTCAACCACTCCCCAGATGTTTTTTTAACAAACTATAGTTTTTGCAAGTCGGTTAGGACATCTACTTTGTGCATGACACAAGTAATTTTTCCAACAATTGTTTACAGACATATGTTTACACTTATAATTTACTGTATCACAATTCCAGTGGGTCAGAAGTTTACATACACTAAGTTGACTGTGCCTTTAAACAGCTTGGAAAATTCCAGAAAATGATGTCATGGCTTTTAGAAGCTTCTGATAGGCTAATTTACATAATTTGAGTCAATTGGCGGTGTACCTGGGGATGTATTTCAAGGCCTACCTTCAAACTCAGTGCCTCTTTGCTTGACATAACGGGAAAATCAAAAGAAATCAGCTAAGACCTCAGAAAAAACATTGTAGACCTCCACAAGTCTGGTTCATCTTTGGGAGCAATTTCCAAACGCCTGAAGGTACCATGTTCATCTGTACAAACAACAGTACGGGAGTATAAACACCATGGGACCACGCAGCTGTCATACCACTCAGGAACGAGATGCGTTCTGTCTCCTAGAGATGAATGTACTTTGGTGCGAGAAGTGCAAATCAATCCCAGAACAACAGCAAAGGACCTTGTGAAGATGCTGGAGGAAACCGGTACAAAAGTATCTATATCCACAGTAAAATGAGTCCTATATCAACATAACTTGAAAGGCCGCTCAGCAAGGAAGAAGCCACTGCTCCAAAACTGCCATAAAAAAGCCAGACTACAGTTTGCAACTGCACATGGGGACAAAGATTGTACTTTTTGGAGAAATGTCCTCTGGTCTGATGAAACAATAATATAACTGTTTGGCCATAATGACCATTGTTATGTTTGGAGGAAAAAGGGGGAGGCTTGCAAGCCGAAGAACACCATCTCAACCGTGAAGCACAGGGATGGCAACATCATGTTGTGGGGGTGCTTTGCTGCAGGAGGGACTGGTGCACTTCACAAAATAGATGGCATCATGAGGAAGAAAAATTATGTGGATATATTGAAGCAACATCTCAAGACATCAGTCAGGAAGTTAAAGCTTGGTCACAAATGGGCCTTCCAAATGGACAATGACCCCAAAGAATACTTCCAAAGTTGTGGCAAAATGGCTGTAGGACAACAAAGTCAAGGTATTGGAGTGGCCATCACAAAGCCCTGATCTCAATCCCATAGACAATCTGTGGGCAGAACTGAAAAAGCATGTGCAAGCAAGGAGGCCTACAAACCTGACTCAGTTACACCAGCTCTGTCAGGAGGAATGGGCCAAAATTTACCCAATTTATTGTGGGAAGCTCGTGTAAGGCTATCTGAAACGTTTGACTCATGTTAAACAATTTAAAGGCAATGCTACCAAATACTAATTGAGTGTATGTAAACTTCTGACCCACTGGGAATGTGATGAAAGAAAAAAAGCTGAAATAAATCATTCTCTCTATTATTATTATTATTATTCTGACATTTCACATTCTTAAAATAAAGTAGTGATCCTAACTAACCTAAGACAGGGAATTTCTACTTGGATTAAATGTCAGGAATTGTGAAAACTGATTTGAAATGTATTTAGCTCAGGTGTATGTAAACTTCCGACTTCAACTGATGAAAAGTCACTTGTACAGGCAGCATCCTGAGTGGATGCTGGTGAAGGTCAGAGGTCTGTTGACAAATCCACTGTTCATATCATCAATATTCATTGACTATTAGGTATAGGGAAGGTACTGATGCTATACTTTGTCTTATCAATGATAATGGGTGCTTTTAATGCAATGGTATTTTGATACAATGACTAGAAGCGAAACTGGTCATGTGAGAAAATAACATTTCATGGTAGCTAGCTACTATGGGTCTAGCAGTTTGGAACCGTTTGAGGGAGTGAAAAGTATCCAGTCCACTCTTGCATTTTCCCTCTTCGGGGCTGAATATAGCAACTTTTACATTTTTGTAATGGATCCAAGTGAATCAGCTAGGGAATCTGTTCATCTGCTTCTCTACCCTGAGTCACCTATTATCACTGCTCCAGCAAGCTTTGTGTTTACTGTCCTCTGCATGGAATGGCAGATATTCTCCTGTACTTCGATTGCAGGGTTTTGTGGGTTTCTCAATGTTTTCTTAGCTTTATTTAGCCAGATAAGTTATGTCTAAACAGTGATGCTGAGACTCAGATTTTTCCAATTAAAATTTATGCCAAACTAAAAACCAATGATTGCATAGTAAAAAAATAAACATGCATCCACAAGGACTACTTTTAACAGTTTCCACACAAAAATATTTACAAAACACATTTACTTGAAGAACAGTGCAGATACAAAAATAATGATGGTTTGTGCTGTCATTCTGTTACCAAACTTTGCATCTGCACTGTTCTGTAAGTAAAAAAAATCAAATAAAAATTGCAACATTTTCTGTGGAAATTGTTATAAGTAGTCCTTGTGCATAGAGTTGTATGGTTTGTTTAACTTTGTAATCATTGGGTTTTGTTTTGACATTTTAAAGTGAAAAATCAGTCTCAGCTTCACTCTGTTACTGTGGAATTGCCCCGATAGAGAATACATGTTTTGCTGACTTCTGCCCAGAGTCTCTGGACTGTGGGCAATAACAAGGTGTGTCCTGTTAGCCTACTTTCCACTGACATCTGTCCATGGACTCCACACTGGCAGTAAAGGGTAAACCAGTTCGTCCAGTGCAGGAGTTGCCTCCAGTAAAACCATAGGCTTACACCTTACAAAAAGCTTTAGCATGAAGGTGTCATGTGAACACTAGAACCACTCTGCAAGCTCTGTGTACCTAGACTTTGGTCAGCAATTACTCAAGGCCTGTTTCTGTATAATATTTTTCTCAATAACCATAAATAACCATGGCTTGTACATATTTGCAGACAAACTGTTTCCCCCTCATAAAGCCATCTGTTTTTATGGCACCAATAACATGTCAGGGATGGGAAAACGGGTAACAAGGCTGTTTTATCCACATTAGCTGAGGAAAAGTGTGTGAGATCCTGGGAAATAATGGATGTGAAGCTGCTTTTTAGTCACTTAATTCTTACTCAATCATAACACTCGTTTTCTGAGTGAGTTGTTTATCGCAGGCAACCATGAGGGCGTGAGAGAGAGTGTTGCAGGAGAGCGTGCAGAGTGTGACTCATACTATGAAGACGCTTCAACTCCCTCAAGTCATTTTCATGGCGTTAGGCCACTTCACAGCTGAATATGAGTAGGGTTAGGCTATATGATTCAGATGCAATCCTTTCTGAAGTGCACAGTGCCAGCCCAGTAATCTGTTTGTTTTGTCATCATCAGACCATCTTATAACCTTCTTATTAGTTTCAAGTTTTAATGTCACAAGTACAGTGAAATGTCCTTCTTGCAACCTCTAAACCCAACAATGCAGTAATCAATAACAATGTAATACTAAAAACAACATAAGGTAGAACATAAACACACAAGAAATAGAAATAAGAATAACACGAGAAAGTAAGTAAGCATTCTATATACAGGGTCAGTCAGTTCCAGTACCATATTTACAATGTGCAGGGATACTTGAGTAATAGAGGTAGATAATTGTAGGGGTAAGGTGACTAGGCATCAGGACAGTTAAATGGAGAATGTATATTTTAAAAGCCTATGCTTGTTCTTCTCTGCGCATCATGGCTGACATTATGATGAAGGATATATAGGTGTAGGCTACATAGGCCCATTTAGATGTTTCCCCTCTAGCTAAATTCCTTGCACATAGCAAGTAGCACCCATATGGCAGCACATCGAAATGTTTTCTTTGTCTGGACAGGACTCTCAGGAAAAGAATGCCAACCTTGTGAAGGGTGAAGAGGTCAAGCTGAAGGCCAAGTACCCCGGCCTGGGCCAAAAGCCTGGAGGCTCCGACTTCCTCATGAAGAGGCTACAGAAAGGGGTAGGTGGAACCCTTCTCCTGGAGAGCCACAGATAATATATGCTTTTGATTCAGCATGTTAGTGAGGCTGGAACAAATGCCTACACACCCTTGTTGACCACTTGACTAGGAAATCGCATAGGCTTCGAATACTCCTCTTTAAGACATTTCAATACGTTCTGCATTTGAGGATCTCAGATTGCCTTGGTATGTCTGTGGCAGTAGCGATGTTTGAATGAACTTGTCCAGATATTTGTTATTTTTAACATTTTAGAAAGTTCACAAAGAAAAGAGATTTAACTTTCCGTTTAACTATCTTGTGTCAATAAATACAGCTGGACGTAATGACCTCGCACCTACAAAATTATACACTGCTCAAAAAAATAAAGGGAACACTAAAATAACACATCCTAGATCTGAATGAATGAGGTATTCTTATTAAATACTTTTTTCTTTACATAGTTGAATGTGCTGACAACAAAATCACACAAAAATGATCAATGTAAATCAAATGTATCAACCCATGGAGGTCTGGATTTGGAGTCACACTCAAAATTAAAGTGGAAAACCACACTACAGGCTAGTCCAACTTTGATGTAATGTCCTTAAAACAAGTCAAAATGAGGCTCAGTAGTGTGTGTGGCCTCCACGTACCTGTATGACCTCCCTACAACGCCTGGGCATGCTCCTGATGAGGTGGCAGATGGTCTCCTGAGGGATCTCCTCCCAGACCTGGACTAAAGCATCCGCAACTCCTGGACAGTCTGTGGTGCAACGTGGCGTTGGTGGATGGAGCGAGACATGATGTCCCAGATGTGCTCAATTGGATTCAGGTCTGGGGAATGGGCGGGCCAGTCCATAGCATCAATGCCTTCCTCTTGCAGGAACTGCTGACACACTCCAGCCACATGAGGTTGTCTTGCACATTGTCTTGCATTAGGAGGAACCCAGGGCCAACCGCACCAGCATATGGTCTCACAAGGGGTCTGAGGATCTCATCTCGGTACCTAATGGCAGTCAGGCTACCTCTGGCGAGCACATGGAGGGCTGTGCGGCCCCCCCCCCAAAGAAATGCCACCCCACACCATGACTGACCCACCGCCAAACCGGTCATGCTGGAGGATGTTGCAGGGAGCAGAACGTTCTCCACGGCGTCTCCAGACTCTGTCACGTCTGTCACATGTGCTCATGTGCTCAGTGTGAACCTGCTTTCATCTGTGAAGAGCACAGGGCGCCAGTGGCGAATTTGCCAATCTTGGTGTTCTCTGGCAAATGCCAAACGTCCTGCACAGTGTTGGGCTGTAAGCACAACCCCCACCTGTGGACGTCGGGCCCTCATACCACCCTCATGGAGTCTGTTTCTGACCGTTTGAGCAGACACATGTACATTTGTGGCCTGCTGGAGGTCATTTTGCAGGGCTCTGGCAGTGCTCCACCTGCTCCTCCTTGCACAAAGGCGGAGGTAGCGGTCCTGCTGCTGGGTTGTTGCCCTCCTACGGCCTCCTCCACGTCTCCTGATGTACTGGCCTGTCTCCTGGTAGCGCCTCCATGCTCTGGACACTACGCTGACAGACACAGCAAACCTTCTTGCCACAGCTCGCATTGATGTGCCATCCTGGATGAGCTGCACTACCTGAGCCACTTGTGTGGGTTGTAGACTCCGTCTCATGCTACCACTAGAGTGAAAGCACCGTCAGCATTCAAAAGTGACCAAAACATCAGCCAGGAAGCATAGGAACTGAGAAGTGGTCTGTGGTCACCACCTGCAGAACCACTCCTTTATTGGGGGTGTCTTGCTAATTGCCTATAATTTCCACCTTTTGTCTATTCCATTTGCACAACAGCATGTGAAATTTATTGTCAATCAGTGTTGCTTCCTAAGTGGACAGTTTGATTTCACAGAAGTGTGATTGACTTGGAGTTACATTGTGTTGTTTAAGTGTTCCCTTTATTTTTTTGAGCAGTGTATATTTTTTTTGAGCAAAAACCTAGTGTCGAATGACAATAGTGGTTGAAGTGTTTCCATTACCCATTTAGGCAAATTGCGCATTAATTGGCGACAGCCTCTGCCCTCCCACACATCGGTTTCATGTCTCGGGTATAGCCAGTGAAAGCCAGCATGTATAGAATGCAATAATTGACTAATATTTCCATATTCTAATAATTCTCATGTGCCAATGTATCGCCATGGTGAAACTTGCACTCCTGTAGAGCTGAAATAACTGGATATTGAAACTTGCATCCAGCCAACCAGAAAAGCAAGGCGAAGCAATTTAGGCATTCTTGAAAGTCAGGACAATCCTTGTCCTGCAAAGAAACATTATTTTATAGTTGAAAATATTGATTAAGCAGTAGGCATTTAGAATTCAAATGTGTAGTGGAGCTTTATAGTTACTTGTGACATACTTTTTCTTGCCACTGTATGTGAACCGTTTGGAATTACCTGGATATCTACATTAATTGGTCATCAAATTTGATCTGATCTTCAGCTAAGTCACAACAATAGGCAAACAGTGTGCTTAAACTAATAACACACAAATTATTGTATTTTTCTTGTATATATTGAATATATAATTTAAACATTCACAGTGTAGGTTGGAAAAAGTATGTGACCCCCCTCCCTATGCTAATGACTTCTCCAAAAGCTAATTAGAGTCAGTAGTCAACTAATCAATGAGACGAGATTGGAGATGTTGGTTAGAGCCGCCTTGCCCTATAAACACTCACAAAATTTGAGTTTGCTATTCACAAGAAGCATTGCCTGATGTGAACCATGCCTTGAATAAAAGAGATCTCAGTAGACCTAAGATGAAGAATTGTTGACTTGCATAAAGCTGGAAAGGGTTACAAAAGTTTCTCTAAAAGCCTTGATGTCCACGGTAAGACAAATTGTCTATAAATGGAGAAAGTTCAGCACTGTTGCTACTCTCCCTAGGAGTGGCCGTCCTGCAAAGATGACTGCACGAGCACAGCGCAGAATGCTCAATGAGGTTAAGAATAATCCTAGTGTCAGCTAAAGACTTACAGAAATCTCTGAAACATGCTAACATCTCTGTTGACGAGTCTATGATACACGAAACAAGAATGGTGTTCATGGGAGGGCACCACGGAAGAAGACACTGCTGTCCAAAAAAAACATCGCTGCACATCTGAAGTCTGCAAAAGTGGATGTTCCACAGCGCTACTGGCAAAATATTCAGTGGACAGATGAAACTACAGTTGAGTTGTTTGGAAGGAACACAACACTGTGTGGAGAAAAAAAGGCACAGCACACCAACATCCAAACCTCATCCCAACTGTAAAGTATGGTGGAGGGAGCATCATGGTTTGGGGCTGCTTTGCTGCCTCAGGGCCAAGACAGCTTGCTATCATGGACAGAAAAATGAATTTCCAAGTTTATCAAGACATTTTGCAGGAGAATGTTAGGCTATTTGTCTGCAAATTGAAGCTCAACAGAAGTTGGGTGACGCAACAGGACAACGACCCAAAAAACAGAAGTAAATTAACAACAGAATGGCTTCAACAGAAAAAAATAGGCCTTCTGGAGTGGCCCAGTCAGAGTCCTGACCTCAACCCGATTGAAATGCTGTGGCATGACCTCAAGAGAGCAGTTCACACCAGACATCCCAAGAATATTGATGAACTGAAACAGTTTTGTAAAGAGGGATGGTCCAAAATTCCTCCTGACTGTTGCAGGTCTGATCCGCTACTACAGAAAACGTTTGGTTGAGGTTATTGCTGCCAAAGAAGGGTCAACCAGTTATTAAATCCAAGGGTTCACATACTTTTCCCACCCTGCACTGTGAATGTTTACACAGGGTGTTCAATAAAGACATGAAAATGTATAATTGTTTGTGTGTTATTAGTTTAAGCAGACTGTGTTTGTCTATTGGTGTGATCTAGGTGAAGATCGGATCAAATTTTATGACCAACTTATGCAGAAATCCAGGTATTTCCAAAGGGTTCACCTACTTTTTCTTGCCACTGTAACTACATTTATTCCAAAAACATTGTTTCCATTTGTTGCAATAAAGAAAGTTAGACAAAAGAAAATCCACCCCTGTCGAACGGATAAAAATTGAAGATCTTTAGAACGTTTCTACTATTTCTGCCGTTTCCATGATACGTCGCAATAATTGTTTTTGTGACATTGCTTTTGTTGAATAAACCAGCTTCAATGAAAATCTGCCTTTTATTAATTTTAACGAGCAGAACTACTCAAGACAACCTGAATTGAATTCCTTCTTTTTTGCCCCCCCCCCCCCCCTAGCAAAAATACTTTGACTCAGGTGACTACAACATGGCCAAGGCCAAGATGAAGAACAAACAGCTGCCTGTGGCGGGCCCCGACAAGAACCTCGTCACAGGGGACCACATTCCCACGCCACAGGACCTGCCCCAGAGGAGGTCCTCCTTGGTGACCAGCAAACTAGCAGGCTAGCCTAGCCTCCACCCATCCACCAGGCCCCCAGCTAACGTTCCTCACCTGTCCCCCAACAATGTTCCCCCCCCCTAGTCATCTCCAGGCTCCACTTGGCTTTAACATATCGGGGAGAGCTGTGAAAGTCAGTACATATTGCTTGTATGGTGGGGAGGGGAGGTGAGCTGGGACCTTTTCTACCATCACTCCACACAGCTCTGCCCTCTGCGCACTCTGCTCTACCGCCTCCCTTATGTCTTGGTTTGGTGTTCAGAGGTACATAAAGTAGATGTGCCATCGGGGAGGCTGAGTTTAATGCACTTTGTATTATGTACAGTACGTTTTTGCATCCCGAACGACACCAAAATATGTTGTTGACGAGGGAGTTGGGAACCATGATCGCTCCACATTTTTCGATGTTGTGTTCTCGTCAAAGCTGGGTGTAGATGTTTGCGTATTTTGCTTGCACACCAAATCTGGGAGGGAAGGGAACCATGGTGAAGTATCCAAAAGGAAGGGAGTGGTAATCAGAGGGAAATGTGGAAACTGATTTGTGGTTTCCTTTATCTCATGTTCTGTCAAACAAAAATCCAAGGTCGTCCACGCTGACCTGAACGAACAGATATGAAACTGCACATTTTCTGCTCATGTCGCTTTAATTCTTGACTCCCTGTTGCTCTTCTTTTTTAAATATGCTGCATGATTGTAACATGTAACGAAATGTGCAAATCTAGAGGGGTTAGACGACTGATAGGAAGTAGCACGCAACCAAATGGAGCCCTGGAATGTCCATGGTCACTCTCCACACCTTCCCTCCCTCTCAATGTCCTGACAATCCACACACTCTGTCTGTAGGCTGCCCATGGCAAAAGCAATGGCAAAGCAAACTGAATACCCATGTATAATTTTTAAGGCTGGGAAAAGAAGCAACTGTTTAATATTCAAGTTAAATCTCAGTTCTGTGGCTATTACATCACATCAAAAAGCCTAAATGATTTGTAGGGGATCAATTCGGTGTATATTTCTGTATTGTGTTGAGAAATTTGACATTTGTTATGATTTGTGTCTTCATAAAGGGTTGTTTGTTCATTGTCACGTATTAGCCATTTACTACAATCTGGCTCTTTTCACTGTTAATGGCAGCTCCTGTTGAGAAACTCTTCCAGTAATAGAAGATTATTGCCTAGTTCCCAATTACATTACTTGCTAAACCTCTCCTCGGTCTCTCCTTCAAATTCAACATAGTAGGAGCCTCCCAGTGTACTGCTAAAGCATATAGCCTTACGTATTGACATTCTAAATATAAAAATCTGTGACGTCAGTAATGGGGTAAACAGTCGGCCACCGGATAAACTGGCCCTGACTGGCCCCTGGCTCACACAGACCTAACTGGGACACAGCGTGTTTTAGAGATATGCTTACTTGACGAATGGCAAAGGGAAGGGATTTTATGACAGGAGAGGGGGGCAAAGTGTGAGTGTGGACTTAGTTGACCCTGCTCACACGTGTTGGTATGGTACAACTTGCCAAATAATTATGGTCAGAGGTGTGTTAGATAAATCATACAAAAGTAAAATGCTTGTACTCTGGTTTAAAGGTCAGAGGTTGTAGGCTATGTTATCACCTGAATTAGTTGTCCTATCTCAATGTATCACACAATACACACTTGATCACTCCTTTCTTGGCACCTTTTGAATATTCCCTGTGTCTAATTGCAGGGAAGAAGATCATTGGCATTGAGTGTGCTTGTCTGGGTTAGTATGAATGTGCTACTGTTCTCTGTCCCAACAGGTGTAAATAGGCTTTTGGGGGTTGAGGATATTTTTTTGTTTGTTGTTGATTTCACTACTTGTAGTTCTCTGATTCAATGTTTCCTTTCTCCTGTCATTGAATACACTACTTAAGCTTCATATATATATATATATATATTTTTTACTACAGAGACATTAATCTGTATAATATGAATGTGTGTAAATGCTGCTGATTCAGTCGATGACAAATCTTTTAAACTGAGATATTACCCTAATAAAGAACGCCTGTCCTAGGATTCAAACAATCGGACCCATTCCTATCGTGAATATCTGCTAATGGGAGACTCACTAACCACTCCAGGGTTTGGGGTCTAATTACATTTCAATTAGGATACGAATTGAAATTCTACCCATGATCAATGCAATCCATTTTGGGAACTAGCCAGCTGGAGTTGAAATTTAATTGACACCAACTTGTTACTTGAATCTGAACAGAAAGACCGTGCAGAATCCTAAATATTTGTAGCATGGCTTATTAAAGTGTCAAATAATATAATTGGATATGCTGAAATTAAGGTTGTTGAAACAACAGCAATCAAGAATTCCTCTCCTAAGTTTTTGTGCACTGTCTGGCTTTGTATGGAGCAATGTATTGAGGGATATACAGTTGAAGTCAGAAGTTTACATACACCTTAGCCAAATACATTTAAACTCAGTTTTTCACAATTCCTGACATTTTAATCCTAGTAAAAATTCCCTGTCGTAGGTCAATTAGGATCACCACTATTTTAAGAATGTGAAATGTCAGAATAATAGTAGAAAGATCTTTCTTTCATCACATTCCCAGTGGGTCAGAAGTTTACACACTCAATTAGTATTTGGTAGCATTGCCTTTAAATTGTTTAACTTGGGTCAAACGTTTCAGGTAGCCTTCCTCAAGCATCCCACAATAAGTTGGGTGAATTTTGTCCCATTCCTCCTGACAGAGCTGGTGTAACTGAGTCAGTTTTGTAGGCCTCCTTGCCCGCACACGCTTTTTCAGTTCTGCCCACAACTTTTCTAGAGGATTGAGGTCAGGGCTTTGTGATGGCCATTCCAATACCTTGACTTTGTTGTCCCTAAGCCATTTTGCCACAACTTTGTAAGCATGCTTTGGGTCATTGTCCTTTTGGAAGACCCATTTGCGACCAAGCTTTAACTTCCTGACTGATGTCTTGAGATGTTGCTTCAATATATCCACAATTTTTCTTCCTCATGAAGCCATCTATTTTGTGAAGTGCACCAGTCCCTCCTGCAGCAAAGCACCCCCACAACATGATGCTGCCACCCCCGTGCTTCATGGTTGGGATAGTGTTCTTCGGCTTGCAAGCCTCCCCCTTTTTCCTCCAAACATAACGATGGTCATTATGGCCAAACAGTTATATTTTTGTTTCGTCAGACCAGAGCACATTTCTCCAAAAAGTACGATCTTTGTCCCCATGTGCAGTTGCAAACTTTAGTCTGGCTTTTTTTATGGCAGTTTTGGAGCAGTGGCTTCTTCCTTGCTGAGCGGCCTTTCAAATTATGTCTCTATAGGACTCATTTTACTGTGGATATAGATACTTTTGTACCTGTTTCCTCCAGCATCTTCACAAGGTCCTTTGATGCTCTTCTGGGATTGATTTGCACTTTTCGCACCAAAGTACGTTCATCTCTAGGAGACAGAATGCATCTCCTTCCTGAGTGGTATGATGGCTGCGTGTTCCCATGGTGTTTATACTTGCGTACTATTGTTTGTACAGATGAACGTGGTACCTTCAGGCGTTTGGAAATTGCTCCCAAGGATGAACTAGACTTTTTGAGGTCTACAATAGTTTTTTCTGAGATCTTGGCTGATTTCTTTTGATTTTCCCATGATGTCAAGCAAAGAGGCACTGAGTTTGAAGGTAGACCCTGAAATACATCCACAGGAACACCTCAAATTGACTCAAATTATGTAAATTAGCCTATCAGAAGCTTCTAAAGCCATGACATAATTTTCAGGAATTTTCCACGCTGTTTAAAGGCACAGTCAACTTAGTGTATGTAAACTTCTGACCCACTGGAATTGTGATACAGTGAATTAATCTGTCTGTAAACAATTGTTGGGAAAATGACTTATGTCATGCACAAAGTAGATGTCCTAACCGACTTGCCAAAACTATAGCTTGTTAACAAGAAATTTGTGGAGTGGTTGAAAAACAAGTTTTAATGAGTCCAACCTAAGTGTTTGTAAACTTCCGACTTCAACTGTAGGAGGGTATGTTAAAATACCATGTCTCCTGTTCAACCATGATAAGTATGTGCCAGAATGTAAACAAATGAAAATGACTGTGTGCTCTAAAATACCTTGTGCTGCTTACCTAACCTGTTTTTGTTTAGCATACAGTAAAGATGTTTTAATGTTATCTTACTCACTGCATAATTACAACAAAAGTTTATCCTGGCCCAAGATAACTGCAGGGATATCTGGAGCACCCTTGCTCCCAAAAACTGGGGGTTTACATCAGGATATGCTGATTGTGGAGCTGGAGACAAAACAAAATATTGATTTTAAGAAATTTGAAAGTACATGAGTACTAATGTTTCAGTTGTGTGGAAGTAATGGCGTGAATTTGTCAGTATTTGAAATAAACTTTTACATGAATATCAATTGCTTTTTGCTCTTTTCAATGTTCTTCTCACATTATTGATTTGATCACCAGTCCTGTTGACGTTTACAACAGAAACCAATAACCAACACATTGTCTCTAGCTACGCAGGGCAGGTTACCTCCACTTTATATGTTGATAAATTACATACAAAGTATATGATCACAATCCGTCATTGGCCACCAGGGGACAGCAGAACTCCGCATTCACTATTTATCAATGGTCTCTGAAGGGATATAGCAAAGTGTACACACTGTCCCCAGCCAATCAAAACGTAAAATGTATTTATCTGTACCGTTCAATGCAGAGAAGATGCATTTTTATATCCTCTCTTCGTGGATGTATTTATCTGAATGTTATTGGAAAAACATCCCAGATATATTTGTAAAGCTAATTCAAGGAAGAAGGGGCCCAATGGGATAGGCAGTCGAAGTCCCTCCCACTTTTGGCTTTTCCAAACGTTACACGACTAAAGGTTGGTCATTTCCGCACCAGACTCACTGTTGTAGTTAGCAGTCAACGATGGGTGATATTTGAGCAACAAAGTAGCTAACCGCTAGCTTTTCGTAAAATAACAGATCGAAGTGTATATTTTATTTTTCAAACGCTTGTTTCTTTATCTAAACGTTAAGCCAAGATGAGTCTGTCGAATTCGATTACACGAGCCACTACGATGTTGCATATTCAAAATGGAGGATCTTCGTACCTAGCTGATGATGCTAGCCCTTTGTACTATTTCGACGGGGCCGTATGTGCTTTGGCGTCACCGAAGTCTAAAGTGGACTTGGGAAATGGGACTGGCGATACTCCACCACGACCCACGACGTTAGGGGTGAATGTCGTGAAAAGCAACGTCCTCGATAATCATTTGTCAGACCGAAGCAACAATGACGACTCTTTGCCCTGCACTCCTCAGACGGCGTCAGAATGTGGGCCTGAACTATCGAATTGTCCATCGGGCGATGAAGTATTGGAACATGATACCAGACAACTCATTGATAATTTTTTGGCGGAATACACTGGACTGTCTCAGCCTCGATGGAAGCAAAGCAAGCCTCTTACGACGATGAAGCGAGTGGTGGAGGACGTAATAGCAAAGCATCGATACGCTTACAATGGTACGTAGATTTACAGTAATGATCTCTATAGGTCCTTATGGTACTGTATATCCTAATTTTCTGTTTAAAGGTAGTACTGAGCTCATAATGCGTTAACTTGGTTAATAACATAGCAATATTATCAGTAATATGTTTAGTTCGTTTTACTCAGACCTAGATTATTATTATTTTTTTTATAGGTATGATCGCCAAACTTGACTTAGATGAGCGATGCGATGACGTGAGCGTCATCAATTCTGTGGCCAAGACCATGTTCAGTGATGGGATCACAAACTGGGGTCGCGTCGTCAGCCTGGTGGCATTTGGCGCAGTGGTGAGCCAGCACCTGAAGGAGAGGGACAGGGGACACTGCGTTGAGTTGGTGGGCCAAGAGATTGCCACATACCTCCTCTCTGACCAAAGGGACTGGCTGGTCAAAAACAATGCTTGGGTGAGTCATCTATGTGGTCCATGAGTCATTTGAAAATGTGAGCTAATCTGAGGACAGTTAAACCTTATTTAGTTTACTTGTTCAATAGCTAATCATGAACCTAACTTTGCCTTTCGTCTCTTTCTCAGGATGGATTTGTAGAGTTCTTTCATGTACAAGATCCTGAGTCCTCAGTAAGGAACACCCTCCTAGCCTTTGCTGGAGTTGCTGGGATTGGGGCAACACTCGCCATGTTGATCAGGTGAATTGAACTATAAAAGACTTACCTGTTACTTTTTTTTCCAATGAAGAAAATGGACTATTTCCGCAAGTTCTCTGAAATCCTTCATATCACCATGGTTGGAATGACTACCCAGTGATGTCCTGCTTAGTCAAAGAAGAGGGTCGGTCTGTTGGATTATAGTGACGGACTGAATTGGGACGGCGCTTTGGTGTCAAGCTCAAGTTTGCTTTTTTCCCGCATCAATATTTTGGTGCCTTTTTTTGTTTGAGGCCATTTGAGGGTATTTGGTAGTTGTCGGAAACAGTCTCCAAATATATTAATCTGACTACTTAATCTAATGGACCTGTTAAATGGCGCTTTTATTTAATGTAAAAAGTACAGACATTTTATTTTTGTAATAAATGTATAGTTGAATTTAGACTCGTACAAAGTTAATTCATCTGCAAATTTTCACCTCTCTTTTTAAGTAATCAAGATGGAAAAGCACTAGCTAATAGCTATAATTCACAATGGCAAAGTTCCGCCTCTGACCATAAAGTTGGCTCAAATGACTTGTTTCTATTCCTTGTGATATTAGTCATACATGTACATACAGGGATTGGTGTAAGAAAGGCAGAACCTGCATTGAACTGACCACTGAGGGCCTTAGAATTCAACTAAGAAGGTATACCCAGGTTATGGGCATTGAAAATGGAAAGTGCTTACAGCAGAAAGGCTTTATTTTACATGCAATTAATTGCCTTAGGGGCTTTATGACATGCATGTATGTCATAAATCCCCTATTACACCTACACCACATTCATAAGTCCATATTCCTGTTCCTTGGGGTAGATTTGCCAGTCTTGCCTGGCAATGCATTTGCGTGGATGCAATGTGACTTCCTGGTTAAGGAAATCTTGTGGCTGTTGCACTAGGCTTTACTGGGAGGGGGAAGGGGGGACCTGTTTGAAAGTCAATTGAAAATTCCATTCTCAAGACTATGCTGATTTGTATTTGAAGTGTTTCATTTCCAAATTATATCCATGTAAATGAAATGTGCTCGCAGGTATATGTTTTAAATATGAGCATAAAGATTGCACATGGTATCTGGCATTGGTTCAATAGAGGCAAGATCATCTGGACAGTGAATGTGTACAGCAGTTCCACCCAACAAACTAGCACTAACCCTCCTGATGCATCTTGCTAGGCAAATTCCTGTAATCTCCTGAAGTTAAATGATTTAAAGGATAAAATCATGCAACTTTATTCACTTTTGTGACTGCAATGAATAAAGGATGTGACTTTATTCACTTTGTGGCTGCAATTGTCTCAAAGCAGAAGTTTGACTGTTAACCTGCTGTGAACTTTGAGACTCTACTTCTCGGAAGGGAGGGAGATTTTGTGAAAAGTCTGCACTGTGCTAGTTTCTGGTGCTGAAAAGTAAACCCATACACAAATGAATTCCTGTGTTGTTCATAGTCATCTACATACACACAGTCAAATGTGTTTATTCACACCATATCCCCCGAACATGCACTGTGAGGTTATTTCCTAGAAATTAAACTTCTGTGGTAACCACGCCTATATGTGTGTCATAGGCAGACCAGCACGGTATCACTTCAGCTGCAGCCTCAGTTGTCAGAAACATAATTATTAAACTAAGTCCACCAGAACCACTTGGGTGCCTCAACCTCTGAGTTGCCAATAAAATCAGTTAACAGCAGTCCAAAGATCTTTTACAATGTTGCATAATGTCAGTGACCACCTTTTTAGCTATTTAGTTTGAGATTTTTCCACATAATGCATCTGACAGCTCTGACTGCGCCACAATCATAGCGGTGCAACAGTTGAAGCAAATATTAACCACATCCTTTGTTGCTCACACTATTTTACCAACTTGAGTTTCTTCTGCATATTTAATCAGGTCTTGATACCAAGGCAGTATTTTATCTCCGGGTACCACAAGATGTAATGCATCCAGTCTCAATTAATTTAATGATATGCCATTGAAATCCTCTTGCATATAGGCCGTAAAATGACTGAGCGATAGCCCGGAAATTACCCCTGTTCTTTCTTTGCATATGTCCGTCACTGATAGTGTATACATGTAGAACGGTCAGAACCAGACTGGTTCTTGTAGCTGAGGCTTTCACCTAAAGCTGAAGGAGGGGAACTGGAGCAGATGGGGGGGGGGGGCTCACGGCGGAAGGAAGCATTGCACATTGCTGGCCTATCTTATCAGGCATGCTTTTAGACAGCTATGGAAATCAGCCACAGAGCAGGTATTGTTTGACCTCTGCTGTGCCCGAGGGAAGTTGGAGATATCACAGAGGGTAGTGACGCAAGTTGAGGGGAAATGAGAGTTCACTTTTGTGTTTGCACTCCGTCTCATAAGAACAGTTCTCCAAATGTAAAATGTGTAATTTATGAGGTTGTCAATGAGGAAAATAACATGACTACACTAGAAGACTCACTAGTCTCACCTAGGCTAATTTTGGATCAAATTCACATTACCTGTGTCAGCATGCCGTACTTCGGATAAAGAGGATTTTCTTTGGTAATGAAAGGTGGTATGGAAACAACAATATGCTAGAGCAGGTATTCCCAAACTGGGGTATGTATGCTCAATGCTGTCCAGGGTACGCCAAATAGAAATGTGATTCACATGAACAAAAAACAAGTGTATGTGTGTGTGTATATATATACACACAACTGTTCAAAAGTTTGGGGTCACTTAAATGTAATTGTTTTTGAAAGAAAAGCACTTTTTTGTCCATTAAAATAACATCAAATTGATCAGAAATACGGTGTAGACATTGTTCATTTTGTAAATGACTATTGTAGCTGGAAATGGCAGATTTTTAATGGAATATCTACATATGTGTACAGATGCCCATTATCAGCAACCATCACTCCTGTGTTCCAATGGCACGTTGTGTTAGCTAACCAAAGTTTATCATTTTAAAAGGCTAATTAATCATTAGGAAACACTTTTGCAATTACGTTAGCACAGCTGAAATCTGTTGTGCTGTTTTAAAGAAGCAATAAAACTGGTCTTTAGACTAGTTGAGTATCTGGAGCATTAGTGGGTTCGATTACAGGCTCAAAATGGCCAGAAACAAATAACTTTCTTCTGAAACTCGTCAGTCTATTCTTGTTCTGATAAATGAAGGCTATTCCATGTAAGAAACTGAAGATCTGGTACAACGCTGTGTACTACTCCCTTCACAGAACAGCACAAACTGGCTCTAACAAGAATAGAAAGAGGAGTGGGAAGCCCCGGTGCACAACTGAGCAAGAGTACAAGTACATTAGTGTTTAGTTTAAGATAGACACCTCACAAGTCCTCAACTGGCAGCGTCATTAAATAGTACCCGTAAAACACCAGTCTCAACGTCAACAGCTAGCATGGACACTGCCAGTTGTGAATCTGATGCAACCAAAGCGCTTCTGCCCCCTTACCCGGGAAAGCACCAAACCTGTTGAGACGTTGGACCATTGTAGAGGCGCAAATATGATGAGAACTTAATTGATTTGGGGTTCACTTATATTGGGAGTAGTGCCTTTCCTCAGCCACAGTGTGTTAGTACTTTTGCTCATATCTCACAACTCGATGAAACCTTCACTCTTGCGCAGACATTTAGAAACAACATGCCAATTTGGAAAATAGGCCACAAATTTTTTGAGCTAGAATTAAGACTACTTATGAGTAGGAAGATGTGTAGAAAAGCAACAGATACCATTAATAAGAAGGGGCTAGAAGCATCCTATATGGTGAACTACCAAGTGGCTTGGACAGGCAAGCCCCATACTATTACGGAGGACTTAATTCTTCCTGCTGCCGTGGATATGGCTGGGGGGGAAAGCCAACAAAAACTATACAGACAATGCCTTCATCTAACAACGCTGTTTCATGACGCATCAGTGACCTGGCAAGAAATATTTTGAAACAATTACTGCTTCGCATACAACCAGTGAATTCTATGCGTTACAGCTGGATGAGTCAACAGACGTGGCAGGCCTGGCACAGCTCCTGCTATATGTCTGTTATGTTTATGGGGGGTCAATTAAGGAAGACATCCTCTTCTGGATAACAGGGGAGGATATTTTGAAAGTACTGTACAGCTTTGTGACATCAAATGGACGTGTTGGTATCTGTACTGATGGCGCAAAAGCCATGACAGGGAGACATAGTGGAGTGGTAACGTGCGTGCAAGCAGCTGCTCCCGACGCTACTTGAGTACACTGCAGCATCCACCGAGAGGTTCTTGCTGCCAAGGGAATGCCTGACAGCTTGAAATATGTTTTGGACACTACAGTGAAAATGGTTAACTTTGTTACTTTGTTAAAGCAAGGACCCTGAACTCTCGTGTATTTTCTGCACTATGCAATGATATGGGCAGCGGCCATGTAACGCTTTTACAACATACAGAAGTGCGCTGGTTATCAAGGGGAAAAGTATTGACACTCATTCTCACACTCATTCTTATGTTTAATAAATGTATTGTGTAGTGTGTGTGTGTGTGTGTGTGGCAGGCTAACAATGATGGCAAAACAACATTTGAGAGTGCGCTGACCCTGGTGCTAGAGGGGGTACGCAGCTGGAGGTTGAATGTTTGGGGGTATGGGACTAGAGACCGTTTGGGAACCACTGTGCTAGAGTAAACATACTATGTACTTTAATCTAATTTAGTGTGAACAGTGTTGTTGTGGGGGAGGGCTGCAGCTATATCATGCCTCAATTAAGGGAATCCTTTCAAAGGGTTATGTTGCGCTTAGTCATTAATGATCACTCTGTGTGTGTGTGGTAGTTCTGTTTGTTCAGATCTCCTCTGTCGTCTCTGGTTACAGCACAAACACACATCCATAGAGGTCTTATGAGGAATCATAGTAGGCCCTCCATGGTGACTGGTACTCACGTCAGACCTTGCCTAATCCTCCTGATAATGACGTTGGCAGCCACCATGTTTACCGTCACCAAAGGGCTAGTTCATGTGGGCCTTGCCAAGCACTTGCTACTCAGGCCTGGGCAACTCCAGTCCTCGGGGCTTGATTTGGTCACACTTTTGACCCAGCTCCAGGTAACACCTGACTCTAATAATCAACTAGTCATGATTTTTAGTTAAAAATGCAATTAGTTTAAATCAGTTGTGTTTGCTAGTAGGGCTGGGCGATATGGCCAAAATCTCATATCCCGATTTATAGGTCATTTCATATCCCGATAACGATACATATCACGTTATAGCACATTTTCTGTAAATTCAATGAATAAATAGTTTATATAAAATGACCACATGTAAAGGCCTATTTATTATTACATTTTGAATTATACTCAACAAATAAAAACGTACTTACTCATATTTGATTATTTGATTTAGAACCTGTGCAAATGTTCAATTAAGCATGTAACAAAATATAAAATATGAATGTATCAAATCTAAAAAGGTAAATAGGAAACACTTCAACTATAGTTGCAAACAAAATAAATATAGGCCTAAAATAATATATATAATATACAGTTGAAGTTATTAAAACTCGTTTTTCAACCACTCAAAAATGTATTGTTAACAAACTATAGTTTTGGCAAGTCGGTTAGGACATCTACTTTGTGCATGACACAAGTAATTTTTCCAACAATTGTTTACAGACAGATTATTTCACTTATAGTTCAATGTATCACTATTCCAGTGGGTCAGAAGTTTACATACACTAAGTTGACTGTGCCTTTAAACAGCTTGGAAAATTCCAGAAAATGATGTCATGGCTTTAGAAGCTTCTGATAGGCTAATTGACATCATAGAAAATTTGTGGGCAGAACTGAAAAAGCGTGTGCGAGCAAGGAGGCCTACAAACCTGACTCAGTTACACCAGCTCTATCAGGAGGAATGGGCCAAAATTTACCCAACTTATTGTAAGAAGCTTGCGGAAGGCTACCCGAAACATTTGAACCAAGTTAAACAATTTTAAGGCTATGCTACCAAATACTAACTGAGTTTAAATGTATTTGGCTAAGGTGTATGTAAACTACTGACTTCAACTGTATATAATACACACACACACTAACGATCAAACGTTTTAGAACACCTACTCATTCAAGGGTTTTTCTTTATTTTTACTATTTTCTACATTGTAGAATAATTGTGAAGACATCAACTATGAAATAACACATATGGAATCATGTAGTAACCAAGTGTTAAATGTAGTAACCAAGTGTTAAGTGTTAAACAAATCAAAATATATTTGAGATTCTTCAAAGTAGCCACCCTTTGCCTTGATGACAGCTTTGCACACGCTTGGCATTCTATCAACCAGCTTCATAATGTAGTCACCTGGAATGCAGGTGTGCCGTCTTAAAAGTTAATTTGTGGAATTTCTTTCCTTCTTAATGCATTTGAGCCAATCAGTTGTGTTGTGACAAGGAAGGGGGGTATACAGAAGATAGCCCTATTTGGTAAAAGACCAAGTCGATATTATGGCAAGAACAGCTCAAATATGCAAAGAGAAATGACAGTCCAGCATTACATTAAGACATGAAGGTCAGTCAATCTGGAGAATTTCAAGAACTTTGAAAGTTTCTGCAAGTGCAGCCGCAAAAACCATCAAGCGCTATGATGAAACTGGCTCTCATGAGGACCGTCATAGGAATGGAAGACCCAGAGTTAACTCTGCTGCAGAGGATAAGTTCAGTCGAGTAACCAGCCTCAGAAATTGCAGCCCAAATAAATGCTTCACAGAGTTCAAGTAACAGACACATCTCGACATCAACTGTTCAGAGGAGACTGTGTGAATGAGGTCTTCGTGGTCGAATTACTGCAACGAAACCACTACTAAAGGACAGCAATAAGAAGAAGAGACTTGCTTGGGCCAAGAAACACGAGCAATGGGCATTAGACAAGTGGAAAATTGTCCTTTGATCTGTCCACCGTCTTTGTGAGACGTGGTGTGGGTGAACAGATGGTCTCGGCATGTGTATTTCCCACATAAAGCTTGGAGGAGAAGTTGTTATAGTGTGGGGGTGCTTTGCTGGTGACACTGTCTGTGATTAATTTAAAATTCGAGGCACACTTAACCAGCCTTCTGCAGCAATACACCATCCCATCTGGTTTGTGCTTAGTTCCACTATCATTTGTTTTTCAGCAGGACAATGACCCAACACCTCCAGGCTGTGTAAGGGTTATTTTATCAAGAAAGAGAGTGATGGAGTGCTGCATCCGATGACCTGACCTCCACAATCCCCCGACCTCAACCAAATTGAGATGGTTTGGTATGAGTCGGACCGCAGAGTGAAGGAAAAGCAGCCAAGAAGTGCTCCGCATATGTGGGAACTCCTTCAAGACTGTTGGAAAAGCATTCCAGGTGAAGCTGGTTGAGATAATGCCAAGCGTGTGCAAAGCTGTAATCAAGGCAAAGGGTGGCTACTTTGAAGATGCTCAAATGTGTATATATATATGTGTGTACCATTCAAAAGTTTGGGGTCACTTAGAAATGTCCTTGTTTTTGAAGCAATTTTTTTTGTCCATTAAAATATCAGGTTGATCAGAAATACAGTGTAGACATTGTTGATGTTTTAAATGACTATTGTAGCTGAAAACAGCAGATTTTTTAAATGGAACATCTACAAAGGCATACAGAGGCCCATTATCAGCAACCATCACTCCTGTGTTCCAATGGCACGTTGTGTTAGCTAATCCAAGTTTATTATTTTAAAAGGCTAATTGATCATTAGAAAACCCTTTTGCAAATATTTTAGCACAGCTGAAAACTGCTGATTTTAAAGAAGCAATAAAACGTGCCTTCTTTAGTCTAGTTGAGTATCTGTAGCATCAGCATTTGTGGGTTCGATTACAGGCTCAAAATGGCCAGAAACAAAGAACTTTCTTCTGAAACTCGTCAGTTTATTCTTGTTCTGAGAAATGAAGGCTATTCCATGTGAGAAATTGCCAAAAAACTGAAGATCTCGTACAACGCTGTGTACTACTTCCTTCACAGAACAGTGCAAACTGGCTCCAACCAGAATAGAAAGAGGAGTGGAAGGCCCCGGTGCACAACTGAGCAAGAGGACAAGTACATTAGTGTCTAGTTAAAGATACAGACACCTCACAAGTCCTCAACTGGCAGCTTCATTAAATAGTACCCACAAAACACCGGTCTCAGCGTCAACAGTGAAGAGGCAACTCCGGGTTGCTGGCCTTCTAGGCAGAGTTGCAAAGAAAAAGCCATATCTCTTACACACCGATAAAAATTAAGATGGGCAATAGAACACAGACTCTGGACAGAGGAAAATTGGAAAAAAAGTGTTATGAACAGATGAGTTTGAGGTGTTCGGATCACAAAGAACAACATTCGTGAGATGCAGAGAAATGAAAAGATGCTGGAGGAGTGCTTGATGCCATCTGTCAAGCATGGTGGATGCAATGTGATTGCCTGGGGATGCTTTGGTGGTGGTGGTAAAGCGGGAGATTTGTACAGGGTAAAAGGGATCTTGAAGATGGAAGGTTATCAATCCATTTTGCAACGCCATGCCATACTCTGGACGGCACTTAATTGGAGCCAATTTCCTCCTACAACAGGACAATGACCCAAAGCACAGCTCCAAACTATGCAAGAACTATTTAGGGAAGAAGCAGTCAGCTGGTATTCTGTCTATAATGGAGTGGCCAGCACAGTCACCGGATCTCAACCCTATTGAGCTGTTGTGGGAGCAGCTTGACCATATGGTACGTAAGAAGTGCTCATCAAGCCAATCCAACTCGTGGGAGGTGCTTTAGGAAGCATGGGGTGAAATCTGTTCAGATTACCTCAACAAATTGACAACTATAATTCCAAAGGTCTGCAAGGCTGTAATTGCTGCAAATGGAGGATTCTTTGACGAAAGCAAAGTTTGAAGGACACAATTTATTATTTCAATTAAAAATCATTATTTATAACCTTGTCAACGTCTTGACTATATTTCCTATTCATTTTGCAACTCATTTCATGTATGTTTTCATGGAAAACAAGGACATTTCTAAGTGACTCCAAACCGTTATGTATGTATGTATGTGGAAGTGTATTTTGGCTATGGTGTCTCAAAATGGACAAACAGTATTGCCTCGTTTCTCTTTTCTAGCAAAGGTTGTTTAAGGGCGTATGCGAACACACTTGTTCAGTTCACCTGCCAAGATCGGCTGATGTGTGCGGAAGTCTTAGGGCAGTTGAAATCAGTGAGGGGCATAATTTTGGGGGTTTCTTGCATTTGGAATTCTATTGAATTCTACTTATCACGCTATGCCACAATAAACATAAAGTCCAAATGCCGAGACTCCGAGACCATCGAGTCCTTTTGAAGTGACAGGTTGGCGTGAAATCTGTAGCCCCCGCTGCGTTGTATCAGCACAATGGACAATGGCCTATACACTAAAGCGAGGCCGTTTTGGTAGTGAATATTTATATAATAATTCACCTATTACAAACAGCCTACGTGAATGCAGCAGTACACACAGCTGTCTTACCAAAATATTATAAACTAAATGCTGAGAGTAGTAGCCTAGTTATTCATGCATGCAAACATGCAAAAAAAAAATCTAAGAGTGTAGACTTACCTGGGCTGGCTTCTCTTCCAAGATCGTCAGGAACAGTCAGAGTTGGATGGGGCTGTGGAGCCATTATCCTGGCGGAGCTTGTGGAATGGTGGGTAGGCTCTGCACCTGGCGCTCGGTAGCATCATTGCTGCTGGGCTTGGTGGCAGCTTCAGTGGTTTGATGCTGCTGCGGGTCCTTGCTCTCCTTTTCTCTTTGGCGAAGCCAATTTATAATATCCATTGTGGCAGTGGCAAATTATCTGGTTAGAGCTAGCTAAATAGGCTAAGGCAAATAATACTGACGCTTTTCACAGCTAGCTTAGAAGCTAACTAAACTGTGGTGGTGGGGCGTGAGGCAGGGGTGAGTGAAGCAGCTTCAATGGTAAATTTGACCCTGCCCTTATATATCAAAATCTAATATTACAGACGGAGGCGCATCACGTTATTCACTTAGCCTACCAGAGATGAGAAGCATTTTCCACGCTTTTTATGGAAACCCAAAGGAGTCAAACCTAACGACCCCAGTGGCTTTCCATGGCCCCCCTATACACGCTGCGGTGCGATGTGTCCATTGTGCTGACACATTGCAGCAGAGATACAAATTTTGTGCCAACCTGTCAATCAATCATTTGACCTTTTTTGTTATTTTTATATAGGGACATAAAACTAAAACTGAGGGGGGGCACAAGTTTCAACTGAGGGGACTGAGCCTCCTTTCCCCCCTTGTGGAGCCAGGCCGAGTTCCACTGTAACTTGTAACAGATTGGCTTCATGTCACACATACTTCAGTGTTCAGGCCATCCACCCTACGCAGTCCTGGCCTGCCTGATGCGACTCAAGTGGTAGACAGCTAGGGAGAGCTGTGACACACTGATCTGGATAAAACTCCTAAAGTTGTTTTGGAAGGGGGCGGCGCTCGGGGGGGCTGTGAGTTGATGGCCATGTTGGTGTTTGAGTGAGAAAGACACAGACTTTCCAGACTCTTAAGTCAGGAGGACTTTGCAGACTAACACAGTCCGCCCCCTCAAACACTGTTGGGATCTAGCCTTAACGTTAACTAACTGGCATGCAATTCAAGCGTGAGACCGAGACGTTATCTGGAAACAACCATCTAGCTACCTATTGGCCAGTAATGGCAGCATTTGAGAAGAAGCTGCTCATAGTGGGAGATGGAGCTTGTGGAAAGACCAGTCTGCTCATCGTCTTCAGTGTAGACCAGTTCTCCGATATCTACGCGCCCACTGTCTTCGTGCAATATGTACTTGTATATGAGTGAATTTGCTAAATGAACACTTCCCTTGTACTGCAATGTAACTGAAGTGCTCAGTCAGGTGACATGTTGTGTCATACCTGTTAATTTAGTGCACACACTGTGACCTATAGTCTTTATGATTATTTTGAATGTTTGATCATACAGGCATAACGTTTTTTGAAATAAATGTGAGTCATATAAAACCCTATGTGCATCTTCATATGCACGCACAAGGACCAGCCTGGAAAACTCTTGTTAACACAAGTGTTAATTAACAGGTATCTTTTGGTATTTGTGTAATAACTGTGTTAAAATTTTGTTATCTCTGTTCTTGCTTTGTCTAGGGTGTTTCTTAATCATGCCTCATCTCTGCCTGGTCACACCCATGAAACTAGCCAACTACCAACACAGAATCAAATACCTGTAGCTCAGGAGTGGACTACTAGCATATATGTGATGTTCCTCTCTTCACCAGATGGTTGCAAGAGAAGCATTCTATAAATGTGCCTTTTGAGGGCATGTTTACCTACAGTATGCTAAAGCAGACTTTATACCGGAGGAAAGAAAAATAGGTAGTGCACTAGATAAGGTGTCCCAGATTTTACCTTTGTTCTCTATCGCCATTTCCTGCCTGTGCATAAAGTCAACACTGCACAGCAGAGGTTTGTCACCTGTAAAGTTGTACAGGTTTAGAGCATGTTGTAAACAGGTTTGTTTCTATGCCATCAACTACTTTGTATTGTACATGTTTTAAAAAGTTTGTAGTCTTCTCTTTCTGGAATGTGGAAGTTTTACCCTCCCCATTCAGGCCTAGCTTCAACATCAAGGAATGTCTCAGACTATAACCACAACAGGCTTTTTTTTCTCAAATCAGGTCACTATCTTTAATTCACTAAAGCTTCTCTCACAAAAAAACGTTTTTTTTTCTCAACAACAAGATTGGGATTTAGGCTATTTGCAAGTTTATGTAACTTCTACAAGTGGGCTGGCTTTAACTGCAGTTTTCAATAAAGCAAAGTTGGGGATTGGCTGAAAGTTTCTCCACTTCCCCTTAGCAACAGCCAACTGAGTCCTGCCCCTGAAACTTAAAAAGCAACAGTTTCCCAGAAGTCAGCTGACACAGAAGTTTATCTGTGAGAGCAGAGAGAATGGAGTCTAATCTTCTACGCAGTCCATTTTACTTCTGAATCAAATGGTTCACTGGTACTTTGGATTAATATGACATGAGATGTAGTGCAGGGCCAAAGTATAGCCTTGGGAATTCTAGAGTTTGCCCAGTTCCCGTAGTGCTGTAATACATGCCACCTCAGTGTGAACTCTGAACCCAATCCCACACACTCAGAGTTGCATGGCCATGGGGCTGAGCTCACATCTCATCCACTTGGTACACTGTGTCATGTCCTCAAATGTAAAGCACATTCATTGTCTGTGTCAGTTGAACTGTTAATCTTGCATTGGACTGTCTTGCCTTTTTGTAGGAATAATTTGCTGTTCCACTTTTGGACTACCTTGCCTTCAACTGAATAACTTGTTCCACATTTACCAACATTAAGGCCAAATTAATTTTACACTGAACAAAAATATAAATGCAACATGCAACAATTTCAAAGATTTTGCTGAGTTACAGTTCGTATAAGGAAATCAGTAAATTGAAATAAATGCATTAAGCACTAATCTTTTGATTTCACATGACTGAGAATACAGACATGTATCTGTTGGTCACAGATACCTTAAAAGAAAGGTAGGGGCGTGCATCAGAAAACCAGTCAGTATCTGGTGTGACCACCATTTGCTTCATGCCGCCTGACACATCACCTTCGCATAGAGTTGATCAGGCTGTTGATTGTGGCCTGTGGAATGTTTATCCACTCCTCTTCAATGGCTGTGCGAAGTTTCTGGATATTGGCGGGAACTGGAACACGCTGTCGTACACGTCGATCCAGAGCATCATAAACATGCTCAATGGCTGACATGTCTGGTGAGTATGCAGGCCATGGGACATTTTCAGCTTCCAGGAATTGTGTACAGATCCTTGCGACATGGGGCCATGCATTATAATGCTGAAACATAAGGTGATGGCGGTGGATGAATGGCACGACAATGGGCCTCGGGATCTCGTCAAGTATCTCTGTGCATAAATTGCCATCAAAAAATGCAACTGTGTTCGTTTGTTTGTTCGTTTGTACGTAGCTTATGCCTGCCCAAACCATAACCCCACCACCACCATGGGGAACTCTGTTCACAACGTTGACATCAGCAAACCGCTTGCCCACACAATGACATACATGCTGTCTACAATCTGCTATTTAATGCTATTTAATCATCTTATATGCCACACCTGTCAGGTGAATGCATTATCTTGGCAAAGGAGAAATGCTCACTAACAGGGATATTAACAAATTGTGCACAAAATTTGAGAGAAATAAGATTTTTGTGCGTATGGAACATTTCTGGGATCTTGTATTTCAGCTCATGAAACATGGGACCAACACTTTACATGTTGCGTTTATATTTTTGTTCAGTATAAGTTAATTTTTTCAAACTTATTGACACGAGATACATTTTAACTGTCCCTTTTCTCAGTACATTGTAGTCTCAGGGAGGGCAGTAACCTCAGATATGAGGGCAGAGTGGACCGTTCCAGATAGGGCCTGTTTTCCCACCCTCTGTGAGAGGACAACAGTGCAGTCCAGAGACAAATATTCCCTACAGTAGGGGTGTAACATGTTCCCAAGAATTCCAACTCATAACATACCGGAAGGAAGCAGTGGGTGGTGCATGTTATGTTACTAAGAATACCAATCCAGCCAGAACACAGCGTTCTTTGTGGATTCTAACTTGGAGACCAGGCAACACCCATCTTTGAGGACAATTCCACCCCTTGCAGTGGTTATAGGCTACTCTAGTGTTTTGACATCCACCATTGTGTTTAATGTCAATGGTTTACTTTTACCTTTAATAATTAGTTTCACGTTGCATGCATGCATAGGTGGTCATTCCATTTACTGTGTAACTATTTTGAGAGTCACAAATGCATTATTTCAACTGCCACAGTGTAATGTGTGTCTATACACAGTCAAATCAAACTTTATTTGCCACATGCACCAAATACAAGATGTGTGGACTTTACCGTGAAATGTTACTAACAAGCCCTTAACCAACAGTGCAGTTCAAGAAGCAAATATTTACCAAGAATGCTAAAATAAAAAGTAATAATAAAAAGTAACACAATAAGAAGAAGAATAATGAGGCTATATACAGGGGCACCGGTACCGAGTCCGTGTGCAGGGGTACAGGCTAGTTGAGGTAATTTGTACATGTACAGTGGGGAGAACAAGTATTTGATACACTGCTGATTTTGCAGGTTTTCCTACTTACAAAGCATGTAGAGGTCTGTAATTTTTATCATAGGTACACTTCAACTGTGAGAGACAGAATCAAAAAGAAAAATTCTGAAAATCACATTGTATGATTTTTAAGTAATTAATTTGCATTTTATTGCATGACATAAGTATTTGAACACCTACCAACCAGTAAGAATTCCGGCTCTCACAGACCTGTTAGTTTTTCTTTAAGAAGCCCTGCTGTTCTCCACTCATTACCTGTATTAACTGCACCTGTTTGAACTCGTTACCTGTATAAAAGACACCTGTCCACACACTCAATCAAACAGACTCCAACCTCTCCACAATGGCCAAGACCAGAGAGCTGTGTAAGGACATCAGGGATAAAATTGTAGACCTGCACAAGGCTGGGATGGGCTACAGGACAATAGGCAAGCAGCTTGGTAAGAAGGCAACAACTGTTGGCGCAATTATTAGAAAATGGAAGAAGTTCAAGATGATGGTCAATCACCCTCGGTCTGGGGCTCCATGCAAGATCTCACCTCATGGGGCATCAATGATCATGAGGAAGGTAAGGGATCAGCCCAGAACTACACAGCAGGACCTGGTCAATGACCTGAAGAGAGCTGGGACCACAGTCTCAAAGAAAACCATTAGTAACACACTACGCCGTCATGGATTAAAATCCTGCAGCGCACGCAAGGTCCCCCTGCTCAAGCCAGCGCATGTCCAGGCCCGTCTGAAGTTTGCCAATGACCATCTGGATGACCCAGAGGAGGAATGGGAGAAGGTCATGTGGTCTGATGAGACAAAAATAGAGCTTTTTGGTCTAAACTCCACTCGCCGTGTTTGGAGGAAGAAGAAGGATGAGTACAACCCCAAGAACACCATCCCAACCGTGAAGCATGGAGGTGGAAACATCATTCTTTGGGGATGCTTTTCTGCAAAGGGGACAGGACGACTGCACCGTATTGATGGGAGGATGGATGGGGCCATGTATCGCGAGATCTTGGCCAACAACCTCCTTCCCTCAGTAAGAGCATTGAAGATGGGTCGTGGCTGGGTCTTCCAGCATGACAACCACCCGAAACACACAGCCAGGGCAACTAAGGAGTGGCTCCGTAAGAAGCATCTCAAGGTCCTGGAGTGGCCTAGCCAGTCTCCAGACCTGAACCCAATAGAAAATCTTTGGAGGGAGCTGAAAGTCCGTATTGCCCAGCGACAGCCCCGAAACCTGAAGGATCTGGAGAAGGTCTGTATGGAGGAGTGGGCCAACATCCCTGCTGCAGTGTGTGCAAACCTGGTCAAGAACTACAGGAAACGTATGATCTCTGTAATTGCAAACAAAGGTTTCTGTACCAAATATTAAGTTCTGCTTTTCTGATGTATCAAATACTTATGTCATGCAATAAAATGCAAATTAATTACTTAAAAATCATACAATGTGATTTTCTGGATTTTTGTTTTAGATTCCGTCTCTCACAGTTGAAGTGTACCTATGATAAAAATTACAGACCTCTAAATGCTTTGTAAGTAGGAAAACCTGCCAAATCGGCAGTGTATCAAATACTTGTTCTCCCCACTGTAGGTGGGGGCGAAGTGACTGTACATAGGTAACAAACAAACGGCGAGTAGCAGCAGTGTACAGGGGGTTGGGGGGGATCAATGTAAATTGTCCGGTGGTGATTTTTATGTATTGTTCAGCAGTCTAATGGCTTGGGGGTAGAAGCTGTTGAGGAGCCTTTTGGTCCTAGACTTGGCGCTCCGGTACCGCTTGCTGTGCGGTAGCAGAGAAAACAGTCTAAAACTTGAGTGACTGGAGTCTCTGACAATTTTCTGGGCTTTCCTTTGACACCGCCTATTATATATGTCCTGGATGGCAGGAAGCTTGGCCCCAGTGATGTACCGGGCCGTTCACACTACCCTCTGTAGTGCCTTACGGTCAGATGCTGAGCAGTTGCCATACCAGACGGTGATGCAACCGGTCAAGATGCTCTCGATGGTGCAGCTGTAGAACCTTTTGAGGATCTGGGGACCCATGCCAAGTCTTTTCAGTCTCCTGAGGAGGAAACGGTTTTGTCGCGCCCTCTTCACGACTGTCTTGGTATGTTTGGACCATGATAGTTCGTTGGTGATGTGGACACCAAGGAACTTGAAACTCTCAACCCGCTCCACTACAGCCCCGTCGATGTTAATGGGGGCCTGTTCGGCCCACCTTTTCCTGTAGTTCACGATCAGCTCTTTTGTCTTGCTCACATAGAGGGAGAGGTTGTTGTCCTGGCACCACACTGCCAGTTCTCTGACCTCCTCCCTATAAACCGTCTCATCGTTGTCGGTGATCAAGCCTACCACTGTTGTATTGTCAGCAAACTTAATGAACCATGCAGTCGTGTGTGAACAGGGAATACAGGAGGGGACTAAGTACACACCCCTGAGGGGCCCCAGTGTTAAGGATCAGCGTGGCAGATGTGTTGTTGCCTACTCTTACCACCTGGGGGCGGCCCGTCAGGAAGTCCAGGATCCACTTGCAGAGGGAGGTGTTTAGTCCCAGAGTCCTTTGCTTAGTAATGAGCTTTGTGGGCATTATGGTGTTGAACGCTGAGCTGTAGTCAATGAACAGCATTCTCACATAGGTGTTCCTTTTGTCCAGGTGAGAAAGGGCAGTGTGGAATGCAATTGAGATTGTGTCATCTGTGGATCTGTTGAGGCGGTATGCGAATTGGAGTGTGTCTAGGGTGTCCGGGAGGATGCTGTTGATGCTGTTGACCTGCCTTTCAAAGCACTTCATGGCTACCGACGTGAGTGCCATGGGCCGGTAATCATTTAGGCAGGTTACCTTTGCTTCCTTGGGCACAGGGACTATGGTGTTCTGCTTGAAACATGTAGGTATTACAGACTTTTCAACCTCAGGGAAGACACTTGACAGTTGGTCCGCGAATGCTTTGAGTACACGTCCTGGTAATCCGTCTGGCCCCGCGGGGTGAATGTTGACCTGTTTAAAGGTTTTGTTCACAACGGCTACCGAGAGCGGTATCACACAGTCATCCAGAACAGCTGGTGCTCTCGTGCATGCTTCACTGTTGCTTGCCTCGAAGCGTTCATAAAAGGCATTTAGCTGATTTCGTCTGGTAGGCTCGCGGCACTGGGCAGCTCGCCTCTGGTTTTCCCTTTGTAGTCCGTAATAGTTTTCAAGCCCTGCCACGTCCGACGAGCATCAGAGCCAGTGTAGTAGGATTCAATCTTTATCCTGTATTGACGCTTTGCTATGTGTACTTGTTAAAGACCAGAGAATTACCATGAAACTAGGTGAAAATGCAGTTTTTAAACTAGACACCGTTTGACTTCACAGAAACTCATATGAACCCATTGCACTGTAACAGTTTGTGCCTTTGTAATGGTGTCTTGGTGTCATGTTTGCATAGAGTTTATATGGCAAACATTTAAATAGACTTGTAGACCCCTTCCATGGCTTTTAGCTTCTTGAGGTCAAGCTGCAACAGGCCAAGAGCTGTTTGCCCTCGACGCTCTCAGGTGTGATGTTGTTTATATGGTGAGTCCATTAAGTGGGTGGGGGTCAAAGGGTTTTGTGTCTCTCCTCACCTGTGTTTCAAAACAGTGATAAAAACCACCCAAAGCATCACCAGGGATTGATTGGGATCAAATGGTCAGGTTTGATATTATTTGCCCCTAGCTAACATTCCTAGCTTCATTCTATCTATGGAGCATGTATGACACCAACTCATCCAATTGAATAGGGCACATTGTGATAAATAACACAGACGGAATTGCCCACATGGTCAAGGGAAAAAAGTTGTGTGACGGTATAGAGTGGTGTAAAGTACTTAAGTAAAAAATACTTTAAAGTACTACTTAAATAATTTTTTTGGGGGGGTTATCTGTACTTTACTACTTGTATTTTGAACAAATTTTACTTTTACTTCACTACATTCCAAAACCAAATTCTGTACTTTTTACTCCATACATTTCCCCTGACACCCAAAAGTACTCGTTACATTTTGAATGCTTATCAGGAAAGAAAAATGGTCCAGTTCACATACTTATAGTTGAAGTCGGAAGTTTACATACACCTAGGTTGGAGTCATTAAAACTTGTTTTTCAACCACTCCACAAATTTCTTGTTAACAAACTATAGTTTTAGCAAGTCGGTTAGGACATCTACTTTGTGCATGACACAAAGCATTTCTCCAACAATTGTTTACAGACAGATTATATCACTAATAATTCACTGTATCACAATTCCAGTGGGTCAGAAGTTTACATACACTAAGTTGACTGTGCCTTTAAACAGCTTGGAAAATTTCAGAAAATGATGTCATGGCTTTAGAAGCTTCTGATAGGCTAATTGACATCATTTGAGTCAATTGGAGGTGTACCTGTGGATGTATTTCAAGGCCAACCTTCAAACTCAGTGCCTCTTTGCTTGACATCATGAGAAAATCAAGAGAAATCAGCCTAGACCTCAGAAACAACTATTGTAGACCTCAAAAAGTTCTGGTTCAACCAGAATTCATCCAATTCTGGTTCATCCTTGGGAGCAATTTCCAAATGCCTGAAAGTACCACGTTCATCTGTACAAACAACAGTACGCAAGTATAAACACCATGGGACCACGCAGCAGTCATAATGCTCCGGAAGGAGACGCATTCTGTCTCCTAGAGACTAATGTACTTTGGTGCGAAAAGTGCAAATCAATCCCAGAATAACAGCAAAGGACCTTGTGAAGATGCTGGAGGAAACAGGTACAAAAGTATCTATATCCACAGTAAAACGAGTCCTATATTGACATAACCTGAAAGGCCGCTCAGCAAGGAAGAAGCCACTGCTCTAAAACCGCCATAAAAAAGCCAGACTACAGCTTGCAACTGCACATGGGGACAAAGATTGTACTTTTGGGAAAAAATGTCCTCTGGTCTGATGAAACAAAAATATAACTGTTTGGCCATAATGACCATCGTTATGTCTGGAGGGAAATGGGGGAGGCTTGCAAGCCAGAGAACACCATCCCAACTGTGAAGCACGGGGGTGGCAGCATCATGTTGTGGGGGTGCTTTGCTGCAGGAGGGAATGGTGCACTTCACAAAATAGATGGCATCATGAGGAGGAAAATTATGTGGATATATTGAAGCAACATCTCAAGACATAGGTCAGGAAGTTAAAGCTTGGTCGCAAATGGGTCTTCCAAATGGACAATGACCCCAAGCATACGTCCAAGTTGTGGCAAAATGGCTTAGGGACAACAAAGTTAAGGTATTGGAGTGGCCATCACAAAGCCCTGACCTCAATCCTATAGAACATTTGTGATCCGAACTGAAAAAGCGTGTGCGAGCAAGGAGGCCTACAAACCTGACTCAGTTACACCAGCTCTGTCAGGAGGAATGGGCCAACATTCACCCAACTTATTGTGGGAAGCTTGTGGAAGGCTATCCGAAACATTTGACCCGTTTAACAATTTAAAGGCAACGCTACCAAATACTAATTGAGTGTATGTAAACTTCTGACCCACTGGGAATGTCATGAAAGAAATTAAAGCTGAAATACATAATTCTTTCTACTATTATTCTGATATTTCACATTTAAAAAAAAAAAGTGGTGATCGTAACTGACCTAAGACAAGGAATTTTTACTAGGATTAAATGTCAGGAATTGTGAAAAACTGAGTTTAAATGTATTTGGCTAAGGTGTATGTAAACTTGAACTGTATCAAGAGAACATCCCTGTTCAACTTACTGCCTCTGATCTGGCGGACTCACTAAACACAAATGCTTTGTTTGTAAATTATGGCTGAGTGTTGGAGTGTGCCCCTAGCTATCTGTAAATTTAAAAAAAATACATAAGGAATTTATTTTTATTTGTAATACTTAAGTATTTTAGCAATCACATGTACTTTTGATACTTAAGTATATTTAAAACCAAATACTTTTAGACTTTTACTCAAGTAATATTTTACTGGGTGACTTTTACTTTTACTTGAGTCCTTTTATATTAAGGTATATTTTGCTTTTACTCAAATATGACAGTTTGGTACTTTTTCCACCATTACTCAAATATGACAATTTGGTACTTTTTCCACCATTAACGGTACATACCGCATGTTCCATT
Organism: Salvelinus alpinus; assembly: GCF_045679555.1. Taxonomy (NCBI): domain Eukaryota; kingdom Metazoa; phylum Chordata; class Actinopteri; order Salmoniformes; family Salmonidae; genus Salvelinus; species Salvelinus alpinus. Next base: position 45,463,228 of record NC_092089.1, on the reverse strand, counting down.
CAGCAGGAACAAGGTCATATGTCTTTATGTGTCACAGGATGTGACTCAGTCTGAATGACCAAGTGTTGGGACATCTCTTCTTTAGCATAGGGATCAAGGATTATGATGAGCTATGGGCATGTCCCCCAAAAGTAGAAGTGGTTTCACAAGAACCAGTATAATTATTACTCTTTATTTGGAATCATTAGAGCTGCTGAGCATACACTATTATAGCGTGTTTTCAATGTGTAATATCGTGAGGTATTTATACAAGTGAAGACAGAAATGGCAATGGCCTTAATTGTGACTACAAATCAAACATCAATGGTCTTGGTTTAATCTCAAAACATCAAAACATGACTAACACATCTCTCAACATCTATGATCTATTGGGAATCCAAATGTCAGCCTTATTCGTGATATATTTCAGCACTGTAGTCTATATTCAGCAAGTTTAACATGCATTCAAATGTTATGTGGTTTATCAGTGTGTCCTCATAGGCCTTACCCTTATAAAGACAGTAATTAGAGGGTCCCTTTCTTCTTGTTAGCTTGTGTTTTGTCTCTATAGACCTACATATGAATTTGGGTCAACACTTAAGCCTTTTATCCTCCCCCTGTAGATGACTGGGGGATTACAACACAGTCAAAATAAGTGCTTTGCTGATAAGTGACAGAAAAAGCCAGACCAGCTCAAGCCTGTTTCCTTGACCGAGACAGTGATGTTGTCAACAGCTATTTCCAAGAGTGCTGTTTAACAAATGATCCCTATACTTTGGCCTGCTGGTTTTTATGTTGTTGTTCATCTTACATCAGCTACAGGTTTAAAACAGGACAGTTTTTTTTTCACATGATGAAAAACATGAAAAATCATAATCTTCTAAAAGGCTAATACTGATGTTTGTTGGCTGAACAGTTTAACCATGAAACACTTCATAGTTTTGACATCATCATGTCACCATTAGGGCTGTGGTGATCATGACATTTTTGTCAGCTGGGGATTGTCAAGCAAATAACTGCCGGGCTCACGGTAATTAACTATTAATTAACCTAAACACATTTAGCATCTCTTGGCTTCATCGCATAGCCTACAAGCCACTGATGCAGACCTTTTGGAACATCTGCATTTAAAAATTCTAATAAATCCATGTAATATAGCCTACACGTCACAATAAGTCCATTATTTATTTTAGACATGTCTAAAGAAACATGTTATGAAGAAAAATGTAGTCTATTTCAGAAGAACAGAATAGCGTACTCTGAGTTGTCCTTATGTTAGGCCCTGATATGGCTGTGGGCTATACTAGTTCATTTAGCAGGCAAGATTTGCTTAGAATTACATGGCATTCTTTTTTATTATTTTATAGTATGAAGAATACAATTGAAGAGAGCTGAATAAAATTGAAAGCATATTTTCCCCAAACGATTTCTAAGGAAGTGCACAGATGCGGCTATTCTGGGTTGAGCGGTTAACAAAGAAACAGGTCCTCCTATATGCTTTATTTCAAGTTATTTATACAACTTTAGTTGTATAAATACAACTTTAGTTGTATAACTTTAGTTGTATAACGTTGGGCTATATGTTTAGATTTTAATACAGTATAATAACGATGATATAATACATTCACCAATGCATTGGTTATTGTTCAAAGTCGAACCTCCACCGTGTATCTGTGTGCCATAGTACTAGTTGGTTATATATCGTGACAATGAGGTATGAATATTGATGAAAGGTTTTTCAGTTTGGCGCATAGGGCTACATGTTTTATGACCATGTTAACCTTTGACAGATCTTGTGTTTTTTTCAGCCAATGAGAATGTTGATTGTCGACTATAAACTACAGTCAAGGTTATACTCAAGGGTACTGGAGGACATTTTGATTAACTGAATGCTGGTGATTCACCACCACCAGTTATTTCTTTACCCTATAGCCTTATATTAACCATCTGTTGGTAGTTTTGGTCAATGGAAAGCAGTAGGCCTGTACTTGTCTCATGTGCTTTTTTTAAATGTATTGCTTCCTCATTTAGTTTTATCATAAGCTATGTTATAAACATCATAAATACGTGGTTGGAAGAATGTCATATAGACATCCAACCTCAACAGCACATTGTTGGTAACACTTTATTTGATCATAGTTTACGCTGGTATTTATCTTGTATTTACCTGGTATTTACTAAGAAATGTGTCGTATCAACTGGTACTTTTAGCAAAAGATTGAAACACTATTGGTTTTTAACTGCTACTAAATGGTGCCTATGATGTTTGTTTTAATGAATATCATATGAGTGGTTAATGGGTTATTATTGTTTACTTGCCATGTTGCCATGTAATTCCTATACTGTAAATAGCTGTTCATTTTCATACCATTAAATAAAGTGGTAACCTTTATTTTCTTACTAGATAGTGTAGGTGTTAGTGTAAATCTAAATGAATGCTCAAAAGTTAAATATTTGTCTGCAAAGATGTATATACATTACAGTCTTAAGAGGGATACTATCCCAGAAATAAATAACTGTAAATAAAATATATTGTTATGACATCATAAACCAAAAGTATTTGCATTGCATTCAACTTAAGAAATTAAATTGATTGGGAAATGACCATATTGGAACGCTGCCTGAACTATTTTATTTCACCTTTATTTAACCAGGGAGGCCAGTTGAGAACAAGTTCTCGTGTACAACTGCGACCTGGCCAAGATAAAGCAAAGCAGTTTGACATATACAACAACACAGAGTTACACATAGAATAAACAAACATACAGTCAATAACACAGTAGAAAAAATAACAAAAAAAGTATATATACAGTGTGTGCAAATGAGGTAAGATAAGGGAGGTAAGGCAATCAAATAGGCCATAGTGGCGAGGTAGTTACAATATAGCAATTAAACACTGGAGTGATAGATGTGCAGAAGATGAATGTGCAAGTAGAGATACTGGGGTGCAAAGGAACAAAATAAATAAATGCAGTATGGGGATGAGGTAGTTGGATGGGCTATTTACAGATGGGCTATGTACAGGTGCAATGATCTGTGAGCTGCTCTGACAGCTGGTGCTTGAAGTTAGTTAGGGAGATAAGAGATGAGAGGAATACTGCTGTTATCAGGATCATATTCCGTGGGAAATTACTGTGTAGGCAGGATTTGATCTATGTTAATTATGGTAACTGACTTTGTTGCTTTGGTGTTTGCTTGCTCACCTGCATTAACCTCTTACTTTTCACAGCTAAGTGTACTACTAAACATAAGATAACCTATATTGGTCGCCCTTTCTGTGGATTGAGGTAAATCCAATAGCAGCACAGAAACTTTGTGTTGAATATGTTTGACAAAAGCATGATAGCTTCACTTCTTCACTGCTTTCAATATTGATTATAATGGTTTCAGTTTGCAATGCAGAATGGTTTGTTTTGACCATCTAGATGCTGAGGTGGTATCAGGTGAAGGTGACTGCAAAATAGGTCAATGTTGATTACTGTCCCACCCTAATCCCTAAGGTGTGTGTGTTTAGTAGTTTGTTTATTTGTGGCTCTCCTAGTTTACATGGAGGTAGTTTTCCCATCAGTAACACTGAAAGCTTTGCTTCCTGGAGGGCTCCCACCCATGGGAGTGGACATAGATTGGGGGAAAACAACAACCCCAAAGACCACACATGAAAGACAGTCAATAAAGAAACAGCAGTTTCATTGACCCCCACTTACCTCAGAACAGAGGAATTGAACACCACTGTCTACTGTTGTCATCCTGCTGCTCAACCCATCTATTTTAAAGATGTATTATTCATGTAAATAAGGTATCAAAACCCGGAAGTATTTCACAATTTAATGCCCATATACAGTACCCGTTTGATAGTTAAAGCTCTATTTATGACATGAGTGTGTGCCCATTCAAGCCAATCCCACACCCGCTCACTTTTTCTGTGGGTAACTAATCCTATATGATTCCTGAATTGAGTTGAGTGTATCAAATAAACATCCTTGAGCAGAATCTGCATATTTTCGACCTTTGACTCATTGTTTTGAAGCAAATTTGTTTTGGTCTGAGCCATGCAAATGCATGTACACGTGCACATGTTATCAGCACACATTAATGGCATCAGTGTTTAAAGTTTAGCCTTCAGCACAATGGCTAATAGCTCACTCTTTTAACCAGGCACTACTAATAACAGCTAGGGGCTGCCCCTGCAAAGGTGAGGTACTGATAAAGACAAACCATTTCTCTTTGGCTTGCTTGGTACTGTGCTTGTTGTTGGTGCCATAGTGTGGAAAGCTACAAGCTACTCTTAAAAATCAAATGTTGACAGCTTGGCTTGTCTTGGTTTTCTCTATCTCGAATGGATCCAAATCATATTGTTTAGTTGATGTTTACACTTTGGTGAAATTACATCATGTCAAAATACTCTACATGACCAAAAGTATGTGAACACCTGCTCATCGAACATCTCTTTCCAAAATCATGGGGTTTAATATGGAGTTGGTCCCCCTTTGCTGCTATAAGAGCCTCCACTCTTCTGGGAAGGCTTTCCACTAGATGTTGGAACATTGCTGCAGGGACTTGCTTCCATTCAACCAAAAGAGCACTAGTAAGGTCGTGCACTGAAGTTGGCCAATTAGGCCTGGCTCACAGTCAGCGTTTCAATGCATCCCAAAGGTGTTCGATGGGATTGAGGTCAGGGCTCTGCACAGACCAGTCAAGTTCTTCCACGTCGATCTCAACAAACCATTTCTGTATGGATCTCGATTTGTGCACAAGGGCATTTTCATACTGGAACAGGAAAGGGCTTTCCCCAAACTGTTTCCACAAAGTTGGAAGGCCAGAATCGTCTAGATGTAGCGTTAAGATTTCCCTTCACTGGAACTAAGGGGCCTAGCCAAACCATGAAAAACAGCCCCAGACCATTATTCCTCCTCCACCAAACTTTACAGTTGGCACTATGAATTGTGTGGCCTACCACTTCGCAGCTGAGCCGTTGCTGCTCCTATACGTTTCCTCTTCACAATAACAGCACTTACAGTTGACCAGGGCAGCTCTAGCAAGGGATAAATTTGACAAACTGACTTAATGGGAAGGTGGCATCCTATGATGGTGCCACATTGAAAGTCACTGAGCTTTTCAGTAAGGCCTTCTACTGCAAATGTTTGTCTATGGAGATTGCATGGCTGCGTGCTTGGCTGAAATAGCCAAATCCACTAATTTGAAGAGGTGTCCACATACTTTTGTATATATAATGTATGATGAGAACGTGTCATCACTTGCTTGTAGATTTTTCAGAATGAAAATAATATGTTTTCCGCATGTTAACCTTAGGTTGTTTGACAGGGACACTGTTTCACTCTGTTTCTCTCTCTCTTTTTTCAACACACAAATTCAGCAGATTAGCAGGTCCTTGAAAACGAAACCAAACAACCCAGGACAAGCAATTTACAACAATGTGGGAACAAAGTAAATACTTGAGGGGAAGAGAAACACATTACATTGCAGAGAGGATAGGCTGACAGATACAAGAAATACTCAATGCAAAACCACAATATAACAGTTCTAACATATAAAAGTCAACTAGGATGAAAGTTGTAGATAAGGGAACTGTTTTCTAGCCAATGATCGTTCAGCAACATACTATCCCTATATCCAATTTCCTTGACCTTGACTCTAGATTTCAAGGAGGGGGAGGGGGTGTAGATAGCCCTTCTTGAATGAGCTGCCAGGAGAAAATGTCAAAGAATCCCATGAATGAGAACAGAACGGAGTGTTTTTTGCAGAATCCCAAAAGTACATAGTGAAATGGAGCAATTTCTTTTGGTATGTTTACAATTTGTTCAAGAAGGGGGATCTTTCCTCTGTTAATTGATTGAAGTTGTACTTTGCACCAGTATTTTCCCACTTTCATTTGATAAAGGAAAAACACCCTCCTTATGATCTGGACTGGTCTGGTATTTACCTCTGAACTGAAACCCGCCTTCAGGTGTTAACACACCTCCAGGGTTTTTGATCAACTTCTGGCTCTCCCACTCAGTGCTATCTTTATTAAAGGCCATTGTGTTGGAGTCTGTCGACTGAGAATTTACGTCTACGTTCACAGAAAATGACAGGTTGGCTCGGCTCACCGCATTCTTTCGCCTCCCACGCACATTCTCTTAAGGAAGCGGCTCTCAAGTTTCAAACACACTCAGGCTTATAGACACAATACGCTACACACACACACACTATTCAGTGTTTTACCTTACTGAGTCTCCGTGGCACTAAAGGCCAGTCTCTATGATTCCCCCTGAACATTCCAGTGGGGTTATTATGGTTTGGATGAGTAAGCATAGCTATCTATAAAAAGGAAATGACCACACAACAGCACACCATAAAAGTTATATTGAAGTCTCATGAGCATCAGACTGCCACAGTGGCACTTCACTGAAACTAAAATTCCTGAATCATCTACTGTGTTCCTGCTAAGGCTGGCCAACTCTTTGGATCTCTTTTTCTGTCACAGTAGCTGTATAAAAATATATAATTTTAATTTGGTTATTCTAGCTAACATGCCTGCCTGGTAGTACTTTTAAACCTATTTCAGCTCACACCAACAAACTTCAACAAATACACTTCCCATTGTGTGTTCCTGGATTCATATTTACTTCCTGATTTTTTTCACCTTTCCCCTCCATTGTCACAGTCACCTGTCTTGTCCTTGCCGTGACAAGCCAGTGACATTTGATACTGACAGTAAATATAATATTCTTTACAGAAATTGAAGTGTCAGTCAATATTCTCTCCTCTCCACAGCCTCCACTATTCTTCCCATAGGCTTTCTGTCCTTCTCCCCACTCCTTGCACATGATGTTTGCTTCCTCCTAAAGCAAATTTACCCTGGTTAGTTTACCAGCAGGCAGGCATACAAGAGCAGGCTTGTCTGTGGTGAAGCCATATACCAGGAAATGAGTTTTAGCGCACACAGCTCCTCTCTCATCTGATGTGTTGTTGTTTTCTGGTTATGGCTCTTGATAAACCATGTTCGATCACATAGTCTTCCCACTGAATAAGATGGACAGTATGTGTAAGCAATAAGGCCAGAGGAGGTGTGGTATATGGCCAATATACGATGGCTAAGGGCTGATGCTTATGCACAACGCAACACGGAGTGCCTGGATACAGCCTTTAGCCGTGGTATATTGGCCAAATATTACAAACCCAGAGGTGCCTTATTACTATTATAAACTAGTTACCAGCATAATTAAAACAGTACAAATAAATGTTCTGTCATACCAGTGGAATACGGTCTGATTATACCACAGCTTTCAGCCAATCAGCATTCAGGACTCGAACAATCCGGAATATATTAAAAAATAGTTTATTCTCTCTGACACACATAGAGATAGACACTGTTTTTGTGACTGTTTGTTTAGTGAGTAATACTTGGAATGGTAAGTATTTACTGTAACTGTGTGGTAATGAAGTATCTGTCCAGGCTGCCAGCAAAAGCCAATGGAACAGTGTACTGGAGGAAAACAAGCTCTTTCTTTGTGTATTTGTTACAAAGTTTGGATTAGGGATTAGATTTGCAGGACAAATTCAATTAAAGTGGATGTTTGGAGGCTAATTCAGTTATGAATCCGAGTTGAGGTTAATTTCAGTTCCTTGGAGTTGTACGATGATCTACACTTGGGCTATGCTTACTACTTTGAATGTCTATATGTCACAGCCTTACATTTAAACATTAGTAATCAAACGAACAGCTGGCAATGCCGTTGCAATTAGCATCCTCTTTCAAGATCCAACATGCTCAATTCGTTGTTGTAATCACCCATTCTGTTTTTCCAGTTGGTTCTGTTTTGGGTATGGGTGGCAGGTGGAGGAGGGTTATTCCTATTCCTAACCAGCAAGGTAGGAGGAGCAGGATTAGTGCAATGTGAGGTATAGCCCTGCCTGAGCTCATAGTTAGCTAACTACAACTGGTCCTAAAATACAGTGTTCCCACGCCTTTCTCAGAAAATGTGCTGTTTTTGCTTTGTTGGCACCTTAGGGAAAAACACTGTCAGCTGACACTGAGAGAGAGTAGTCCTGAATCCTGTGAAGACCAGATTTGACTGGCTTATGCAGGTCCTGGTAGCAACACCACACCATACTTACAAGGGTTTGTTTCAGGAAGTCAGTGCCATATATGGCCAGGAGGAAGTGACTCCATCCTAATCACTTTAAATCAAATTTTATTGGTCATACACATATTTAGCAGATGTTATTGCGGGTGTAGTGGAATGCTTGTGTTCCTTGCTCCAACAGTGCAGTTATATCTAACAATACACAACAATACACACTAATCTAAAAAGTAAAAGAATGGAATTAAGAAATATAGAAATATTAGGACGAGCAATGTCAGAGTCCAGAGTATAAATACAGTATATACAGTACCAGTCAAAAGTTTGGACACACCTACTCATTCAAGGGTTTTTCCTTATTTTTACTATTTTATACATTGTAGAATAATAGTGAAGATATCAAAACTATGAAATAACACATATGGAATCATGTAGTAACCAAAAAAGTGTTAAACAAATCAAAATAGATGTTATATTTTAGACTCTTCAAAGCCACCCTTTGCAGCTTTGCACGCTCTTGGCATTCTCTCAACCAGCTTCACCATTCTCTCAACCAGCCTTTCCAACAGTCTTAAAGGAGTTCCCACATATACTGAGCATTTGCTGGCTGCTTTTCCTTCACTCTGCAGTCCGACTCATCCCAAACCATCTCAATTGGGTTGAGTTTGGGTGATTGTGGAGGACAGGTCATCTGATGCAGCACTCCATCACTTTCCTCCTTGGTCAAATAGCCCTTACACAGCCTGGATGTGTGTTGGGTCATTGTCCTGTTGAAAACAAATGATAGTCCCACAAAACACAAACCAGATGGGATGGCGTATCGCTGCAGAATGCTGTGGTAGCCATGCTGGTTAAGTGTGCCTTGAATTCTAAATAAATCACAGACAGTGTCACCAGCAAAGCACCCCCACACCATCACACCTCCTCCATGCTTCACGGTGGGAACCACACATGCGGAGATCATCCGTTCACCTATTCTGCATCTCACAAAGACACGGCGGTTGGAACCAAAAATGTGGACTCATCAGACCAAAGGACAGATTTCCACCGGTCTAATGTCCATTGCTTGTGTTTCTTGACCCAAGCAGTCTGTTCTTCTTATTTGTGTCCTTAAGTAGTGGTTTCTTTGCAGCAATTCGACCATGAAGGCCTGATTCACGCAGTCTCCTCTGATCAGTTGATGTTGAGATGTGTCTGTTACTTGAACTCTGTGAAGCATTTATTTGGGCCACAATTTCTGAGCCTGGTAACTCTAATAAACGTATCCTCTGCAGCAGACGTAACTCTGGGACTTCCATTCCTGTGGCGGTCCTCATGAGAGCCAGTTTCATCATAGCGCTTGATGGTTTTCTTGAAATGTTCATTATTGATTGACCTTCATGTCTATTTGAGCTGTTCTTGCCATAATATGGACTTGGTTTTTTACCAAATAGGGCTATCTTCTGTCTACCAACCCTATCATGTCACAACACAACTGATTGGCTCAAAAATTCCACAAATTAACTTTTAACAAGGCACACCTGTTAATGGAAATGCATTCCAGGTGACTACCTCATGAGGCTGGTTGAGAGAATGCCAAGAGTGTGCAAAGCTGTCATCAAGACAAAGGGTTGCTTCTTTGAATAATCTATTTTGATTTGTTTAACACCTTTTTGGTTACTACAAGATTCCATATGTGTTATTTCATCGTTTTGATGTCTTCACTATTATTCTGCAATATAGAAAATAGTAACACTAAAGAAAAACCCTGGAATGAGTAGGTTTGTCCAAACTTTTGACTGGTACTGTATATATGTGATAGGATGCATAAACGATATAGACAGCCTATGGATAGAATGTATTTTTTTTATTTTTTATGTAGTATATCTAAGAATAGTATATGTACAGCAATAGTTAAATAGGATAGGCCCTGACTAGAATACAGTATATACATATCAAGTGGGTAAAACAGTATGTAAAGATGATTTAAAGTGACCGGTGTTCCATGACTATGTACATAGGGCCAGCAGCCTCTGGTGCATGGTAGAGTAGCCAGGTGGTAGCTGTCTAGTGACAGTGACTAAAGTTCAGGGCAGGGTCCTGGACGGGGGCCAGCTTGTTCTACCAGTTAAGACAGCTGGAAATCTGAAAAAAGTCCCTCAACGGAATTGAAAGAGACATTTCCGAAAGGGGTAGAATGCGGTAAGGCAGACCGCTATTAGTGTATGAGAGTGTACAGTTAGTTAGCGAGAGGTTTCAGATCAACCATCATGTCACAGAAAGCTATGAGGTGGAGCAGGAAAAGTTAGTGACCAATATACCTATTTAGTAGTTGTGCTTTTACAAGAGGAAAGTACCCATGCGTGCCCAGAAAGTACCCATTTTGCCCAGTACCCAGAATATTTAAGAAATAAGACCCGAGGGGGTGTGGAATATGGCCAATATACCACGGCTAAGGGCTGTTCATAGGCACAACGCAATACGGAGTGCTAGGACACAGTATTACACGGCTAAGGGCTGTGTCCTAGCACTCCGTATTGCGTTGTGCGTATGAACAGGCCTTAGCCGTGGTATATTGGCCATATACCACACCCCCTCTGGCCTTATTTCTTAAATATTCTCACAAATGTAGGTACATTTGCTTTCTTTTTTAAAGAAATGATCAAATAAATCCAATCATGGCATGGGGTTGTTCAATGACAAAAATCTATCACTTGAGCTGGACGGTGTTTCCTCTGACACATTGGTGCGGCTGGCTTCCTGGTTAAGCGAGCAGTGTGTCAAGAAGCAGTGTGGCTTGGCAGGGTCTTGTTTCGGAGGACGCATGGCTCTCAACTTTTGCCTCTCCTGAGTCTGTAGGGGAGTTGCAGCGATGGGACAAGACTGTAACTACCAAATGGATATCATGAGATTGGGGAGAAAAAGGGGTGAAAGTACAAAATATAAAAAATCACATGATGGTTTCATGTCAGAGAGACATGAACTGTTTTGCTAAATGCTATATATCCGCCTCACTATCAGAGAAATAAGTAGTACTGCTAGGTTTTACACGGTCAAATGTAACAAATAACTATGTTTTTAATAAAGACATTTACAAATGATACATTTGTGACAGCAACATCTATTTTTATACTTCAATACAGTAATATGATATCTGTATGTAAAACATTTACATTTGACATGTTAGTCATTTAGCAGATGCTCTTATCTTACAGTACTTACAGTAAGTGTGCATTCATCTTAAGATAGCTAGGTGAGACAACCACATATCACTCAAATATTGTCAAATATTGTCACGCCCTGACCTTAGAGATCCTTTTTATGTCTCCATTTTGGTTTGGTCAGGGCGTGAGTTGGGGTGGGCATTCTATGTCTGGTGTTCTATGTTTTCTTTTCTGTGTTTGGCAGGGTGTGGTTCTCAATCAGAGGCAGCTGTCTATCGTTGTCTCTGATTGAGAACTATACTTAGGTAGCCTTTTTCCACCTGTGTGTTGTGGGTAGTTGTTTTCTGTTTTGTGTCTGCACGAGACAGGACTGTTTCGTTTCGTTCACTCTCTTTGTTGTTTTTTGTTGTTTCAGTGTTCAGTTTATTTATTAAATTAAAATTAACACTTACCACGCTGCATTTTGGTCTTCTCCCTTAGACGATCGTGACAAATATACAGGATAAGAACATTCCATTTAAGCTAAACAATGGATATACATGTACAATGTATATATAAGGAAAAAAAGCATACACCTCTAAAATCTATGATTAAAAAATCTGAGAACAGCAATATTTTACAGACACATGAAGGTACCCAGAAGCAATCATTTCTGATGAAAAAACACAAATGTGAAAAATTTGTGGATGAAGTGTTTTGTAAATAAACTCTTCAAGTGCTTAAGTACATAAAATGGTATGAAAACAATTAAAATATTTAGAATATTAATACTTCACCACTACTGGAAATTGTGACCATATCATAAAGACCAATTTGATCAGATAATAAACATTAGCATTAGCATTTTTTTTTACCAGTAAGGAAGAAATATTTTATGGATTGTGAGGAGTTAGAGTGCGACTATATGAATATGCACCACAATTTTTTATACCACACTGCCGAATCCTCCATTTTCATTAACAAAACAAAAACAATAACAGCGGCGCTGGGGCGAGCAGTGGCACTGTTTCCCCTAATGCAAATTCAATCTTTAAATGACATGAAACTGTAGAAAAATATTTCAAACATTAACACTTCACTACAGAAAATTATCACCATATTGTAGAGACCAATTTCATCAGATTATAAAACACATTACAAAACATAAACCAGTTAAGGGACATTCAAAGGTTTGTGAAGAGCTATAAAGGACCATAATTGTGTATCTGTCTCCGGGTACAGCACTGCACCTTTAGCCCAGTGTTGCTGTCTGTTGTGTAAGTTACTCTGACACTCTGCCAGATCCCATGTTTACAACAGCTGGGAGAAGGATTAGAGCTGAAAAAAAGAAGTTAAACCTGCGTGAGCCCCACAGTGACCAAATGTAAATGGACAGATGCACAAAAAGAGCGGATGAAGGCTCTGAAAAGTGGTTTGTAGAGTGCATCTATGTTCATATGGTCTCCAAGCCAAGGTGATGCGTGTAGACATTCAAACCCAAGATTTTGATATGGTCTCAATAATGTTAATGTGTGTTGTGTTCCGGTCGTCAATAAAGATATATGGGTTTATGTCTTATATGAAGGTATGGGTTTGTGTCTAAGGGTTACCCTCTTATCTCAAAGTTTTTAGTATCCAAGACCATACAGTACATGAACACACTTTATGGGCTATATATGTTATTCAGTAAATATAACCAGACCTACAATGAGTGTACAAAACATTAAGGACACCTTCCTAATATTGAGTTTAAGGTTAGAATCTTACATAGCAACCGAGCTATTATGCCACGCCGCACCCATTAAAACAAACTAAGGATTGGCTGTCCAGGAATGGTTGAAATGTTCTTAAGTGAAAGATTGAACAATGAATGGAGCACACACCTTCTTAGTCATGTGGCAGTCATGCAGCTCACAGTTCCTTCAAATCACCTGCAGAGGCATGATTTTTTGTTTTTAGATTGATGGACCAGGATGTTTTCCTGGTTTCTTAATTGCAATGAAATTGTTCATTTTGTGCAGTGTTGAATATACTCATAATTTTTTTATGGCTAATCTTGTGCAATTTTGACTAACGAGCTCTGCCTGAAATCCATCCATCCAGCACTTCACTTGATTCATTGTTTTTATTAGTGATGCTTTTTCAATTGTGCCCAAGGCTGCAGCTGGGAGTTACATGGGATTTATCTGGTGCATCTGGTGGATTATGGGTAGATTTCTGTGGTATTTTGGCAAGGTTCCACAGATTGTGTTGCTTTGGAAGATCTACCTCCCTACATTCACAAGTCACACAGCCCTCAAACCAGACACAAACCCATGGAATTATGTTTACCCAATTCTCCAGTATTAACCCTCTAAAAAGGAACACGACATGAGCCGAAAATGTCATTTCATTGGTCAGGTCAGGGTCTAATATCTATGACCTACATAGACTATCAGATGTAGCTACAGTAAACATACAATGTTATTACACAATCCATCTTTCCTCCTAGTCTATGCCTGCACTGTCACTGTACCATATGTGCCCTTGAGCAAGGCTCTTAACCCCCCAACAACAACAGCTCCCTGGGCGCCCAGTGTGGCAGCCCTCCACACCTCTCCAAAACCTGTAATTTTGGCTCCCTGGGCGCCCAGTGTGGCAGCCCTCCACACCTCTCCAAAACCTGTAATTTTGGCTCCCTGGGCGCCCAGTGTGGCAGCCCTCCACACCTCTCCAAAACCTGTAATTTTGGCTCCCTGGGCGCCCAGTGTGGCAGCCCTCCACACCTCTCCAAAACCTGTAATTTTGGCTCCTTGGGCGCCCAGTGTGGCAGCCCTCCACACCTCTCCAAAACCTGTAATTTTGGCTCCCTGGGCGCCCAGTGTGGCAGCCCTCCACACCTCTCCAAAACCTGTCATTTTGGCTCCTTGGGCGCCCAGTGTGGCAGCCCTCCACACCTCTCCAAAACCTGTCATTTTGGCTCCTTGGGCGCCCAGTGTGGCAGCCCTCCACACCTCTGCAAAACAACCAAATTTGGGTTGGACCTTGTGTGCAATTGATAAATAAAGTAAATCTTAATATGACAGCACTGTTACTGTGCATTGTCCTGCACCAAGGAGTGACCACGAGACCAGCTGTGTGAGTGTGACATAGACAAATATTATAGAAAAGGAACTTGTTTCAGCTTGTCTTCAGACTAATGGATGCCTAATGGAACGTTTGCATCACTGGCCAAGGGAGGAACACCATGTCGCGAACAGCAGTTAGGAATCCAACTTTAGGCTGTGCCTGCATGGGGAGCATGCCCCGGCTTGCAGGAGAAATCTTACATAACAGAGAGGCGTCGTCCCCTTTAACAGACATTACGCAATGCTGAAATGACATGGTCAGTTTATCCTCAGAACAACACAGAGAAGGGGTCAAACGTTGGCGTGACTCCAACGTTAGGCAGTGGTATGTCACCTATGATGGCATACCACTGAAGCAAAACAAACACGGCTATTATTAGAGCAAATCATTATTTTGTAACCCATCAACTTGTTTAATGTACTTATTCAGACACTGTAATCCTACTTCATTCCATTTCAGGGGTCATATGTCATGCTGTTACAGAATGAGGACAGTATTATGGAACTAAATGTAAAGTGGTAAAGCGGACAGTTTGTTCCAGACAGAAGATGATGTGCGTTAGTTTCGAAACATGCCGTAACAGCTCACCATGATGAGATAATTAGGTGACGGAATTTGAGGAGGATTGCACTCCATACATTCATTAGCCAACTTTTGCATTTTCTGTTTTGTTTCGTTGTTGTTTTCTCAATCATGATGTCACCCTTTCACTTTCACTTTCTGTGTTTCATTCTTTAATCATATTCTGTATAGACTTGTCTCTTGTCTGTTATGTTGCTTTTGTTGATTTATTTTTCATTTTATGATATCATCTGTTTTTGTGCATATAACCTACTGGTGCTTTGCGTCACCGTCCTTGATAACGCATCTGATCTCCAACTGTATGACATCATGACTTCCATCTTCATATTTTCTTTGTCCTTTTTGCCTTTTATCTTTCTGCCTGTCT
Organism: Salvelinus alpinus; assembly: GCF_045679555.1. Taxonomy (NCBI): domain Eukaryota; kingdom Metazoa; phylum Chordata; class Actinopteri; order Salmoniformes; family Salmonidae; genus Salvelinus; species Salvelinus alpinus. The sequence goes on along the minus strand of NC_092089.1, from coordinate 45,447,986 downwards.
CTCGCGCTCCCTCTCACCTGTTGACTATTGTCCAAATACTATTGTCTTTTAATTAAAGTGCTTGAGAATGTGAGATTATTGAATTCAAAGTAAAGTGAACAAAATTGATGCCCATCCAACACATTTTTGATATTTTGCTTTCAGCTACTTTAGGCTCGTCTAGACTTTTAGGTTGTCACGACTTCTACCGAAGGTGGCTCCTCTTCCTGTTCGGGTGGCGCTCGGCGGTCGTCGTCACCGGCCTACTAGCTGCCATCGATCCCTTTTCCCTTTTCTGTTGGTTTTGTCTGATTTGTTTCACCTGTTTCTTGTTTAGATTTTGAGTTGGGCTATTTAAGCCGGTAGGCCCGCCTGCTCTTGTGCGGGCTTGATTATTTTTCCCACTGTGTTGACGTGTGGTAGTGCTTGTTGTTTAGTTACCTGTTTTGGGCATTTGTTTGATTACTCCCAGTTTCGTGGAGAGTACTACTTTTCCCTGTGCGTAATAAAGCGCTATTCTGAACTTTCTGCCTCCTGCACCTGACTCCACACCCACTACGCCTAGTGTGTTACAGAAGCCCGCACCGTCTAATGGAGTCAGCAGGAGCAGCGGCCACCCCTCTTCCATTGATGGAGGAACGCGTTCTCCATCATACCACCATCCTCCATCGGATAGGGTCTGCGATAGACCAGATGATGGAGAGAATGGACCGATGGGAGAGGAGTGGTCTCCCCACTTCACCTCCGGCACCTCCGACGAGTCCACCTACTCCACCCCCGGCGTCCGGCTCCAGCGCACTGCGTATTGCGCCTCCGAGGGAGTACGATGGAACGGCGGCTGGGTGCCAGGGGTTTCTCCTCCAGCTTGAGTTATACCTGGCTACCGTGAGGCCGACTCCCTCGGGGGAGGAGAGTGTGAGCGTCCTCGTCTCCTGCCTGACGGGCCGAGCTCTGGAGTGGGCCAACGCGGTCTGGAATGGCCCAGACTCGGCGAGGGATCACTATCAGGAGTTCACCCGCCGTTTCCGGGCTGTATTCGACCACCCTCCGGAGGGCCGAGCGGCGGGTGAGCGACTATTTCACCTTAGGCAGGAGACGTGGAGTGCGCAGGACTTCACGTTGGAGTTCCGGACCTTGGCCGCTGGGGCCGGGTGGAACGACAGGGCCCTGATGGACCACTACCGGTGCAGCCTCCGGGAGGACGTCCGCAGGGAGCTAGCGTGTCGGAACACCACTCTCTCCCTAGACAAACTTATAGACATGTCTATCCGGCTGGACAATCTGCTAGCTGCCCGCGGGCGTTCAGATAGGGTCCTGTCAGTTCCACCTCCTAGCCCTCCCGCTCCCATTCCTATAGTTAGGGGGGGCTGCTTCGAGAGGTACCGGAGGAGGAGGCTCCTCCTGCACCAGCTGTGGAGAGGACACACGGCCGACCAGTGCTGGAGGAGTCCCTCTGGGAGTCGAGAGGGCAGGCAGAACACTTCTCGGTCACCCCAGGTGAGTCAGCATCAAACGCACCCAGAGCCCCCTGTTGGTCACGTGCACTCCTTAGATAGTCGGCCATTAGGGTCAGGGCTGGTCAGGGAGGCCACGGTTCCACTGGACATGGTGACGCATGGGGGTCATAGGGAGCGGATTAGTCTCTTCCTTATCGATTCACCTGCATTTCCAGTGGTGCTGGGGGTTCCCTGGCTAGCCAGTCACAATCCCAGGATTTCATGGAGACAGGGGGTTCTCCAGGGGTGGTCAGAGGAGTGTTCAGGTAGGTGTTTGGGAGTTTCCATTGGTGCCACGTCGGTGGAGAGTCCAGACCAGGTGTCCACTGTGCGCATTCCCCCTTGAGTATGCTGATTTGGCTATCGTCTTCTGTAAGAAGAAGGCGACTAAATTACCACCTCATCGACAGGGGGATTGTGCGATAAACCTCCAGGTTAACGCTGCGCTTCCCAGGAGTCACGTGTACCCATTGTCACAGGAGGAGACGTTAGCTATGGAGACATATGTCACGGAATCTCTGGGACAGGGGTACATTCGGCCCTCCATTTCACCTGTCTCCTTGAGTTTATTTTTTGTGAAAAAAAAGGAGGGAGGTCTGAGTCCGTGCATTGATTATAGAGGTCTAAATTCCATCACGGTGGGGTTTAGTTACCCGCTACCTCTCATCGCTACGGCGGTGGAATCATTTCACTGAGCGCGTTTTTTCACGAAACTGGACCTCAGGAGCGCCTATAATCTGGTGCGTATTCGGGAGGGAGACGAGTGGAAAACCGTGTTTAGTACCACATCGGGTCATTATGAGTACCTCGTCATGCCGCATGGGTTAAAGAATGCTCCAGCCGTCTTTCAATCCTTTGTAGGCGAGATTCTCAGGGACCTGCACGGGCAGGGCGTGGTTGTATATATCGATGATATCCTGATCTATTCCGCCACGCGCGCCGCGCATGTGTCTCTGGTGCGCTAGGTGCTTGGGAGACTGCTGGAGCATGACCTATACGTCAAGGCTGAGAAGTGTGTGTTCTCCAAACGAGCCGTCTCCTTCCTGGGTTATCGCATTTCCACCTCGGGGGTGGTGATGGAGTGTGACCGCGTTAAGGCCGTGCGTAATTGGCCGACTCCAACCACGGTGAAGGAAGTGCAGCGGTTTTTAGGGTTTGCCAATTACTACCAGAGGTTTATCCGGGGTTTTGGTAAGGTAGCGGCCCCCATTACCTCACTGCTGAAGGGGGGGCCGGTGCGTTTGCGGTGGTTGGCAGAGGCTGACAGAGCCTTCAATCGCTTGAAGGCGCTGTTCACAGATGCGCCCGTGTTGGCGCACCCGGACCCCTCTTTAGCGTTCATAGTGGAGGTGGACGCGTCCGAGGCTGGGGTGGATGCCGTGCTATCACAGCGTTCGGGTACGCCACCGAAACTCCGATGACTCTTCGGGTCATCCTGGTGTGGCGAGGACAGTGCAGGGTCTTAGGGGGAAGTACTGTTGGCCCACCTTGGCTAGGAACGTGAGGTTCTATGTCTCTTCCTGTTCGGTGTGCGCCCAGAGTAAGGCTCCTAGGCACCTTCCTAGAGGGAAGTTACAGCCCCTCACCGTTCCACAACGGCCGTGGTCTCACCTGTCGGTGGACTTCCTTACCTATCTTCCTCCGTCTCAGGGGAACACCAGGGTTCTGGTTGTTGTGGATCGGTTTTCTAAGTCCTGCCGTCTCCTCCCGTTGCCCGGTCTCCCTACGGCCTTACAGACTGCGGAGGCTCTATTTACCCACGTCTTCCGGCACTACGGGGTGCCGGGGGACATCGTCTCTGATCGGGGTCCCCAATTCACGTCCCGAGTGTGGAGGGCGTTTATGGAGCATCTGGGGGTCTCGGTCAGCTTGACCTCTGGTTATCACCCCGAGAGTAATGGGCAGGTGGAGAGAGTGAACCAGGAGGTGGGTAGGTTTCTGCGGTCGTATTGCCAGGACCGGCCAGGGGAGTGGTCAAGGTACGTACCATGGGCGGAGTTGGCCCAGAACTCACTCCACCACTCCTCCACAAACATGTCTCCATTTCAATGCGTGTTGGGCTACCAGCCGGTCCTGGCACCGTGGCATCAGAGTCAGACCGAAGCTCCTGCGGTGAAGGAGTGGGTGCAGCGCTCCAAGGAGACCTGGAGGGCCGTCCAGGAATCCCTTAAGCAAGCAGGTGGACGGCAGAAGAGGAGCGCTGACAGCCACCGCAGTGAGGCCCCCATGTTCGTACCGGGGGACAGGGTCTGGCTCTCGACCCGAAACCTACCCCTCCGCTTGCCCTGCCGGAAGCTGGGGCCGCAGTGTGTGGGGCCATTCAAAGTCCTGAGGAGGATAAACAAGGTGTGTTATAGATTACAACTCCCTTCCTATTATCGTATTTACCCCTCCTTTCATGTGTCTCTCCTCAGGCCGGTGGTAGCTGGTCCCCTGCAAGAAGGTGAGGTGCCGGAGGTCCCTCCGCCCCCTCTGGACATCGAGGGGTCCCCGGCGTACACAGTACGTGCTATTCTGGACTCGAGACGCCGGGTGAGGGGCCTGCAGTACCTCGTGGACTGGGAGGGGTACGGTCCGGAGGAGAGGTGCTGGGTACCGGTGGGGGACATCTTGGATCCGTCACTGTTGAGGGATTTCCATCGCCTCCATCCGGATCGCCCTGCGCCTCGCCCTCCGGGTCTTCCTCAAGGCCGGTGTCGGCGCGCTGCGGGAACCGCGCGTCAGGCGGGGGTACTGTCACGACTTCTACCGAAGGTGGCTCCTCTTCCTGTTCGGGTGGCGGTCGGCGGTCGTCGTCACCGGCCTACTAGCTGCCATCGATCCCTTTTCCCTTTTCTGTTGGTTTTGTCTGATTTGTTTCACCTGTTTCTTGTTTAGATTTTGAGTTGGGCTATTTAAGCCGGTAGGCCCGCCTGATCTTTGTGCGGGCTTGATTATTTTTCCCACTGTGTTGACGTGTGGTAGTGCGTGTTGTGCCGTCTTTGTGCCGGTAGTTACCTGTTTTGGGCATTTGTTTGATTATGCCCAGTTTCGTGGAGAGTACTACTTTTCCCTGTGCGTAATAAAGCGCTATTCTGAACTTTCTGCCTCCTGCACCTGACTCCAAACCCACTACGCCTAGTGTGTTACATATGTGTTTTTACTTTGCTCAACGTTTTCTTCTGTTATGTCTCTAGCTCTATTTCATTTTGGGTTTTTGGATTTCCCCTCTCCATTTTGATTGATATAGTGTTTCTTTTTTTCTCCCTCCACTCCTCATCCACATCCTTTCTACTGACAAACTACTTATTTCACTTTGTCCTCGCTCCTTCTATCTTTCTCTTTCTTTTAGTGTACCAATTTATTCTCTCTTTCTCCCTTGATCACAATTTAGCTTTCTCTCTGACTACTTTCACACTGTGAGTTTCCAGTAAAGTGCTTTTTTCTCTGCCTTCTTGGCCTCTTTCCTATCCCCCTCCCCTTCTGTGTGGCATGTGGTCTGGATTCCTGCCCAAGGACTATTCAGTAGGGAAAACAAGGCCCCCGTACGATCTGTTTTCCACATTCCACAGCCCTGACATCAGTCTGGCTGGAGGAAGGACGCTGAGGGGGTTCTTGTTATGCCGCTCAATGACGCCTGTGTTACGGGAAGAGGCCCCTGACCCAGGCAGACCCTGTTAGTCTGCAGGAGCCTCTCAGGCAGCCCACCAGCCTGAAAGAAGAGCCCACTCACAATACATTCAAAGGGATGCTTTACATACCACATGTTGTTTTCCAGTATAAATTGGGTGAGATCGTCTCGATCGTTAAGATGGATAATCCTATAGTCTGGGGTGGGTATAGAAATTCAGGTCATGTCTTTTTTTTATATAAACATGATACATACCAAACCCTGCTAGGAAAACTCTAGGAATAGCACAAATACTCAATAGCACAAATACTTGTGCCTAGACATTTTGTCCTAAAGAGGTTCTCTCTCTGTGTTTCGTGGTAAATTCAAACATACTGCTAATTCAGTAGCATTTAGAGCCATGGCAGATGCTGTTTTATATCAAGTTTCTCTGTATTTGTTGAACAGAGGGTGGAAGGAGGGGGGTAAGGGAAATAGGGGGAGCAGTGTGGGAGGAAGAGACATCAAACAAGAGGGGAAATCGGATCCCCTCTCACAGACAAAGCACCCTGTGAGGTTCAGGGACAAAGGATATACGATCAGCCATGTGACCATGAACGCTATGGCCTTACTCATAGATCACATACCCGTCTCCATTCAGCTTTTCCCCATTCACTTTTATTTATTTATACATGTATTTATTTATTTATGAACAAATTACATTTTATGAGCATTTCAGGTTCCAATTTCCAAATGTCTTAATTCATGGAATGTACATTAATTTAGGAGGTCAATATTTGTATTCTATGCATAAATTAAACCCCATCTTGATGTTTAAGTCCCTCAGGTGCTCAGAAGAAGAGAAAGGTAGGTGACAGGGAGAGGTTTAAAATGAATTGGTTAATCTCAGTTCTAAAAGCTGACTCTTTACATGTTTCAAACATGCAACTCAAGGTGGGACCTTACTTCGTACTCATAACCATAACATGCAGTCTTTATCAATCCCAGATTACTTACCTCGCTATATGGCAGACACAAATGCAATAACCCCGCCCTATGGACAGGTGATATCTTATCATAATCATGCAGACAAGGACAGAAATTAAATCTTTGACTGAACTTAACTATTTCTTGAGCTATCAATAATCTTTTGAAGGTCATTTACACACGATCGTAGTCTCGGCTGGTATGCTGACTACTCAGACAACACAAATGCATTCCAGTAATGTAATGTGGCGCAGTGGTCTAAGGCACTGCATCTCAGTGCTAGAGGTGTCACTGCAAACACCCTGGTTCGATTCCAGGCTGTATCACAACCGGCCGTGACTGGGAGTCCCATAGTGCGGCGCGCAATTCGTCCGGGTTTGACCGGTGTAGGCCATCATTGTAAATAACAATTAGTTCTTAACTGACTTGCCTAGTTAAATAAAGGTTCAATAAAAATATTTATATATAATAATTCCACCCTGAACACCACCCAGATCTACAATGTGATACTGTAGTTCCAATGTACCTGATAGTCACTGGACTTTGTATAGGCATTTAGGTGAGTCAAAGGGAGCGGCCATTCAGAATCTACCTGTGATCCCTAGTCAATGATCTGGTACTTTAACTGAGTTACCACCATGAACTGACCTATCAAAAACGCTGCCTGCTCTATCACCAAGGATACAGCTTATACAGTACACACACATTGAATGTTGTGGTCACAATTCATTAGACAAACCACAGCCAACATTACGAGACACACATTTTCCAATACCACAGAGCACATACTTTCAGGAGTCACACAGGCAGGTTTGAATTGACTTAGTAGGTCTAGCAGATGATCCATATTAAGGTGGTGTTGGAATGGTACAGTATGTGCTTGTGGTTTTATATCCCATGTAATCTATGGGTGAAGGTGTTCTTCAACCATAACAAAGGCGGAGGAACATACAGTCAAATCCAAGAAGGACAGAGCTTGTTTACTGTAAACACAGCACCAACTACTCTGATCATTCTATGTAGGCTGCTACACAAACTCTGTGGGAACATCCCTTGGGACAAAGGCCTATTGTCAGTTATGGGCTCATCATGTTCCATCCTCATTCTGCAAGGCAGAGGCTGCTGTTGGCCACACAGTGAATTACAGTTTGCATCCTTTCAGCTCAGTCCTATTTCTGTGACATCGAAAAAGGTTTCTGCATTCAATTCACAGGCTTGAACGGGGAAGTGTGTACGTTGCTGTGTATGTGAGTTCTCTTTTCTAGTTAGCAGCCATTGGTTACTATAAAACAGGAGGGGTTTCTTCTGTAATATATATATATATATATATATATATATATATATATATATATATATATAATAAAACAGATTTTCAGAAGCCACTTAATTTGCTTGTCCCTGGGGATCGGGTGCGGTGTGAGTGCTTGAACGTCAGGGGAGAGCCCCATTCTACCTACTCTAGTGTACTTTCCTGTTGACTGATAATACCCCAGGGGGTTGGGTGGGTGTCTCTCTCTGGTTGGGGTGGTTACACATATAGCAGACAAAAACAAAACACATCATGAGGTTTAGTTGAGTTTTACTTTGAATTATCAAAACAGTATGTGATTAAAAAAAAGTCCAAATGAAACCAGAGGGACGAAAAACACAACCTTCAAGTCAAACAACATCAGACCAATACTTTGATGAGACACATATCTTAGTAGCAGGTTTCTTGATTAAACTGCTGTAAGTCAACAAAGAAAATGCTTGGGAAAACAACCTTGAAGACATGGCACCTCACCTTGGAGCAGGCAGTTTCCCTACATTTATGATTGATTTAATTCAACAGTAAACCAACCTTTTTCATACTGTATCTATTGTTCACTCAAAAAGGCAGAGAACTATGAGAACTAATCATAAGGAACAGAAGAATGCAGTCTGGTAACATTTTCCCTTTCATATGTGCGCTGTAGGATACACACGTACAATACAAATATGTCAAGCATGCCATATATGTTGTTGTTTTCTTAACTGGGTTGGGATCCTAGCAACCAACTTCAACCCCAAAAAACATCATACTGTCAGAAACAACCCGCAAATACCAGAAACTACCGGAAGCATCATATTAACTCTTATAACTCATGAATAATTAGGACACACTCAACTTTGAGTATGTGCTGCCACCATGTGGGCATTTGTTAGACTGCCCTTGCACCTGATATTAAACCTGCTGCAAAGGAGCGCCATGAATCTGGCAAGCAAGACTACAAAACCAACTGAATATAGCTTATAGAGGCGCAATTACATCTTACAGATAGGCCCAGTACAGTTCTTGGTGCTTAGCCCACAGTTCTTCACAGTGAAGAAAACATGCATCGACAAAGAGAACGAATCAAAGAACTTGAAACGATGGCAAGGAATATATCTACATAAGGGAAGAGATAAAGACTGTAGTGACAGTTATTAGAACCCAGGTCTAAAATCCTTATCCTGTCCCTTAATCTCTTCCTAAAAATATCAACTGACCATAACACTGACCCCTAGAGCTACTTTGTGAAGCTTGCATTAACCCAAACATGTAACCTGTTCACTAACGCTTAGGTAGCCAACCCCTTGGAACTCTCCTCCATGTCATGTTCTGTTTGTTTCAGGTCACTGGAAGTTCACAGTTTAGGCCACCCCAGTGTTGGTCAGTAACATGGATTAATCTGATGACCCTATTGGACAAGGAGGCCCCTCTCATACTCAAATCACATGTTGTCTCTAAATGCGGTAGCCTAGCCTAGCCTAGCCTAGCGGTATTATTAAAGTGGAGTCTGGGATGGAGATGTTGAGTAAATGTACGATAGGAATTATGAATACCACAGAGTACCACTGTATACTGTCTTAACTTGATAAGCTGTAGTTACAACTTTTGTCGGAAATTCAGAAAGCACCAGTAGATGTCCCTGTTACCTACTACACTACACACGCTCTCTATTAATTGAGGCACTGATTAGCACATTGGCATCGCTCAACTCCCTCCCTCCCTCTTCCTCTCCCGCTCCCTCCCTCTCTCACTCTACTCAGTGATTCACAGTCGCTCTTGCAAAGCCAGAATAATAAAATGCTGACCTCTCAAAGTGCTGCCAGTATCCCTGTCTCAGCATAGAAGGCTGTACAGCGAGAGAGGAGAGGGGAGGGGGAGATAGGAGAAGGGAGTGGAGGGGAGAGGAGGGGAGGGGGGTATAGAAAAAAGAAAACCGGTGGGAGGGGATAGAAAAAAGAGAAACGCCATTCTCGGGTTCCAACAGCAGGCTTTGCCTTGTAGAGGGCTCCAGCACTGCAACTCTGTGAAGGTAGGTGGGAGGCTGCTTCTCTCTCAACTGTGGGGATACCGTTGGCATGAGGGTGGCCCTTTCTTTAATCTCTCTCTCTCCCTCTCTTTCTCTCTCTCTGTGTCTGCTTGGGGCTAAGCTTAACCCAATGTGCATGTGTCTGTGTGTGAGAGACTGTGTCAGGGACAGAAAAGTTAGGGAGACGAGTATGTGAATATAGTTTGACAGCATTAGAATTGAACAACTTTATAGCAGGTTCGTTTCATCCAACATTGGGTTTATGTTGGTATTGCTTGATACTTAACTTTGACTGTAGAAGTTGGTGTGTTGGTCTTCTAATTGCCTTGGATTATTTTGGCCACGACTTTGACAGTTGACAGTTGGGTATTTCCTATGGGAGTCCAGTGCCCTGATGAAGGTCGACTGACCGAAAGCTCAGCCACAATTAAATACATTTTCATCTGACTGGAAGTATGCAGATACTTTTTCCTGTTTCTTCTATGGGAGTCCAGTGAAACCCTAAGCTAAAGTATTGTCACTCAATTGAAGATCTTTTGCTGTATGCTGTGGTTAAGTCATCTCATAGCTGTCTATCACTATACAGTTTTGTGGTGTTGTCTCAGGGTATGGTAGATTTAAAGGGGTGTCCCCCCCCCCCCCCCCCCCCACTCCCAGCTAACTTCACTGCAACACATGGCGTTTGAATAGCTGTGTTGGCTGGATCAAGTCGTCTCTGGGGCCAGTTGTGGCTGATTTGTGCTAAAGTCTTTAAAACAGGCACAAAATGTGTGTCTTCACCGTGGCTAACGATGTGGAGTTACGGCAGCTTAGAGATGCATTGGAACTGAATTACAATGTCCTTGTATTGCTGTAAAGATAAATTCCCACCTATTCAATAGTGCTTACTCTTTTCTGAACAGTTGTTTGTACTTGAAAAACAATGTCATTGCTTTCAGGCTATGAAAACTTCCATATTGATGTGTTGTCATCAAAACGTGTATTTATGGTGAATGGCAAATACCAGTTTCTTCAGCAAAATAAAAATATGAGCATTAACATTTTTCAGGTAACTTTGCCTCTTTTTCCCCCCACAATTCATTTGAACAACAACCCTTCCATGTTGGACAGTAGAAGATATTCTCAGACATGTTGCTTTTAGTCCTCCAAGTGGAGCTTCAATGTGGGGTGAAGGCCGCAACACAAGCCGGGGAAGATTTACACCGTTGGAAGTAGCTGACCTGTGAAGCTAAAATTAAGTTGTGGTTGATTTGGAATTTTACACTTGTGCAGTAAGACCTGGAGGAGTCAACCAGCAAATAGTGTGAAATCTTCTGATGTGTCAACCGGAGGAGTGACTCACTGCTTTGACACTTTGGGCCCTCTCTCTCATGATCTTTCCAGTTTCACCCAAGTCATGTGGCGTGTCTGTACGTAGTCACTTTGGACTGTACAACAAGACAGTTGTTTTGTATGAGTTGTTGTAACTTTGTACCTCTCAGAGACTTGGACTTTGTGGGATCATGAACTTGGAATGGACATCACCATACAGCTTGTGGACCCTTAATTTGGTCCCAAGGCTCCACAAGCTTTTAGTGGACCTACACAGAGTAGCCGAGATTACAAAGTGAGAGTGAGCGTTGTCAGAACCAGATGCCACCAGTGGAAAAAGCAGAGCCTCTCCAACACAACAGCATGTGACATCATGGCCACCATGCCATGCAGTTGATGGGAAATTAACGTAAAGCCACGATGAATATAGGGGGATGCATCAGTTTGGTGGTCCCCACTCCTCTCAACAGGTGTGCTCTGTGTGGCTATCTGTGCAGCCAGGTGTCAATTTCCTGAAGTTTTGATTGGCTAAACCAGAGGTCCACGGAGCGGCACAGGTCGCTGGGATTTTGCTAACCAACTCCTCAGATGGTTAGCGGCCACAACGAAGATAAAGCTGCTTGAAGTGGTATGTTGTTTAGTAGTGGGTAGTGATGAAATAACTATCTTTCCCAAGAGAATCTCTTAGCCAGGCATAACCCAGGTGCAGGGAATGGTTGGGGTTCCGGATGGAAAGAAATGTCCTGAGCCAGCTGGCTTTGACAGGTGACACTGTTCCGCTCAGATACTAGGTTGGTTCCCATATAAACCCAATGGGAATACTAGGGACAGGTGTGTGCACACTACTTTCCAGTCTGACGTCTCCCAGAATATTAAATATGCTCATTAAATCCTGAATTCTGATTGGTTAAAAGAGCATTAAAATGACACAATGAATCAAAACATGGCATTCTGCCTCTTGAACACTTATCAAGCACATTTGTCAGAAGGCTTTTTAAGGTTTCTGATAGAACACTTGTTGTGCTGAAACGGTATAGTCTCATTCATACACAGTAAAACCTCTGCCCTTGGTAGTGTTGTATTCTGAGGCCAGGACGTTGTAAAACTCAGAGCGACAGTTTATGCAGCCTATTATTCAAACAAACCTCATGGGCTCAAGGGCTTTGGTGCAGTTGAATCAGGAGATTCATGTTTGGATGTTGCCCCATTGTGTTACTACTTCATTGAGCTACATTCAGGAGTAAGTTTGTCCTCATCTGTCCATACAAATGAGAAAAGGAGAAAGCCGTGCTGCTTTTGCATCCAGTCAAGGCCAAGTTGTTCCTGCAATGTACAAGAGAACAAACAAAATGCCGATGCTTCTCGGCACTACGCCTTCATCAGGGAAACACGTGAACTAAAAGGTTCATACAGTTGTTTTCTCCATAATTACCTCCATCTTTTTCCACACTCAGCTGTTTGATCCAGTGTTCGTGTCATTGGCTTAAAACATTAGAGCTGCACTGTGCTGACGAGGTGTCCCCTCCACTGAACACAAACATACATGGACACATGCCACACTTGAAGTTATTATACACACACTTTACAGTATTTCTGTGGTAAGAGTATGTTTTACTGTAATTCTATGATAGCTCACTAATTACGACATGGCAACACACACGTGTACACACAGGGACACAGGCGCACGCACGCACGCACGCACGCACGCACGCACGCACGCACGCACGCACGCACGCACGCACGCACACACACACACACACACACACACACACACACACACACACACACACACACACAATCACAGTGTGTCTCAGAAGACTTACCAATTTGAGATGTTCTGTCAAAGTGTATTGTCATCACCAGAGCCTTATTTACAGGTAGACTAAGCATTCTGTGAAAGCCGTCTATTCGTTAGTCACAAGGTGTGTAGGTGTTTGTTTGCAATAAGTCACAAGATGTGCGTGGCCACTCTAATAACATTTGACATTGTAACTTGATCAAGGGCTACAAAGCACACCACTGTTACCTTTGCAGAAAGGAACAAGGTTAGACACCACAACAATAAGCTGCTAATGGACTTGTTCAACACTCAGGACATTGATTTCCTATTGATGGATGCATTTGGTTTTCTGTTATTGACTTGGGGTGTTTAATTGCCAATCACTGACTTGGGAGCTCAGTAACCCTTGAATAGCTCTCATAGAACTGTTTCGGTTGCAATGGTAGACGTACTTTTTCAACTTTTGTTATTTGATTTACCATATCATTTACATTTACATTTAAGTCATTTAGCAGACGCTCTTATCCAGAGCGACTTACAAATTGGTGCATTCACCTTATGATATCCAGTGGAACAACCACTTTACAATAGTGCATCTAACTCTTTTAAGGGGGGGGGGGGGGGTTAGAAGGATTACTTTATCCTATCCTAGGTATTCCTTAAAGAGGTGGGGTTTCAGGTGTCTCCGGAAGGTGGTGATTGACTCCGCTGACCTGGCGTCGTGAGGGAGTTTGTTCCACCATTGGGGTGCCAGAGCAGCGAACAGTTTTGACTGGGCTGAGCGGGAACTGTACTTCCTCAGAGGTAGGGAGGCGAGCAGGCCAGAGGTGGATGAACGCAGTGCCCTTGTTTGGGTGTAGGGCCTGATCAGAGCCTGAAGGTACGGAGGTGCCGTTCCCCTCACAGCTCCGTAGGCAAGCACCATGGTCTTGTAGCGGATGCGAGCTTCAACTGGAAGCCAGTGGAGAGAGCGGAGGAGCGGGGTGACGTGAATATAACATATAAGTGGTCAGGGTCTATAATTAGGGTCAATTCTGAAAGTGTTTCCTAAAAAGACCAATATGAAATGGAATGCAGATTTAAAATTGAAAATGTAGATGGATTTGACCCTACACTTGATAGGTGCATTACTCATACTTATGAGTCACCTGTTTTGCCAGAGTTATATACAGTATGATATTGTTGTGGTATTTCCTCCACTGAGTGCTAAGCTTTGTGTTTGTTTCATGGTTGAGCTCATCTTTCGCTTGAAACTGACCTCAGATCTGTGTCTCTATCTGGGCTTGTCCACCGGTGGGTGTAGAGGGAATATGGGTGGGGCCGCTAGCGGGTGTCAGCCAGTGATAAATAAGGGAACGCATCCCTCTGCTCCGCTATCCTCGCCTCTGTAACTCTAAACCCCTAGCTCACCACATTGGAACTAAGAATAGCAAAGAACCTGCACTCTCTCTCCCTCGCTTTCACGTTTTCTTTCCTTCTCCCTCGCTCTCTCCCTCTCCCTTTTGAATCCATAGCTTCAGTTCTATAGGAGTGTGTTCATTTCAGTTCAGTTTCCGGAGAAAAAAGTGTGCTCAGTTAAAATGTTGCAGTGTTTGTGTGTTATGGCAGTGCTTATTTGTGCATTAATGTGGACAGCAGGGTTCTCCAGGGAAATGTGTGTTTATCACTGGAAATACAGTTATTATTACCATCATACCGTCAGAGGCAACACTGCGGACTGGCAACAATAATACTCAATAGAGATCATAATGAAAAGGGTGCGTACTGGCGGCAGAGAAGTCAGGCGCAGGAGAGCAAAAACTGTGTTCCAACGGAACAGTTTAATAATAAAAACTACCGTAAAATAGAACAAACAAACAATGGGTAACAAAACCCGTCACACACCAGCATACGTGCACAAGCACTTACAATAAACAATTCCGGACAAGGACATGGGGGGAACAGAGGGTTAAATACACAAGATGTAATGATGGAATTGAAACCAGGTGTGTGGGAAGACAAAACAAAACAAATGGAAAATGAAAAGTAGATCGATGATGGCTAGAAGACCGGCGACGCCGACCACCGAACGCCGCCCGAACAAGGAGAGGCATCGACATCGGCGGAAGTCGTGACACATAAGTTGCTCACGAGACACAGTAAATTAAAATAGTTTGTGTGCTTAAGGCCTAGCTACCCAGGTTCTCTCACACTGGCTAGTTCTAATAGGACACCAACACATAGTATCCTTCGCTATTATTATCTGCGAGGTCATATCTGTCAAGATCTGTCCAATCTGTATCCCTGTCTCACAAGTGCATCCTCTCCTTTCTCTTGCTTCTCCCCACAGAAAGTGCCCTGCTCTACCCCAGGGGTGTGTGGTGTGTTTGTGACTCTAGCTAGGAGCCCAGCCAGCCTGCAGATATGTCAAAAAGCGACCCACGGGACATCGACGAGGATGCCATCCTCAAAGGGATGAGCCCTGAGGAGATAGAGGCGCTGGAGTGTGAGCTGCTGGAGATGGACCCCGAGGTACTGAGGGCCCCAGAGGGCCCCTTGTGGCAAATAAGGGAGTTAATTGTAGAAAGGATAACTCCAGGGACTCAAAGACTGAGGTATCCACAAGGCTCATAGTATAATAATAATAATAATGTGCCATTTAGCAGACGCTTTTTATCCAAACGCGACTTACATTCATATATGCATACATTTTACGTGTGGGTGTCCCTGCGAACCGAACCCACAATCCTGGCATACCTTACACAACAGATTCACTGATACACACAGAACACTAACACAACTGAGGCACTGCCAATAACATAATTCCCATGTTATCTTGTTCTCTGACATTGTAAGACTTACTTAGGAATTTCCTGGGGATTACGCAGCTTTATACTGTAGTTACAAATCGTATAAATCCATTTTCCAACATCTCAAAAACCACAGTCTCACACAACCAGCTACTAAAACCCCAGAGGATTCAGAACTCTTTGTACAATGTCCACATGGCCTCTGACCCCTACTGTTTCTGTCCCAGAATGCCATCCTGCCAGCCGGGTACCGCCAGCGTGACCAGACCAAGAAGAGCTCAACGGGGGCGTTTGACCGTGACGCCCTGCTGGATCACTTAGAGAAAACAGCTCTGGAGCACGAGGACAGAGACGACCTGGTGCCCTTTACTGGCGAGAAGAAAGGTACGGTACACTACACTACTGAACAGCTCTATTGACTCCACTACTCCACACTACACCGGGGGGGGGGGGGGGGGCTCTTACATGAGTGGCTTTTTGGTCCCGACCCACAGTTTCAGAACCACTGCTTTAAACTGAAAAACAATCCAATGTTTTTAACTTTATAAATAAGTAATGATAAGTGATGACTTAAAAGTGTAATTTTAGCGGTTTGTGTAACATTGAAATGGAAATGAGATGCATACAATTATACAATAGAAAATGTAGTTTATTGGAGTTTATTCACAAAGCCCATATAAACCAGGGCTTTCTTAGTGTTTTCAGAAACAATCCAAATCATTGTTTTACTAAAACAAAAACAAATCCACTGTAAGGGGAATATTACAATCATGTCATTCTTTAGAATCTCAATAGAAAGTTATATGATACAAGATACATACTGAGAGAACAAAGGTTTTCCCCTGGTGCTATAGGTACTGTTTGTTTACAGTCTGCTCATGACCCCTTGGATACTAGTTGCCCTGACAGTCCCTCTGTATGTGTGTCTTTCTCTCTACTTCTCTCCTTCTTCTCTCTCTCTCGCTCTCTCTCTCTCTCTCTCTGTCCCTCTCCAGGGAGAGCGTTTGTTCCTAAGGAGGGCCATGGAAAGATCCCCGACCATGAGCAGATCACCCTGGAGCCTGAGCTGGAGGAGGCTCTGAAGAATGCCACAGACGCTGAGATGTGTGACATCGCAGGTGAGAACCTATCAATTTTTTACATTTTTGTCATTTAGCAGACGCTCTTATCCAGAGCGACTTACAGGAGCAATTAGGGTTAAGTTCCTTGCTCAAGGGTACATCAAAGGATTTTTCACCGAGTTGGTTCGGGGACTCAAACCAGCGACCTTTCGGTTACCTGGCCCAACCGCTAGGCTACCTGCCGCCCTATCCCTCTCTGTCCTTACATTGTTTCAATGTGATGTTGCCCAATACTCCCAGCTGGTATTAAATAGAACATTGTGGCCCCGCCCGCTTTGGGAGAAAACAGCCCATGGTTATCCTTGGTTACCCCATTGGCTCACAGCAAAAACTTGACCTTTTTCAAAATCTTATGCCTGGGGCTGGTCCTGTGTATTGTGACCCAATTGTTTACAGTGACCCTGGCCTATTTTATTATTTTGTCATAAGCCCATATTATTCCATTGCTCATTGGTCCATAATATTATTGTTCCAGTGCTTCACAGACCCAATCCCACACATACAGACATGCAGAGACATGGGATGTGGGACATGGCATGGGGGGGGCTCCAATTTCCTGCGCTCAGCAGCAACACGAAAATAAGCTGGCCAAGAGCCACCAAAAGAAGGGAGGAATGGAAAGAGGGATGGGGAGGGAGTCAAAGACTTGTCTGTTGGGTAAAGGTACTATATCAATTTACACCAAACAAGAGGCAACCTTGTTTTAAACGTAATTAATTGAATCAACATGTTTTAATTTTTTTCATGTTTACCCCAATGGAGATGTCAAATGCTTGAACAGATATGTTGGTCTCATAATGCGGTCATCACTTACAGTGCCAACCCGATTTGTTGGTTGTTTTTACACTCACACTGTGCTTACTTCATATCAACGCATAACAAGGACTTCATAATTTACTGCATCTGCAAAATGTGCTTTCTGACATTGTTTCAAAACAACTCAATTATTTATGGTTCAATTTGATATAGGTGATTTCCACCCAAAAAAACACATAGTACATTTTCTGTTTCCAAATGATATCTAATTCGATGAGAATTCACGCCTCGGCCTCTTTTGAGCTGCACAACCATATGAGACCATAACACCCTTATTCACATATCATTCAGAGTATGGCCCAGAACAAATACTGTTTATCACAATAGTTAAATCCCACTCCGTATCCAGCCACGGTGCAGGGGAGGCAGGCCTCCTGACTGCTTTTCCTTTAGCGGCAGAGCCACCGCCACAGAGCAAAGGCGTCTGGAAAGTGACAGTGGGGGAGTTTGGGGAGTGGAACTGTGTGTCCACATAGATTAGCCTGTCATTAACCCCCTCATTGAGAACACAGTTTTGACCTTGGAGGGAGTCCAGATGAGGATTAAACTTTCGTTAGCCTCTGTCACTCTTTTGTTTGGGGCTGGATCTGAGTCCACAATAGCATAGCTGCCTGGCCGGTTCCACCAGCAGCAAGGGAGGGAGAGGGACCTCAGTCAGTTGAGATTTAATTAATGCTTTTTATTCACTCTTAATAATACTGATGGTATTTGGGGAATTGTTGTTATTATTGAGAGGCTGGGATGTACTGTAAAGCTACTGTAGAGTCAAGCCGGGTGACATTGGCACATTTTGCACCAGACCAGCTGTCTCTGGATCCCTGTCTCCTCACAAGGCCTTCCCTCCCATAATTCCCAGCCTGCCCCAGGTCGGAGCCTGTGGGCGGGGGGGCGGTGGGGGATTGCTGTCACAGCAGTTGGTGTGTGACACAGTTTGGTGGCGAGGGGCCGTCTGTAATGAGACTGTGAGAGATATTCAAAGTGCTGCCCTCTACTGGGGATTTGAGCAAAGCAACAGCAGCTCCAGTCCAATATTTTTAGGAGCCCATTGTTCTACGTCCCATCTTGTAAAATTAGCAGTGCTTAGCTGAGCTAACTCACCCACATATTTGGAATTTAAAGTACTTGTCCCCAGGGCATGGTGTCAAACTGAACAATACAATGGCCTCTATGTCTATGTATGCATCTAAATTAGGGGCCAAATAACCATTCATTATGTGTTGGCCCATTTTCAGTTAGAATAACATTGGGCTTGGTGTGTCTGCATGGCTCGCATTAATGTTTGGTTTCATAACGTCCTTAGGGCCTGGAGGCACTGAGATTAGAGACAGTGACTGCAGCTCTCTCTGTAAGAACTGAGGAAAGGCTACAATGTCCTTATCTGGTCAAGCAGACACACAGAGTAGGCACGTGCATAACATGGTAAATACTGTACCTCATGATACAATGTACTGCACAGTGTTGGGTGTATACTGTAAATGTACAATTCAGTTGTTGAAATAGATACACCTCTCTACATGAAGATATGTAGAGTATAATTGAGATTGGGAGACCTGCCTATCAAAACAATGCCCTCATAAATAATTGCAGTCACATACACTCTCAGTTTAGTTATAATGAAGGCCTTGTGATTACTTACTGGGACAATAACATGCTAAAGGTCTCAGCTGACAGCTACCATTAATTATGTTGAACTGAGGAAATATTACTGAATGATGAATGAGAGTTACAGATATATAAATCAGTCCCATTTCTTTGCAGCTATTCTGGGAATGTACACACTGATGAGCAACAAGCAGTACTACGACGCCTTGGGCACCACTGGTACCATCGCCAACACAGAGGGCATCAACAGTACGTATGAAGAGGTTGACCAACAGAGCAGAACACACCTACTACGGTATTCAGTATATTACATGTTTAGGAAAGTCTTACACTAACCTGTGATACTCCTGTGCTTTTAGGTGTAGTAAAACCAGATGCATTCAAGATCTTCCCAGACGAGCCCCCCAACCCCACAAACGTGGAGGAGACCCTTCAGCAGATCCAGAATAACGACAGCAGCCTGTTTGATGTCAACCTCAACAACATCAAGGTGAAGCCTAGTGGGCTTTAGATCCTGTGGTCTGAACGTACATAGTGACCAATTCTACAATGGAGGATGAGATCACTTGATGGTAGCGTGTAGCCTCGTGTGTTATGGCGTACTGAATCAGCATAAAGTGATTGACATCTGTCCGTCCTGTAGGACATTCCCATCCCAACGCTGAAAGAGATCTTTGAGGCGATGAAGGGCAACACTCACGTGGAGTATCTGAGCATTGCCGCTACCCGTAGCAATGACCCCGTGGCCTATGTGAGTACATCTTTCTCCCCCAGACTAGCAACAAAGAATCTTAATTTTCACATCTTTATTGTAATTTTCCCCGTGCTACTAATGAATGTGACTCTAGTAACATAAGTGTGTTTGTGTGTGAATCAGGCTGTTGCTGAGATGCTCCAGGAGAACACCACTCTGCAGAGTCTTAACATCGAGTCCAACTTCATCACCTGCGAGGGCATGAATGCCATCGTCAAGGCCATGGCCAGCAACACCACACTGACCGAGATCAAGATTGACAACCAGGTCAGACACCCATACAGAAAGTATGCTGTAGTATGAATACATACATTTGAATAGTGCTACATACGCTGTATGCTGTATAAACAACTGAATATAAAACAAATTCCCTGAGTTCCTCAAGAAACATTAAAAGACTTTGTAGAGAAAAAACAATGATAAACTTATAACAAGACAATGCTGTGATTTTGTGTAGTTATTGAAGTCCTTTTCATCCTTTAACCCACCCCACTCCTAGAGACAGAAACTGGGGGACTCCTGTGAGATGGAGATTGCCACCATGTTGGAGAACAACTCCAGCATCGTAAAGATCGGCTACCACTTCACCCAGCAGGGGCCTCGGGCTAGAGCAGCCATCGCCATCACCAAGAACAATGACATGAGTGAGTGTCTTGAGAATGCATGCGTACTGTCAATTATTGTATTTCAGTTGTGCTTCGTTGAACATGGTCAATTTTTAAGTGCTTGACATTCTTCCTGTTAGGGTTTTTGTGACGAGGCTGTCATAATACCCTCAGAAAGTGGCTATAATTCTGACATAATGACAGATGAGCTATTTTCAGTTCATGTTTAGTTGTCCTAGGTGTTCTAACCTGTTATTGAGGTATTTCAGCTTTCGGATGACCCTTGACAATGCACTCTGGCTGATTCATATGGTTCCTTTTCTTTCTCTATCCAGTTCGTCAACAGAGAGTAAGATGAGACGAGAGTGGAGCAACAAGATTGCGCTCACAAGACGCTAGCCTATCAATTCAGCCCCTTGGACCTAACAACTCAAACAACTGCCATTGACAGCTTTGCGCTAGCTTTGTCAATGGGGCGCAACAAACCCTTACAACCTCTCTGTGCTCCTCATAAGGCCGGGTGTTAATTTCTATGTCTGTGTCCAAGCTTTCCATTTCATTAACCACAAACAGCTTTTTGTAGACCATTGAATTCATCATAAAAGCATTGTAAAAAAGCGTTGTAAAGTGTCGTTTATGCTTCTAGATTATGCCATGAAAACACACTCAGAAAATAACTGAACTCCTACATGGTGGTGGTGCTATATCTAGGAAAAGAAAATCTGTAAATACTTGAAATAAAATGTTTAAATAATTGTTTTAATGGGCTGAATGTGATATTTTTGCCATTTCATCACCTCATGTGAACATACATAATATTCAACATTCATCATTTCCATGGTTCAAACTTCAGAGCTGACACAAGGTACAAGCAGATACAAGAGTATACCGTGTGCTCCGAGATCTTGAGAATCGGAACAATTCAATACCTCATTGAGCCTGCCGGATCCCCAAACCTCCTGACCTATTTTTACTCCCCCCATTGGGAATGTAACCTAGTCCTCTGGGCTTGAGTTACCCTTCCCAGAATATAACAACTTTTAAAAGGGTCTGAAGGGGAGGGGGCACCCATATGCACCCAAGGAGATTCATGAACCTTCACCAAACAGCTGCTAACCTCTGAGGATTTTCATAGCATTGGAGTGGCTCCATTCTCCATGTACACATTCATTTTATACCTGTATTAAAAGCAATGTTTTGATTATCATGCTCAATTTAAGCAACATTTATAATTTATTGTTAAGAAATGTCACCTAGCAGGTTTTGAATAAATGGGAGACGGGTTTAGAAACCTTGATTGCAGTGGTACGGCTACATCCATAAAGAGTGACATTTGGCACAGGGATCAGGCTTGTAATGATTTACGGTCAGTATTGCCATACCAGATGCTATTCCTGGGGTTATTTATTCCCCTTTGATCATTCAGCCACAGTAAAATGAATGTGTATTTATAGTTATGTAGGGTACCAAGCAAAGTATTTAGTGACTGACCTGGTATACAGTTCTAAGTTAAGTGGTGCTTTATTTTACTCCCTTGTATCTGGGTTATTCAAACAGACATTGAACATTGTGGCTAGTTAGCAGTGGAGGACAACTTTTGTTTAGTCATCTAAAAGTACAAGTAACATGATAGAATCAACATGACTTATTGCATTGACAATTTAACTCCATAACATCATCAGTCTTGAACACAAGACTGCGTCGACACAAGAGCTAAAAACTGTCAACAAACATTCCAAACGTCTTGTGGAAGTCACGCACTGAGCTCAAAAATAATGATCAGGTACTCAGTTTTTGCCACACTTCAACGTCATCATTTAAAACTAACCCACGGTAAGTCCATACGCTCCCTTTCTCTAGGTTATCCAATATATAAAGTGGTCTAGGGGTGAGTCACAAATGAGAACCTTCAGAAGAATGTTAACCGGTGGCTCCACTACCAAGATTAGCAGTAATATTGTCCTATCTGCTGTTGATTTATGGTAAACTCACAGAAGCTTAGCCTTAACAGGGGAGGTGTTGGACCTAAATAAAATGGGCAAACGGAATAAGACAAAGGGTGCTGAGAATCAGTCAGAGCATTGTCTCAAGCACCAATGCATCTTCCCTGAGATAGGGAGGCATGGAGGCAGTTCAAGATGATCTAGTACTGCTCTTATAGTGTTGTCATTACCGCAACAGAGTGCACTTCATAACTGTTGAGTCAACAGATGTATGTCCAAACGGGACCTTTGTGTCAGCGGCAGGGTTTGAGGAAAGGGCTAAGGATTGTGGGAAGGTGGTGGTGTTGGTCTGGTCACTGCTGCTCATCTGGTCAGCCCTCTGTTGAGTCAGTGGGGGGAGAGGATGGGAGCAATGAGGGTTCCTCTTCATCTGAATCAAACTCCACATTCTCATCCTTTACCCACTGGCCACTCCTGTCCTGCAGCCATCCCGCACTGAGGCAGAAAGTGAAAGAGAGGTGGTAGAAAAGTTAAGATGGCATACTGACCTCTGGTGGTGAACTTACATAACTGCAGCCTTCACATTTGAAAAGCGACACTTAAAATATGCTTGAAGCCAGTGAGAAATTTGAATGAAATGACAAATGCAGATTAGTGGTGACGCTGAATGAGTCAACACTTTCTAGGTACACAGTACCTTTTCAATTTAAGGTAATGCTCCATCGCTCTCCTCCTTTGAGCTGTCATAGGTTCCGACTCCTGGGTCGCTGTTGGCTGAGACTCCTTACACACTTCATTATTTCTCCCGATTGAACACGATCCCTGATTGACTAGTGAGGATGAACGGCATTGAACAAAAGGGTTAGAGGGGAGACCAATCATTATAGATTTGTAATATGATAACGTTAACAATACATCTAGACTTTACCTGCTGTATTACTGTTGGAACTGGGTAAGGACATTATGTCTGTATCTCTTATCGTCTCCACTGACGTTTGATGTGGTGATGATAGTCTTGTGCTGGAGGGGCTGATGTCACAGTCTGGAATGGAACTAGTTGATCCTTTTTCAGACTTTGTACTGGAAATACATTTCAAAGGGGTCTATGAACATGTGATTGTAATAATGTGTAGGGTACTGCTCACAATAACATATCACTTTCAGCATAGAGTACCTGGTCTTTGTGTGACAACTGTTGTATGGCACAGTCTTCAGTAAGGCGTGGTGGGTGAGTTTACGTGTCTGTGTCAACAGGGGGGCAGAACTAGAGGGTTCCTATGGGGAAAACAAAAAACAACATGACGCATAGTCAACACTCCAGTTTACACTAGTCTAAAGCCTCAGGTTTACAAAGACAAAATATTTCACTGAGTAACCGAGCTAGTTATATAGCTTTACCTGTTGGCTATCTTCAGCTTGAACATAGTTTTCATGTTTTCGTTTAGATATCTCATTTTTCAGTTGAGTTTTCTTTCCATAAAACCACTTCATCCCTGGCAAAGAAAGGATTAGTGTAGGTTCATTCAGCTTTCACAGATGGTTTTGATATAGCTTCCTGCTTGGGAAAACAATTGATCATTCATATGTACCACCTTCGAGATGTCTTTTCCCCTTTCTGTGTACTGTCAGTATGTCAACTGTATCAAAAACAGGGCGGTATGAACACACAAGGCAGGTGTATCTGAAAGGGAATTAGGAAAAAATGCAGATGCTCATGATAAGTGCTTGCTCTGCCAAATTAAAACAACAGTAAGATCTGGGTAAGGATTCATTCCAGTTGATAGCAATGATGCCGGTGCTTCACCTTCCATTTTTCATCAAGGCTGCCTCATCCTCTGGAATGAAATTGGACAGGAGATCTGCAACACGCCGTTTCTGGGAAATAAATAATTAACGTTAGCAAGCTACGTTATCTAACTAGCTAAATACGTTGTTAGCTAATATGAAACAGTACAAATGACAAACGTTAGCATGTAGCTAGCTAAAGTAACGTTAGAATCAGTTATGTATGGTCACAAGCTGCTCCATGCGTCCAAACTGATTTATGTAAACAACAACTAGTAAGATGGCTTACCTTGAGGATATTCAATTGACTCTGATCATTGCCATCTCTTTTAAACGACATTTAGGTTTAGCTAAATATATTTGGTAGTTGAATGTCTTTATTTGCTAATAGCTAGCTACTCCAAACATCTTCAAAACCGTTTGTAATTTAGCTAACGTTACTTCCTGCTTTCAGTGATGAATTATGGGAGTTGGTCATACCACGGCAACCATGGAAACTGACAGCTGCCTGAATAAATCTTTATGGCAAGTTTTTGTTTAGAAGCTAACTAGTCGACTGGATAAGGTAAACTAGCTACATGCACTTTAACACTCATGTTATTAGCTAGCACCTCCCTACAATAACGATTATACGGGTTTCCTAGCTGTATACTCGTATGGTAGGCGATTTAGCTAAAGTTAGCTGGCAAACTATTGATAGTTAGCTTAAGAGTTACAAGCTCCACCATGTTCCACGGGGAACGGGCTCCTCTTTCAACCAGTGGACGCGGTCTACTCCGCGGTAACCGCACGAGGTCATATGGCAGTCTTGTACAATCCAACCTTTCTCCGGTACGACAAAGACGAATTGAACACCAGGTTCAACCAGGAGAGACGTTGCAAGGACTCGCGTTGAAATATGGAGTATCTGTGAGTAGCTAGACAATGGCATTGACATTCTTCCTAATTGTTTGACTATTTTAAATGTTTCCGCAGCAGACAGTTTGTCAATGAGGAGTTTTTATTGCATGACAACTCAAAATTGGCAATTTGTAGGCTTTTGCTATGGTGATAACTTTGTTTACCTTCATAAACCCACATCTTCTGCAATTTTCTCTTTTTAACAGATGGAACAAATCAAAAGAGCAAATAGACTGTACACGAATGACTCAATATTCATAAAGAAGTCTCTTTCCATACCTGTGCTGTCAGACTACAACAGTGATGCTAATAGTGGGGTAGATGTGACTGAGGATGACTCAGGCCAGGTACAGGACAGTACAAGTAAAGAAGGCTCTACTCAAAATGGGAAGCCAGTGAACAACTCTGAAAAGACACAAGAAGGCATATCAGAACTTTCTCCAATGAATTTCTTAAAAAGGATGGATCGTATGATCAGCCAGTCCAAGCAAGCTGTGAAAAGATGCCAAGAGGGAGAAAAACGGTAAATTCACCCAGATAACTTCATATCGTACTATTCTGTCCTGTCATAAACTAGTGGTCAGTCTGAGAGTTTACGTTAAAGTTCTTAAAGATGCACTATGCAGAAATCGCTCCACTAAAATCCAATAGTTTGCCTAATTTCAGTTTGTGACAAAACAAGCAAATATAGTGTGGAGAATCATTGTACCATCTTAACTGCTGTGAAATGCCTTTTCCATAACCAAAAATATTGTATTTAGCTGTTTGAATATGGTGTACAAAACCGAAAGAGAAAATATGCAAAAACGAAATTTAAGAAAAGGAAGCATAGAAATACTTCACAAAGAACAGATTTACAGCTTCTTAGATTTGCTTTCAATGAGAATGACAGATCTATAACACATTTCTATTTGAATTTGGTCAGTCGCCCTAAAAGTTTGCAGCTTTAACTTTGATGAAATGCTAATATCCATTTAAACATGTAGGGTGTCAATGTGATGATGTCATGACATCAATAGCATGTTATTATCAGGGGTTCCCAAACTTTTTTGGCCCGTGACCCCATTATGATATTTAAAAAAAATGTGCCACCCCACCATGTAAAAAAGGTATGTAATCAACGGCCAATGTTTCCATTTTTTAATTGGGGCTAAGACAGTCTATTGCAAATCAGTACTTTTGACAGTATTTCAATCTGAAGGAAGTATGGTTTGAAGTGACATTCAACAGAAAGGTATTGGGAAGTTCAGAAGATGATCAGGCAATTTTTTAAAATATATATCTTCTGTGTTAAAAAAAAAAAGAGTGATTTAGTTCCTTGTCTTGTCCACTTTTAATGATTCATTGGTGGTCATTGTAGGACGAAACAAAGTCTTATATTTGAGTGATGGGGTCATAATATTTTGAAGCTTAAACGGTTCAAAAGATGGAGACATATTTGTAGGAAGAAAATAGAAATCGTTCTGTTTATTGGATCTAGCGGCAACAGCAAGTTAAAACAAATGTATTTACGTTTTTCTCGCGACCCCATGGTTTGGGAAACACTGTATGATGTGCTTAGCTCTCCATATAATGATTTTGTCAAGCTTCTGTTTATTTCTTGTTGGGGTTTTCCATCACAGATTGACGTCTTTGGAAGCAGCTTGTACCAGTAAGACAACAGACCGTCGATTTACAAGGTCAAACAGTGCCACGGTCGTCACCTCTCCCAGAATGCATCAGCAAGCCATACTTGGTGCAGTGCCCCTCACCATCACCAAATGCACCAAGAAACTGAGAGAAAGAGAGGATGAGATCTTTGAGTTGTGATTTCATTGCCTCTGTCAGGCAGATCGTGGGACACATGTACTAATGCAAGAATCAAAGAGATTGGCCTCCAAGCTAATCTGCCAATACAGATTTAGGAGAGTTCTTATTTTCACTGACGAGTAACCTGCTGCTCTATGGACTTGGTATTTGAAAGTTGGTCGTTAGCACTGTTGATATAATTGTTTTTCTGGGAGGATGAGTTTCATTTTGACAATACACTACTGGTCAAAAGTTTTAGAACACCTACTCAATCAATTGTTTTCTTTATTTTTACTGTTTTCTCCATTTGTAGATTAATAGTGAAGACATCAAAACTATGAAATAAAACATATGGAATCATGTAGTAACCAAAAACAAATCAAAATATATGATATATTTTAGATTCTTCAAAGTAGCCACCCTTTTCCTTGATGACAGCTTTGCACACTCATGGCATTCTCTCAACCAGCTTCATGAGGAATGCTTTTCCAACAGTCTTGAAGGAGTTCCCACATACGCTGAGCACTTGTTTGCTGCTTTTCCTTCACTCTGCAGTCCGACTCATCCCAAACCATCTCAATTTGGTTGATGTCGGGGCATTGTGGAGGCCAGGTCATCTGCACTCCATCACTCCTTGGTAAAATAGCCCTTACTCAGCCTGGAGGTGTGTTGGGTCATTGTTCTGTTGAAAAACAAATGATAGTCCCACTTAGCCCAATCCAGATGGGTTGCCATATCGCTGCAGAATGCTGTGGTAGCCATGCTGGTTAAGGGTGCCTTGAAATCTAAATAAATCACAGTACCACCAGCAAAGCACCATAGCACCTCCTCCATTCTTTACGGTGGAAATGCACATGCGGAGATCATCCGTTCACCCACACCGTGTCTCACAAAGACACGGCGGTTGGAACCAAAAATGTCCAATTTGGACTCCAGACCAAAGGACAGATTTCCACCTGTCTAATGTCCATTGCTCGTGTTTCTTGGCCCCAGCAAATCTCTTCTTCTTATTGGTGTACTTTAGTAGTGGTTTCTATGTAGCAATTCAACCATGAAGGCCTGATTCATGCAGTCTCCTCTGAACAGTTGATGTTGAGATGTGTCTGTTACTTGAACTCTGTGAAGCATTTATTTGGGCTGCAATTTCTGAGGCTGGTTACTCAAATGAACTTATCCTCTGCAGCAGAGGTAACTCTGAGTCTTTCATTCCTGTGACGGTCCTCATGAGAGCCAGGTTCATCATAGTGCTTTATGGTTTTTGCGACTGCACTTGAAGAAACTTTCAAAGTTCTTGAAATGTTCCGTATTGACTGACCTTAATGTCTTACAGTAATGATGGACTGACATTTGTCTTTGCTATTTGAATTGTTCTTGCCATAATATAGACTTGGTATTTTACCAAATAAGGCTATCTTCTGTATACCACCCCTACCTTGTTAATACACAACTGATTGGCTCAAACGCATCAAGAAGGAAATAAATTCCACAAATTAACTTTTAAGAAGACACCTGTTAATTGAAATGCATTCTAGGTGACTACCTTATGACGCTGGTTGAGAGAATGCCAAGAGTGTGCAAAGCTGTCATCAAGGCAAAGGGTGGCTATTTGAAGAATCTCAAATATAAAATATATTTTGATTTCTTTCACAATTTGTTTGATTACTAAATTATATATGTTATTTCATAATTTTGATGTCTTCACTATTATTCTACAATGTAGAAAATAGTAAAAGTAAAGAAACCCTTGAATGAGTAGGTGTTCTTATACACTACCGGTCAAAAGTTTTAAAAGACTTCTTATTAAGCAATTAACTATTTCCAAGTTATTTCACGTTGTAGTACATTGACTACGTATTATATATTAGCCATATCCAGAACAGCACTGTCTGGTTGTCCGTTTACTACACAAAACGAGAGTCAGAATGTGGCACTTTGTGAGTTGTGTTTGTATGTTAGTGTGATCTTGTAACTCTCCAAGTTATGTTTGGCCACAGGCGCTAGCTAGATCATGTGAGTTATGCTACCTCGTAGTGTCTTATGCAATGTCAGAAATGTGAAAAATATGCAAGTCTTGGAGAACAATAGAAGTTGACTCTAAAACATGTATTTATAATTGAAACCAATGTGAGTTGGTATAGCCTAGTCTTCACTGGGTGTTTGTTACAATTATGCAATGATGTACATATTTATTTTTAGAAGAATACTGAGCATTGCACTTTCTTTTTCTAATCTTGGCACTAGGTTGTAGTCAGTGGTAAGGTTGCCTTGGTATTTAATTGAATTTTGGCAACCATGATTTACGGATCTATTGTTAACACTGAA
Source organism: Salvelinus alpinus (assembly GCF_045679555.1). Lineage (NCBI taxonomy): Eukaryota > Metazoa > Chordata > Actinopteri > Salmoniformes > Salmonidae > Salvelinus > Salvelinus alpinus. The sequence goes on along the minus strand of NC_092089.1, from coordinate 45,419,102 downwards.
TTGGCCATACTCAATGAAAGTGAGGAACTTGTTGGATCTCCTTGCTATTTGTTGCTTTTCTGCTGTTTAAGTAAATCTAGACGTGTAGTTTAGAAGTACAAGATATATTTTATGTTGCCTTTAGTTATTTCAGAAGCATCTGACCTGGTTACTCTTTTTGATATGTGATGTTACCGTTGATTCACCAGTTTGTCCCTTTTTTACCCAGGTATTTCCATTTTGCTCACTACCTACTGTACCAGTCAAACGTTTGGACACACCTACTCATTCCATGTTTTTTTCTTTCTTTTTTACTATTTTTTACATTGTAGAATAATAGTGTTGACATAAAAACTATGAAATAACACATATGGAAACATGTAGTAACCAAAAAAGTGTTAAACAAATCAAAATATATTTGATATTCTTCAAAGTAGCCACCCTTACACTTGATGATAGCATTGCACACTTGGCATTCTCTCAACCAGCTTCATGAGGTAGTCACCTAGAATGCATTTCAATTAACAGGTGTGCCTCGTTAAAAGTTCATTTGTGGTATTTATTTCCTTCTTAATGCGTTTGAGCCAATCAATGGACATAGACCGGTGGAAATCTGTCCTTTGGTCTGATGAGTCCAAATTTGCTTCCTACCCCCATTCTTTGTGAGACAGAGTATGTGCAGAGTATGTGAACGGATGATCTCTGCATATGTGGTTCCCGCCGTGAAGCATAGAGGAGGTGGTGTGACGGTGCTTTGCTGGTGACACTGTTGTGATAACAAATCAATACAAATCAAATGTTATTTGTCACATACACATGGTTGGCAGATGTTAATGCGAGTGTAGCGAAATGCTTGTGCTTCTAGTTCCGACCATGCAGTAATATCTAACAGGTAATCAGTTTCTCTTTGGGTCTTATAAAATGACTGCCTTGTATCTCCACAATAGATGTGCACTGTTTTGGTAAATAAGCTTCTATTTTTTGATTTGATACATACAGTACTGAGTCATTGCCAGCTGGACCACTAGATTGTAGTACTCTATTATTTACAATTCAAGGCATACTTAACCAGCATGGCAAACACAGCATTCTGCAGCGATACGCCATCCCATTTGGTTTGTGCTTAGTGGGACTATCATTTGTTTTTCAACAGGACAATGAGCCAAAACATACCATCAAGGCAAAGGGTGGCTACTTTGAAGAATCTAAAATATATGATATATTTTGATTTGTTTAACACTTTTTTGGTTACTACATGATTCCATATGTTTTATTTCATAGTTTTGATCTCTTCAATATTATTTTGCAATGTAGAAAATAGTAAAAATAAAGAAAAACCCTTGAATGAGTAGATGTGTCCAGACTTTTGACTGATACTGTATGTATACACATTGTTGTCAATTTATTGATAAATTGCACATATTGTACATTTTAACTAAAGATGTGAAGTCAATAAATTCACAAATAGACAATAAGGCACCAATTTACAAGGCATTTTATTTTTTTCCAATCCTATGATGTACAAGGCCCAAATAAAGCTGAATTATTTTATAGCCAGTTCTTAAATATTCCAATCCAGTTTCTCTTTGGGTCTTATAAAATGACTGTCTTGTATCTCCACAATAGATGTGCACTGTTTTTGTAAATAAGCTTTTATATTTTCTTCGATACATGCAGTACTGAGTCATTGCCAGCTGGACCACTAGATTGTAGTACTCTATTCTTATATTTCACCGCTTGCTTTTAACCCTTGTTTTCATTCTGTCAGTCAGTATTGTGCAATCCTTGAGGTTTCTCTTTCCCTATACAGTACATAATATGTCAAGAGAGAGAAAAAAACCCAGAAAAAAATAGAATAGTAGTAAATGAGAATGTGAAACCATGGACGGAAATTCCACTGTATAAAAATCAGGTGGTTGACACAATCTTAACCTAATCCTGACTTTCCAGGAACTCCATTCGTTGAGACACAATTCATCAGGAGACATTAACTTTACATCATCCTGCGTATTCTCATATTTTTTCCACTTTGGACAGTACCCTTTTTGGAAAATAACAGATCAGTGAGTGACAACATCAAGTCAAACTTGAGTCACAAATCTTGCCAGTTCTCATTTAGAGCATGGACACTTCCTGTCCTTACACACAGTCTTCTCTCGAGTTCTAAGCAGACCCCATCAAGCAGATCTTCCAGTGTCTCTCTCACAATCATAGACTTGCTCACACTCTCATAACGTTCCCTCCTCCAGCAGACGGTTGAGGCCGGTGCAGATTTTGGTGAGGTTGGGTTTAAAGGGTCCATCGGGGTTGTACAGCTTGGTCAGAAGCTCTGGATCGGAGTAATGGTTGAATACGTGGTTGATGCGACCATGGGATTTGGATGTGAGGTGGGAGTCGACTAGCTTCAACAGCAGATCTCTGCATCCTGTCAGGATCTCCGACATTACTGTCTTGTCAAAGGTGAACTCCACCTGAACAAGAAGAAGTGGGAAATAGAGATAGGATAATAATGTTGTCATTTTCTTATCTGTTTTCATACAGAATGATTAGCCGTTAATGCATACAGGTCTATGATCGATTAACTCACTGTAACATAGTGTTATGCAAGGTGCCGGCATGTTTACCTCATAGAAGCTGATGGCTGTCATGGCTCCTTGATGCAGCTTCTTCTTGAAGTCCTGGGCCAGACTCAGCTCCTCTGGGCTGAAACGGTTGTGTCTGAACAGCACGCCAATCTTCACTGCTATCTTGATCAGGTCCTTCACCACCTTCTGGGCCTCTGAGCGGTTGCCTGAATACTCTTTGGAAACACGGTAGAGCTCGTCCAGGATCTCACTGCTGGTGTCGTCTATGAACATATGGACCACAGACTTGTTGGCCATGTGGCTGAGGATCTTCTTCTGGGCCTGCATGGCCATATCCTTGGAGCTGAACGACTCCATCCTTACCTGGGGGTTGGGAGAGAAAAGTGAGCAAAGATGTCTTATTATGTTATTTCTAACTCCTAGCTCAGCCGTGCCACAGGATCTCCCTCAATTCAGTTTTCTGGGCTTTTTGTTTTCGCATCACAGAGAATCCAACTGAGACATCCAGGGGATGTTCCATGGGTAATACCAGTGGTGGAAAAAGTACCCAATTGTCATACTTGAGTAAAAGTAAAGACACCTTAATAGAAAATTACTCAAGTAGAAGTGTAAGTCACCCAGTAAAATACCACTTGAGTAAAAGTCTAAAAGTATTTGGTTTTAAATGTACTTAAGTATCAAAAGTAAATGTAATTGCTAAAATATACTTAAGTATCAAAAGTAAAAGTATAAATCATTTTAAATTCCTTATATAAAGCAAACCAGATGGCATAATTTTCTTGTTTTTTAAATTTACGGATAGCCAGGGGCATGGTCCAACACTCAGACATAATTTACAAACAAACCATGTGTTTAGTGAGTCCGCCAACTCGGAGGCGGTAGGGATTACCAGAGATGTTCGCTTGATAAGTGTGTGAATTAGACAATTTTCCTGCCCTGCTAAGCATTCAAAATGTAACGAGTACTTTTGGTTGTCAGGGAAAATATATGGAGTAAAGCGTACATCTTTAGGAATATAGTAAAATAGAAGTTGCCAAATATTAATAGTCAAGTACAGATACCCCAAAAAACTACTTAAGTAAAATTACTTGAAGTACTACTTAAGTACTTTACACCACTGGGTAATACCCACCGAGGCTACAGCCTCACCCCACACCGTGTCCCTGTCAGGGGAGTGAAGATACAGAGAGCTACCCCTCATGGGAGGACATGAGTGCACTTACATCACGTAAACACACAAAACTGTTGCACCACATACCGTTTAACAGGACTAGTGTCATTGCACCTTTGTCCTGCAGCTGTGTTGCAGGTTCATTTGATGTATTCAATATCAAATTAACACAGTAGGTTCCATGGTACACCTATGGAATTGGGCCTAACCTAAATGTAACACACAGTCTAATGCTCAGAATGTACCACTTTCTAGTATAAGCCTTTATACATGGATGAAATAGATAATTATTTGTGTATCTTTACATTGCGGCCACATCATTTCGACATCATTTTCAACATTGTAAAAATGGGTATGAACTATGTATAAAAGGTTACACAATTCCTACCATTGGTTTCTGTTACATGTTGAGAGCATACACAATCATCCTGTGGTGATAATTTCAGGGCTGAATCTCCACTTAAGGCCTGTGCGGACAAGTATGTGAGAGAGGCAGGTAGGCTGAATAGCTCAGGCAGGTTTCTACAAGTGCTCCTAGATTGCATCAGAACAGGGGGAATGGAGCAAGTCATGGTCCTAGACCCAATGGCCATCCTTCACTCTTAGAAAAAAATGGTTATTCAGCTATCCCCATAGGAAAAACGATTTTTTGGTTACTGGTAGAACCCTCTGTGGAAATTATTCTACATGGAACCCAAAAGGGGTCTACCTGGAAACAAAAATGGTTCTCCTATAGGGACATTCGAAGAGCCCTTTTTAGGTTATAGAAAGCACTTTTTTTCCCTAAGAGTATATATTTACTGTCTTGGAATCCTCCCTTAGGCAAAAGGTCTTACATTGAGGCATCCTTTAAGTGGCAACAAGGCTTTCACACATATGGGTCTTTTTTAAATCGCTTCAGGGCCCGTATTCACAAAGAGTCTCAGAGTCCTGATCTAGGATCTGTTTAAGCTTTTAGATAATAATGAAACAGATTATATTGACTGACAGGAAATGGTCCTACGTCAGCACTCCTATTCTGAAAGGCTTTATGAATACGGGTCCAGGTGTGTGTGTACTCGTACATGCGTGCGTGATCCTAATGACAGTCGTCTATCTGACTCACAATTGATGCAGTAAGCAATAAATGCAAATTACTTTTTTGCCAATAAATCAAATGATCCTGACATACTAATAGCCTATGTTCTATAATCAGCAAACACACATCTCCCATATGACATCCCACTGGGTTTTTATTACATGCATATCCAGTGTCACATTTCTAATGGTACGCTCCAGCACAAAGCCTCCGCTCTCTGTGGGAACATTCATTAGATTAATTTCCCTTAACGATGATAATGAAAGTGGAACAGCATGATAGCTATTTCAGATTCACTCTCAGTCTCATTCCAATGCAGAAAAGCCCAGTGGGGATTGAGAGACGTGCGCACCCATCAGCCATGTATCCACCCTACAGAAATATGGAGCCGCAGCTGGAGACAGCTGGCTTTTTGGCTGGGCTTAAAGGAAAGTTCACTCTGTTTATTTGACTAGTCTGCTAAGGGTCAATTGTTTAAAGTAGAAATATCATTTTTGGGTTGTCTTCATGCGACAGCCAAGAGTACAATGAAAAACCACTCTCCTGTAATGGACAGCACAGGGCGGGCTGATAATGCTTTTTATGTTTACACAGTTCATGTGGAGTACAGCAACAATGACCATGTACACATTTAGAGAGCACTCAAGAAGGTCAATTTGAGTTGCTGTCCATTAGGCTATGGATGGAAGAGCACTAACTTCTCCATTAACAATAGGAACCAATTTTATGAAACCAGACATTATTACACTTTCGGGAATGGGAAAAACCAAGCAATGTGGGTCTTCCATGACTCCAGTGTTAGGAGGGCAGGTTGTGTGGATCAAGAAGAGCTGTGCTGACTGACTTGGAGAGATAGTGATCGCTGATTGGAAGATTATGCGCAGGGGGGCGGGGTGGGAGAGGTAAATATTTAGCATTCCGTAGATGACTGCTGTGTGTGTGTGTGTTTGTGTGTGTACGCCCAGGTAAATCCTCTGGACTCCCACAGGGCTTAGCAGGGCAATTGTGGAGTCCCTTCGACTTCCCTAGACAGAATGTGACTTCTACTGCTGCTATTACAAAGCACCAGGTCAAGCAGACATGTTCCACTAACACTAGCCCTAAAGGCTTATGTCACCCGCTGCCTGTCACCAGACTTGAGTGGTATTATGGGGCAATGAGGCCTCCCAGTTCTTAAAGTGTCTATTCAGAAGGGAAAAATGTTCAGGCTATTTCAGGTAGAAATATATCATATAGGATGGGCATGACTTTTAATCATACAAACAGAGAATATATGCAGTTCTACCACCTCATTGAACACACTCCTGGTGGCATTATCCTGAGCTCAGGTCCAGGCCTTTCTTTTCAGTAGAGGACCTCACAAAGTGCGGAACTTTCCAGTTTTTCTCTCAGCATTTAGTTGGTATGGGTTTCTAAATCAGGATATGTCCCGTGTGTGTGCAGGTTCAGCATGTGGCACAATAATGGCCCAAAAACTGGCATCACAACAGTATTGCTTCATTAACAATGGTGTTGGACTGAATGCTTGCTGTTTGATGCTGGCAGTTTTTCATTCAAAAGTGTTCATACAGTATGATTTTTGCACGTTTTGTCAGTATTGTAACGTTTCTCAAAGTCTTTGAAGAGTTGTTGTTCAAGACTGACACACAACTCTGCTGGCTTATTAAGGAAGTGAAACAGCAGTTGGTTTGTGGTGACCAATTTTGTTTTTACCCCTTACTGTCTGTCCAACACATTGCTGTGTCATTTCCATGTCTTTGTCTTTCACTCTGACTGACTCTCTGGCACCCTCAATCCGTGTAGGCTAGTAGACTAAAAGAAAGTCCACAACTCGTTTGATTGTGCAAGCTCCACCAGGCACAGATGGTTTCTCTCCTCAGTTATACAGCTGTCTGTCAGGACTGGGTTCCGTTTGTACCTGTTCCAGCATGACTCTGAGTGTACATACAGTACACGTCTCCCAAGTCGAGTGTAAGTTAGAAAAGTATCGAAGAGGAATTCACACATGATCTTATTTGGTCCTTCAGTACCACCTTCCTTCTCACTTTATCCACATAGGCTTAAACTGTATTGAAAGATATAACAAAAAACGACAAGCTCGCTATAATAATAACACAAGTGTTATATTTGCAAGAGTGTACGTTATTTCTGTTAAAGGTAGAGCTATCTGTGCATAGAAAAGACATGGTTGAGTTATCAGATAGAGAAAGCCCTGAGAGTCTTCTTACCTGTGTGTGCCTGAGAGAGTCCCCCCCTCCTTCGTGTCAAACGTCTCAGTCCCTACGGCACGTGGCTCAGGTTGTCAGCATTGAGCACTCGTTAATGGAATCCCTTCATCTTACCAGGTGAAAATAAAATAAAATCCCTCTGTGTCTCATCTATCAGTGCTGCTCGCCACCGTCTCAAGATAAATGTCAGTTGTACTTCCTTGAGGAACTAAATTGCTATGACACACCCCTTAGTGTGTTTCTCTCTCTTTCCTTCTCTCTCTCTCTCTCTCTTGTATTTCCCTCTGAAATTCAAATTAAAACTTTTGTTCCTCTTCAAACTACAGTATCTCTCTCTTGCTTTCCTTCCTCTTCATACTTTATCAGTCTCCCTGTTTCTTTTTGTTTCTCTCTCTCATCCACTCTGTTCCTCTCTCGCTCTCTCTTTCGCTCTCTGTCTCTGTCTCTGTTTCTCTCTCGCTCTCTCTCTGTCTTTGTCTGTCTCTCTCTCTCTCACTTTATCTCTCTTTCTCTCTCTCTATCTGCTGACAGTGGGCCTCTGCTTGTCCTGACAAGTGAAAACCCCAGAAAGAATTTAGCAATAATCCCGCGTTTGAAAGGGGAGCGGCTTAACCCTTTTTGTGTTCACCATTACAGGAATGCAGCTTCTGTCAGCAATGGACTCCATGTCACATCTGCTCTCCAGCAATGTATAAATTCATATAGTTCATCTGTTAATTCTAAACCTTTAACATTTTCACTGCTTTACTTTTGTCATTGTAATTTTGACCCTGGTGACATAGTAGAGTGTTAAGGGATTATACCGTATGGAGTGTATACTGTATTATAACTACATTGGCATGAATGAACAGTATTTGAAAATACTGAGCTCACATTGGTTTGAAATGGAGGGAAGTCAGTAAAAACTGATGACTATATAAGACCTGTTTACCAGTTTTGTTTGCATTGGTTGCCATAGATTTTATCTCTCCTCGTGTTGGCTTAGTTTCAAATGATGTTGAATTTGTGAAAAGCAAATACATAGACAGGTAGACTGGGGTAATAGTACAGACAGTGCATGGTGAAAGTCTACACATTCCTTGCACATTCTTTACATGTTGCTGCCTTAACATACAATCTAAAAAGGCATTCAATTAGATTTAAGTGAAATAAAATTATAAGATATTTCCAAATGAATTCTTTTTTTAAAGACGAAAAAAAGATGTCTTGATTGTGTGTCTTCACACCCCAGAGTTAACACTTGGTGGAAGCATCTTTGGCAGTCATTACAGCTGTGAATCATAGCAGTCTACCAACCTTGCACAACTCTTAGGGCAAGGTATATCCATTGTTTTTGTCACAATTGCTCAAGCTCAGTAAATTTGTTTTGGAATCATTGATGGACAAGCATATTTAAGTCAGAACTGACATTGGACCACTTAGAAACACTCAACATTTTGTCATTAACATTTGTGTAATTGTTCCTCTGAAAAGTAAAACTCTATCCCAGGGTTAGGTTTCTATAAGAGTGAGGCAGGTTTTCCTCAAATATTGATCTTGTTTCATCACTGCAACTCCCCAACGGGCTCGGGAGGCGAAGGTCGAGTCATGCGTCCTCCGAAACATGACCCGCCAAACTGCACTTCTTAACACCCTCGTTTCAGAGGAAACGCCATTCAACTGATGACTGAAGTCAGCCTGCAGGCGCCCAGGCCCGCCACAAGGAGTCCCTAGAGCACAATGAGCCAAGTAAAGCCCCCCCCCGGCCACTAGCAAATGTATATTACAGATATCCTAGTCTTGGATCTTTAGTTATAAAGGGGGTGAATTTTATCAATCTCAACAATTCCTACTCAGGGAAGTGTGTTTTGTGTTTACACTGACCACAATTCATGAATGCTCTGATTCATACAGGCCTGGCCATTCCCTGATTCAAAAGTACTCTGTTTATCTGTAGGTTTATGTGAATGACATCCAGCTGGACCAAACAGCCTGCTGAGGCTCAACCCATAAAAACATCTCCATCCAATGGGGCTAAGGCCTTTGAGCCAATGATTGTTTTCATGTGTCAGGGTGAGAGGTCACACCAAGGCCCAGTTGAACTGAAGGGAGAGTCTGAACGGATACAAGCCTACAGAGTGTGCAGTGGGGATTCAAAGACACCTGCACCTTTGTGTTTATTTTCTCTTTCCTCCGGCAAGAAATTAACTGACTAGAGATAGTGAACTGCAACTGCAAAAGTGGGCCTGTCACCATGGCAACAGACAGGAAATAGGGCTTAAGCGGTTTCCTGACGGCTTCCTCTTAATCATGTAATGACATCTCCCTCAGAAATGTCTACAAGGAGAGTTAAGATGTGTGTGTGGTAGGTAGGTATGTAGCACTCACTAACCCTTAAGTATTCATATTCCTTGACTTGTTCCACATTTTGTTGTTACAGCCTGAATTCAAAATGGATTACATTTTTTTACCCTTCTACACACAATACCGCATAATGACAAAGTGAAAACATGTTTTTAGAAATTTGACAAAGCGAAAACATGTTTTTAGAAATTTGACAAAGTGAAAACATGTTTTTAGAAATGTTAGCACATTTATTGAAAATGAAATACAGAAATATCTCATTTACATAGACTACCGATCAAAAGTTTGGGGTCACTGAGAAATGTTATTGTTTTTGAAAGAAAAGCAAAGAAATGTGTCTATTAAAGTAACATCAAATTGATCAGAAATACAGTGTAGACATTGTTAATGTTGTAAATGACTATTGTAGCTGGAAACAGCAGATTATTTTATGGAATATCTACATAGGCGTACAGAGGCCCATTATCAGCAACCATCACTCCTGTGTTCCAATGTCACGTTGTGTTAGCTAATCCTAATTATCATTTTAAAAGACTAATTGATCATTAAAAAAACATTTTGCAATTATGTTAGAAAACTGCTGTTCTGATTAAAGAAGCAATAAAACGTGCCTTCTTTAGACTAGTTGAGTATCTGGAGTATCAAATCAAATCAAACTTTATTTGTCACATGCACCGAATACAACAAGTTTAGACTTTACCGTGAAATGCTTACTTACAAGCCCTTAACCAACAGTGCAGTTCAAGAAGAAGAAAATATTTACCAAGTAGACTCAAATAAAAAGTAACACAATAAGAATAACGAGGCTATATACAGGGGGCACCAGTACTGAGTCAGTGTGCGGGGGTACAGGCTAGTTTAGGTAATCTGTACATGTAGGTTGGGGCGAAGTTACTATGCATAGGTAACAAACAAACAGCGAGTAGCCGCAGTGTACAAAAGGGAGGGAGGGGGGGGCTGTCAATGTAAATTGTCCGGTGGTGATTTTATGAATTGTTCAGCAGTCTTATGGCTTTGGAGTAGAAGCTGTTGAGGAGCCTTTTGGTCCTAGACTTGGCGCTCTGGTACCTTGCCGTACGGTAGCAGAGAAACAGTCTATAACTTGGGTGACTGGAGTCCCTGACAATTTTATGGGCTTTCATCTGACAGCGCCTTTTATATAGGTCCTGGATGGCAGGAGGCTTGGCCCCAGTGATGTACTGGGCCATTCCCACTACCCTCTGTAGCACCTTACGGTCAGATGCCGAGCAGTTGCCATACCAGGCGATGATGCAACCGGTCAGGATGCTCTTGATGGTGCAGCTGTAGAACCTTTTGAGGATCTGGGGACCCATGCCAAGTCTTTTCAGTCTCCTGAGGGGGAAAAGGTTTTGTTGTGCCCTCTTCACGACTATCTTGGTATGTTTGGACCATGATAGTTTGTTGGTGAAGTGGAAACCAAGGAACTTGAAACTCTCGACCCACTCCAGTACAAGCACGTCAATGTTAATGGGGGCCTGTTCGGCCCGCCTTTTCCTGTAGTCCACGATCAGCTCCTTTGTCTTGCTCACATAGAGGGAGAGGTTGTTGTCTTGGCACCACACTGCCAGTTCTCTGACCTCCTCACTATAGGCCGTCGTTGTTGGTGATCAGGCCTACCACTGTTGTGTCGTCAGCAAACTTAATGATGGTGTTGGAGTCGTGTTTGGCCACGCAGTCGTGGATGAACAGGGAATACAGGAGGGGACTAAGTACACACCCCTGAGGGGCCCCAGTGTTAAGGATCAGCGTGGCAGACGTGTTGTTGCCTACTCTTACCACCTGGGGGCGACCCGTCAGGAAGTCCAGGATCCAGTTGCAAAGGGAGGTGTTTATTCCCAGAGTCCTTAGCTTAGTGATGAGCTTCGTGGGCACTATGGTGTTGAACGCTGAGCTGTAGTCATTGAACATCATTCTCACATAGGTGTTCCTTTTGTCTGGGTGAGAAAGGGCAGTGTGGAGTGCGATTGAGATTGCGTCATCTGTGGATCTGTTGGGGCGGTATGCGAATTGGAGTGGGTCTAGGGTGTCCGGGAGGATGCTGTTGATGTGAGCCATGGCCAACCTTTCAAAGCACTTCATGGCTACCGACGTGAGTGCCACGGGGCGATAATCATTTAGGCAGGTTACCTTCGCTTCCTTGGGCACAGGGACTATGGTGGTCTGCTTGAATGTGAATGTTGACCTGTTTTAAAGGTCTTGCTCACATCGGCTACCGAGAGTGTTACCACACAGTCGTCCAGAACAGCTGGTGCTCTCGTGCATGCTTCAGTGTTCCTTGCCTTGAAGCGAGCATAAAAGGCATTTAGCTCGTCTGGTAGGCTTGCGTCACTGGGCAGCTCGCGTCTGGGTTTCCCTTTGTAGTCCGTAATAGTTTTCAAGCCCTGCCACATCCGACGAGCGTCAGAGCCGGTGTAGTAGGATTCAATCTTAATCCTTTATTGACGCTTTGCTTGTTTAATGGTTCGTCTGAGGGCATAGCGGGATTTCTTATAAGCGTCCGGATTAGTCTCCCTCTCCTTGAAAGCGGCAGCTCTAGCCTTTAGCTTAATGCGGATGTTGCCTGTAATCCATCACTTCTGGTTGGTATATGTACGTACGGTCACTGTTGAGATGACGTCATCGATGCGCTTATTGATGAAGCCGATGACTGAGGTGGTGTATTCCTCAATGCCATTGGATGAATCCCAGAACTTATTCCAGTCTGTGCTAGCAAAACAGTCCTGTAGTGTGGCATCCGTGTCATCTGACCACTTCCATATTGAGCGAGTCACTGGTACTTCCTGCTTTAGTTTTTGCTTGTAAGCAGGAATCAGGAGGATATAATTATGGTCAGCATTTGTGGGTTCGATTACAGGCTCAAAATGGCCAGAAATAAAGAACTTTCTTCAGAAACTCATCAGTCTATTCTTGTTCTGAGAAATAAAGGCTATTCCATGCGAGAAGTTGCCAAGAAACTGAAGATCTCATTCAACGCTGTATACTACTCCCGTCACAGAACAGCTCAAACTGGTTCTAACTAGAATAGAAAGAGGAGTGGGAGGCCCCGGTGCACAACTGAACAAGAGGACAAGTACATTAGAGTGTATAGTTTGAGAAACGGACGCCTCACAAGTCCTCAACTGGCAGCTTCATTAAATCGAACCCGCACAACACCAGTCTCAACGTCAACATTGAAGAGGCGACTCCAGGATATGCTGGCCTTCTTTTTCACGACCCTGTCTTTCGAATATAATTCGTAAAAATTCAAATAACTTCACAGATCTTCATTGTAAAGGGTTTAAACACTGTTTCCCATGCTTGTTCAATGAAACATAAACAATTAATGAACATGCACCTTTGGAACAGTTGTTAAGACACTAACAGTTTACAGATGGTAGGCAATTAACGTCACAGTTATGAAAACTTAGGACACTAAAGAGGCCTTTCTACTGACTGAAAAACACCAAAAGAAAGATGCCCAGGGTGCCTGCTCATCTGCGTGAACGTGCCTTAGGCATGCTGCAAGGAGGCATGAGGACTGCAGATGTGGCCAGGCAATAAATTGCAATGTCCGTACTGTGAGACACCTAAGACAGCGCTACAGGGAGACAGGACGGACAGCTGATCGTCCTCGCAGTGGCAGACCACGTGTAGCAACACCTGCACAGGATCGGTACATCCGAACATCACACCTACGGGACAGTACGGGATGGCAACAACAACTGCCCGAGTTACACCAGGAACGCACAATCCCTCCATCAGTGCTCAGACGGTCAGCAATAGGCTGAGAGAGGCTGGACTGAGGGCTTGTATGCCTGTTGTAAAGGCAGGTCCTCACCAGACATCACCGTCGCCTATGGGCACAAACCAACTGTCGCTGGACCAGACATTGTTGGCAAAAAGTGCTCTTCACTGACGAGTCACGGTTTTGTCTCACCAGGGGTGATGGTCGGATTTGCGTTTATCGTCGAAGGAATGAGCGTTACACCGAGGCCTGTACTCTGGAGCGGGATCGATTTGGAGGTGGAGGGTCCGTCATGGTCTGGGGCGGTGTGTCACAGCATCATCGGACTGAGCATGTTGTCATTACAGGCAATCTCAACGCTGTGCGTTACAGGGAAGACATCCTCCTCCCTGATGTGGTACCCTTCCTGCAGGCTCATCCTGACATGACCCTCCAGCATAACAATGCCACCAGCCATACTGCCTGTTCTGTGCGTGATTTCCTGCAAGACAGGAATGTCAGTGTTCTGCCATGGCCAGCGAAGAGCCCGGATCTCAATCCCGTTGAGCATGTCTGAGACCTGTTGGATTGGAGCGTGAGGGTGAGGGCCATTCCCCCCAGAAATGTCAGGGAACTTGCAGGTGCCTTAGTGGAAGACTGGGGTAACATCTCACAGCAACAACTGGCAAATCTGGTGCAGTCCATGTGGAGGAGATGCACTGCAGTACTTAGTATCTGGTGTGGCCACCAGCTGCATTGACTGTTACTTTTGATTTTTACCCCCCCCCTTTGTTCAGGGACACATTATTCCATTTCTGTTAGTCACATGTCTGTGGAACTTGTTCAATTTATGTCTCAGTTGTTGAATCTTGTTATGTTCATACAAATATTTACACATGTTAAGTTTGCCGAAAAAAAACGCAGTTGACAGTGAGAGGACCTCTCTTTTTTTTGCTGAGTTTATATATTTTTGAATCCATTTCGAATTCAGGCTACCACTACAAAATGTGGAATAAGTCAAGGGGTATGAATACTTTCTGAAGGCACTGTACCTTTTCTTTGAGCACAGCTTATGTATAATGTGTTATCTCCTTAGTTAAAAGATCAAGGACATTGGGCCTCCCACCTTAGTGAAGAAATTCTTAATCTAGAATAAGTATATTAAATAATTGTCATGCTGGGATTTCTATTTGGACATTAATTGAGCTCAGTGTAGGCCTAAAGTCTTTGTCCGCTTTACTGTCTTTTCATTCCACCTTTAGGACATTTAGTATTTTCTGACTGGTGCTTAGCTGTTCTCTGAGCACACACAATCTCCGCTAGCTGTGTAATCTGATACGGTGCCAGGTAATATCTAGATAAGAGTGTGTCTGTAACGACTCTCCTCCTCCTCTTCATCCGAAGAGGAGGAGGAGAGTCGTTACAGAACCACCCACCAAATTACCAGAACCAAGCAGCGGGGAAAAGGACAGCAACCGCAGAAATCCCAGGACTTGTGGACTTGGGAGGACGAGTTGAACGGAGAAGGACCCTGGGCACAGGCTGGGGAGTATCGCCGCCCCAAAGCTGAGCTGGAGGAAGCGAAAGCTGAGCGGCGGCGATATGAGGAGGCAGCACGGCAGCGGGACAGGTACGAGAGGCAACCCCAGAAATTTTTTGGGGGGAGGGCTAGAGAGGAGTGTGGCTAAGCCAGGTAGCAGACCTGAGCGCACTCCTCGTGCTTATTATAAGCATCGCGTCACTGGTCAGGCACCGTGTTATGCGGTTAAGCGCACGGTGTAGCCAGTGCGTGCCCATAGCCCGGTGCGCTATAGAGCAGCCCCCCGAAAGTGTCATGTGAGTGTGGGCATCCAGCCGGGGCGTATTGTGCCTGCTCAGCGCATCTGGTCTCCGGTACGCAGTTTCGGTCCAGGGTATCCTGTGCCGGCTCTGCGTGCTGTGTCTCCGGAGCGCTGGGAGGGTGCAGTGCGTCCTATGCCTACGCTCCGCTCGTACCGGGCAAATGTGGTAGTGGAGCCTAAGAGAGAAGTGCGCGTAGTAGGCACTAGATCTCCAGTGCTCATCCACAGCCCGGTTCAACCTGTGCCTGCACTCTGGAGGGTACGGGCTGGTGTAGTATTCCAGCCTGGGGGAGTGGTGCCAAGGCTGCGCACCAGAGCTCCAGTACTCCCCCACAGCCCGGTCCTTCAGGTGCCTCGTAACATCAAGCCTCCTGTAGGTCTCTCCAGCCTGGTGGGTCCTGTGGCAGCCCCACGCACCAGGCTGTCTCTCCGTCTCCTCCCTACAGGTGTGCCCATCTGCCCAGCGGCGCCTGAACTGCCCGTCTGCCCAGCGGCGCCTGAACTGCCCGTCTGCCCAGCGGCGCCTGAACTGCCCGTCTGCCCAGCGGCGCCTGAACTGCCCGTCTGCCCAGCGGCGCCTGAACTGCCCGTCTGCCCAGCGGCGCCTGAACTGTCCGTCTGCCCAGCGGCGCCTGAACTGTCCGTCTGCCCAACGGCGCCTGAACTGCCCGTCTGTCATGAGCCTGCAAAGCCGCCCGTCTGCCATGAGCCTGCAAAGCCGCCCGTCTGCCAAGAGCCTACAGAGCCGTCCGCCAGACAGGAGCCGCTAGAGCCTTCCGCCAGACCGGATCAGCCAGAGCCTTCCGCCAGACCGGATCAGCCAGAGCCTTCCGCCAGACCGGATCAGCCAGAGCCTTCCGCCAGACCGGATCAGCCAGAGCCTTCCGCCAGACCGGATCAGCCAGAGCCTTCCGCCAGACCGGATCAGCCAGAGCCTTCCGCCAGACCGGATCAGCCAGAGCCTTCCGCCAGACCGGATCAGCCAGAGCCTTCCGCCAGACCGGATCAGCCAGAGCCTTCCGCCAGACCGGATCAGCCAGAGCCTTCCGCCAGCCAGGACCAGCCAGAGCTTTCCGCCAGCCAGGACCAGCCAGAGCCGTCCAGCCAGGACCAGCCAGAGCCGTCCAGCCAGGACCAGCCAGAGCCGTCCAGCCAGGACCAGCCAGAGCCGTCCAGCCAGGACCAGCCAGAGCCAGCTAGCCAGGATCCGCCAGAGCCAGCCAGCCAGGATCCGCCAGCCAGTCCGGTGTTGTCCCTCAGTCCGGAGCTGCCGTCCCTCAGTCCGGGGCTGCCCCTAAATCCAGCGGGACCCATGTCTAGGGTTCCCAGTCCAAGGTCGGTGGCGAGGGTCGCCACCTTGAGGAGGCCACAGAAGCGGGGATTTATTATGGTGGGATGGGATCCACGTCCTGCGCCAGAGCCGCCGCCGCGGACAGATGCCCACCCAGACCCTCCCCTAGACTTTTTTTTATGGTGCGTCCGGAGTTCGCACCTTAAGGGGGGGGTTCTGTCACGTTCCTGACCTTGTTTTCCTTTTGTATTGTTGTGTTTAGTGGGTCAGGACGTGAGATGGGTGGGCAGTCTGTGTTTGTTCTATGTTAAGTGTCAGGTTTAATTGACCTTGTATGGCTCTCAATCAGAGGCAGGTGTTTTCGTTTTCCTCTGATTGAGAGACATACATAGGGAGGTTGTTTCACATTGTTTGTCGTGGGTGGTTGTCGCTGTGTCTGTGTTTATTGCACCACACGGTACTGTCTCGTCTCTCGTTCGTTCTTTCCTGTTCATGAGTGCATTGTTTTTTATGTTCACCAGTTCAGGTCTGTTTAACGTTGTTTTGTAGTTTATGCAAGTATAAGTTTTTGTGTTCGTCTTCGTCAGCAAATAAATCTATATGTATTCACAACCCGCTGCACCTTGGTTTAATCCCTGCTCCTCCTCTTCGGATGAAGAGGAGGAGGAGAGTCGTTACAGTGTCAGTTCAGAGAAAGTCATTGATTTAATCTTAATTCTGCAGCTGACTGCGACTAGCCTTTTCCCCATCATGTGCACTGATGACTGATGAGCATGTTATAGAAAAAAATGTACAATCCCCAGTTTTATAGAGCTATAGCTTCCCTTTTTTCTTTGCCTTCATCTGTCCCTCTGACATTGTGAGCGAATCACAATTTTTTTGTGTGTTTATTGTCAAGCAAAACATTTAAAGATATCAACAAGGAAATGAACACGTGACGTGTTTGTCTGTACAGTACTTATGGACAAAGAAGTGCTAACATACAGTAAACGTGCAACAAATTACAAATACAAAACAGAAAGTAAAGCACTTACAGCATTAGGAAAAGCGCTATTATATAAATGATTATTAAAGTCAATATTATTCCATCATTAAATACAGTATCAGTACTCTAACTTGTGTCAGACTTCTCAGAACTAGTTTTTTGCAAATAAAATACAACCATCTCTTGACATCTCATCTTACTCTGTATACCAATCCATTGTGATCCTGTAATTAGAAAAGGTGTTTTCACCGACGGTAATAACTTAATAAATAGTACATGAACTGTACATGTATTGACCTGTTTCCTTTCAACAACATGCAGAAATCCATGACATTAGCCAGGTGCTTGTATTACCAAAAAAGGCCCACTGTTTAACACGTCATCAAGACATGAGTATCGGTATATATTTGTTGGAAGAGAAACGTTTTTCCCTTTTCAGCAATGTCACATTTGTTTAATTTTAGGAGCATCAATGTTTCCACTATTATTACTTAGGTGAGGTGGTCCGCCCTGTCTACCTCTGTTACTCTACCTTGAATAAATGGATTAATACATTACATTAGGTGTGGGCTGCCCTGAATATTGTTGTGGGGACCCTCAGGTCCTGCCTAAGGAAAAACATAGGATAGACACCAGGGCATCATACAATATATCGAACATGAATGCTGGCCCATGATCTGAGAGGTCTTGAACTCTGGCCTGGTCCATCTCACAGTAGGGAAAAACTAAAAGGGACGTGACTGACCAGCGAAACCAAGTTGAATTTTCTGATTGGTTGAGGTTCAAGGTTAGATACAGTTTCAGGGTTGCCTTCACAGGACTCTCAATAAGATGCAGGCCAGTCACATTATTTTAGCCTCTCCTCTCACAGTAGGCAGCAGGAAGTGCTGCGCATGGGAAGGTGGGCGGGCAGCTTGGTGTGCTGCCTGAAGCTGTTTTTCTTGTTGTTGAGCACTGGGGCGGCGGTGGCCAGGGGGGCCGTGGGGGTCTCCTGGGCAGCAGCAGGAAGCACTGCACTCTCCTGCACTACATTGACCTGCTGGGGAGGAGCTTCGGGCTTGGCCACGACCCCTTTGTTGTTGTTCTTAGTGTTCTTTTTTACTTTCTTCTCCTGGGGCTCGGTGGGGTCTGTGGGGTCCTCGGGGGCGCCCTCTAGTGAAGGTAAGGGCTCTGCAGGCAGCTCTGTGGGGGTGGGCTTGCCCTCTGCCTGCTCCTCGTTGGGAATGTTCAGGTTGGAGGTGGAGCGCTTGGTGTTGGTGCAGGTGGACCTGTGTGTTGGAACATATTAAAAAAAAAGACCTCATAAAGTATGTACAAAAGCAAAGCAAATTAGTAGCAGGTGTGTTTTTCTTATGCAAGCCCTTCGCTCCACAAACAGGCTGGTGTTGGAACCTTACTAACTATACAGAAGTGCAATTCAATGAACAGTTCACAGTCATATGATATAGGGCATCTTGCAGTATATCCCTACAGAAGAGATTGGTGTTGCCTCCTCCCCTGCTCCACTTACCCATTGGAGCTCCTGTCCTCCGAGTCCTTCTGTTCACTGCTGTAGCGGAGCTCTGCTGGAGTCTTAAACGACAGGTCCTTCTTCCCCTTCAGCCAATATGTCTTCATGTAGCCTTTACCCTGTGAATGGACAGAATTTAGGCAGCAATAGTACCGTGTTCATGATCCTTATGTTCAATACCTGTCATAACTCAGCCAATGGATGGGCCGCAAATGACAATTTCAGGACTTTTGAACTTTGATAAAACTCCTGAAGAGATCAAAATATATTTTAATAGAAAAAGATTTAAAAAATGGATTTAGTGTGGTACATTTTTGTCTGTTTGGCAGGTGGAGCATCACAGTGTCATGATGGAACATCGTACACATACCTTCACAAAGATCTTTCCTCTCTCCTCAATTATGTAGGGCTCATGTTCCAAGTGGTCCTTGGTGGTCTGGCTGATGTGGATCTGCATGCCCTGTACAGACAGACACACAGAGGCTGATGGCTGACATGGTGCTAACTATTCAGCTCACTCAATGTCGCATTAACCTACTTGCGGCCTACTTACGAAATAAATGATTTGCTATACAGTGCTAATTGATTGCGTCTATTGGGTAAATCCATTTCAATTCAATCACTTTTTGACAGCACCCCTTTTCATTTGAACAAATCCTTCCATAAAAAATGTGTCTATTGTAGAAGTGCTCAGAACGTGACCTTTGGACCTGAATGGCAAAACTTTCAAGAGATAAAGTTGCTCAAAGTTGACCTATTTTGCATACCCCACCATACCATGAGACATCCATGTCTTCATCACTGGAAAATATAAACGGTTGATAATTAGTATCATTTAAAAGCTTACAAACAGGGTTGTCAAACTATTTGATCATTTCTTTTTTAAGTATGTATTGTTTTAACCTTAAATGTCAATTATCAAAAAATGCGTAAACTCAGATTTAAAAAAAATATTCACATACACTGTAGCTTAGACCCTATTTGACATCATCAGAGGGTTTTGTGTTGTGACCAATGTTCCCTCTAAGCTGTGCGTGGGCAAGCAGCTCCCCGGGACTGCCACTCAGAACAAATACCAGCCTGCGCAGAGAAGCAAGAGATTTCCCCGTTAGTTAACACTATCAACGTTTCCCTTTACTGTGGGAATTGTGATTGAATCAACGCAATATTAGCCACATTCAAGGCAATACACCGAAACAAAACTAAATATGCAGGAGATTTTGTTGTAGGCAGAACACATCGGAGTAGGTTTCTATTGCAATGACAGGCACAACTCAGGCCCTTACTCTACACAGACCATAACCAATCAGAGCTGCAGTAGGCCTATATGCAAATAGGCCATTGCCAGATATGGATCTGTGCCATTCACTTTGAACTGGACTGTTTTTACAGCATGAGCGGTCATGAGTAGATGTGCTTGTTTTGAGATCAAAGCAAGAGCTACATGTAGCAATGTGTGCACATTTGTACATTTGTTCATATCCTTTGCTAGTTAGTAAGTTATTAGACCAATTATAGATCATTTTGTATTCAGCAATGGGGGAGTGATTGCTTCCTACAAGAGCACAAAACGTGTGCATTTCAAGACATCTTTGAAAAACGAGTCAGGTAAAGAGATTTTTTTGTCTTAAAGGTGCAGTTTTGTATTTTGAGATTAGGCATGAATAAGCTAAGTAGTCAATAGGCAGAGGGTAGCATAATTTGTCTGACTCTCTGTAATAATGGCATGGGAATAATTATGGGTTTTATTTTGTAAAGTGGTTTCTTGCATCAAACAACACATCATTTTCAGTCACCTCCTTGTCTGAAGGACAAGTGGATTAACAGGTTCATGTCAAGCCCTGCATGTTTTTTTCAAAAGTCTCATGGAATGTAGGCCTACTTTGAACACCACACATTGGCTCCTACTGTAGGCTCAATGATAGAACAGCTATTTCCATGTAAACATTTTATGGGATGCATTTTCTCTGTTTTTGATGGTCGGCCACTCTGGTAGACTTACGTTATGATCAAATAGCCACAGTAGCCTACTTGACCACTGTTAAAACTAACTTAGACCGGGTACAGCATCAGTGTTCACAGTAAATGTGCGCCGGAAGTTGCACAGAATCTTCACAACGTTCATGTTTGCACTCAGCAGACCTGAAATTTGCTCAGTGCCTACATTCTTTTGAGGGAACATTAGTTGTGACTGCCATTGGTTGAGACACAACATGCTCTTGAATACAGAGTGGGTGTCAATCAAAGAAATAGAACATGTATGGAACCTTTTGTTTAAATCAAAAGGAATGATGTCAAAAAGTGATTGAATTCACATGGATTTACCCTATAGTGAAGTTATGTTGTAATGTCAGCACTCACCACCCCATTGCTCTCCATGCGGGAGGCAGTGTTGACGGTGTCTCCAAACAGACAGTAGCGAGGCATCTTCAGCCCCACCACCCCAGCCACCACCATCCCTGAGTGGATCCCTGAAGGGAAACAACACACAATGACGTTAAACTGCTTTACTGAACCTGGATCAGTGGCTCTAGATTCAGGGTGCCTTAAGGAGTATAAATCTGGCAGCATTAACTGAGGAGCACAGTCAGGGCATGGCGAGACAATATCAAGCCTTTGACTTCCTTTTGACCGGATTATAAAGACACACCGTACAGTACAGTATGTGTATGCTTTATGTCTGTCATATGCAGGGTTGGGTAGGTTACTATATAAATGTAATCCATTACAGTTACATGACCAAAATTGTAATCAGTAATGTAACTTTTGGATTACCCAAACTCAGTAACGTCATCTGGTTACTTTTGAATTACTTTCCCCCTAAAAGGCATTAAAGGAAGACAAAAAGGATCCATCAAACATAGTGGTCTCTGACTTGTGGTCAGACTCGCTCAGGTGGAACAAACTTAAACGTGCACCTTTTTTTCAATGCTGAATTGAATGTCATTGAGAAAACAGAAAGGTGTCATCATGTATTTTGTTCCGCAATCGTCCTTTATGAATTTAAAAGTAATCCAAGAAGTAATCATCTAGTTTTTCCAAAGTATCTGTAATCGGATTACAATATTTTTGCTAGTAACGTATTACAGGTACAGTTTTTTTGTAATCAGATAACATGTAGTAATTATACTTCTATGGTAAGGCCCACTCCTGTCTACACTTTCTGTGCCATAGAAATAGAGTGACTAGATTGTATTTCAATGGTCTCTGCTCACCGACTCTGATCTGGATGTTGTCTCCAGTGGAGGGGTCTTTGAGGTGGTCGATGGAGCTCAGCATGTCCAGGGCCATGTCACATATGTGGTGGGCATGGAAGGTTGTCTTATTGGGCACGCCTGCCACCACCATGTAGGCATCTCGGATGGTCTCCACCTGAATCCATGGGAATAAGAGTCAAGTAGTATGTTTAGAAGCATTACTGTATAAATTATATCATACCAATGAAACAGACTAAATATTCCACTCTGTAAAACATTGCTACAGCCACTCAATGCATGATAAGTCTGTGTTCTCCTTTTTGGTTGAGCCAACCTTGGTTGAGTATTCAGGCATATTGTTCCCACAGAGGCCCTTGTTTTGTATTGTCCCAGTCATTCACCTTGTAGACGTTGTGCTTCTCGCTGAGCGTGTCGAAGACGATGTAGATCTCGTTGAGCATGTCCACCACCTGCATGGGCGTGATGTGGATGCAGATCTCGTTGAACTT
Organism: Salvelinus alpinus; assembly: GCF_045679555.1. Lineage (NCBI taxonomy): Eukaryota > Metazoa > Chordata > Actinopteri > Salmoniformes > Salmonidae > Salvelinus > Salvelinus alpinus. The sequence goes on along the minus strand of NC_092089.1, from coordinate 45,396,661 downwards.
CACCACGTCGCTGAATAGGATGGTCACGTCCGGGAACACCTGGGGAAACGGAAAGGAAATACCAGCACACTTAAATGCTTGACATTGTGGCTAGTTGGAATACAATTGAGCCTTATTGTCATTGAATGTTTTGAGCCAATATGGAGGATAGTTTCCTCTACAAATTCTATTGCTGTGTCTGAAATGGCACCCTATTGCCTGTATAGTGCATTACTTTTGGCCAGAGCCTGGGCCCTATATAGTGCCATATATAGGGAATGGGGTGCCATTTTGGATGCACCCTGTATATCTGTATATGTATCTGTAAATTTATGGCTGTGGGTTAGTACCTGGCATGTCTCCAGGGCCGTGATACCCTTCCTGAGCCGGTCAGCCACAGCTTTGGGGATCATGGCGTAGAGGAGGGAATCTCCTCTCTTCTTCTCCTCGTCCAGCTTCTTGATGATCTCCTGGAGCTGGGCATACTTCTGCTGCTCCTGGAGTGGGAGGAGCCACCAGAGAGAGAGAGCTGTCAGTCAACTAACTCCTCATCCTTCTTCAAATCCAGCCCGGCCCTTGAGATGGTCTTTGCCTCTCCCTTTCAGTGTGACCTATACACTGCATAGGTCTTTATTTGTAACTTTGAAAATGAAGCTGCCTATGAGCAGGACTGTGTGTGGGTATAGTAGTATGTCTTGCATTCTTAGATGAGGAAAACTTGGCCCAGTTAGTAGAGGAGTTATCTGATGATGTTAACAATGTGCCAAAGTACGGTTGTGTGCTATTCCTATTCTAAAGGGTGGTATGTGGTATATATGAAACGTGTATGACTTACCTGGTCAAGAGCCAGCTGAAGTTCAGCCGACTGCTGTGTTCCGGCTAAGATGAGCTCTCGGCTGGAGTCGTGTAGGTTCAGATCGTTCACATAGACGCCCATTTTAATCATGTCCTCCACTGTCTCTATACTGGAAGAGGAAGAAAACAGTGGAAGAGGAATGAGAGAGACAGCAAGGATGGGGTGAGTGGCAGAAAGGGAGATAAGAAGGGATTGGAAAGGTAGAGGGAAGCGGATAAACGCAGCATGCGTTTTCAGCGATCTTACTGAGTTACAGTTCATAGGCCCACCCAATTGGAAGCCAGGCCCAGCCAATCATAATTCGTTTTTCCCCACAAAAAAGGAGGAATACTCACTAACAGGGATGTAAACAAATTTCTCCACAAATTTGGAGAGAAATATGTTTTTTGTGCGTACAGAACATTTATGGGATCTTTTATTTCAGCTCATGAAACATGGGACCAAATATATATTATGCATACTGAACATATTTATAGGCATATAGTAATATTATAAATATAGCTTATCATTGTTTTTATTATTTTCATATGCTAATAAACACAGACACACCATAAGGTAAGGACTATCTAAGGTAAGTGTTGGAGCCAAATTCCCTTACGTTCAGTCTCATTATGAACATTTATGGTTTGTCTTATTAGAATCGTAAAACATTGATTTATTGAAATCTTTCAAGTCTGCTCCCGCTCCCCCTCTCTGGTGCTCGAGGTCGCCAGGCTGCTTATCATTACGCACACATGTCACCATCGCTACTCGCATCAGCGCTTCATTGGACTCACCTGGATTCATCACATTATTAATTACCTCCCCTATATCTGTCACTTCCTCAGTTTCTTTCCCGAGTCAGCATTAATGTCGTTATGTTTCCCTTGTCCAGACGTTGTCTGTGTTTTGTTTCATGTCGGTTATTTATTTAATATTCAGTCCCTGTACTTGCTTCTCATCTCCCAGCGTCTGTCCTTACAGAATGCTGACAACACAATTTGAAGCATCATGGAGTTTTTTTGTTTTTGTTGGTGACATCGGGTCCGGGTCCAGTGTCTGTCCTTACAGAAATCATGTTTTGGGTTTTCTATTATGGTAATTATGGGTATTTGAAAGCAATCAAATCAAACTTTATTTGTCACATGCGCCGAATATAACAGTGAAATGCTTACAGTGAAATGCTTACTTACAAGCCCTTAACCAACAATGCAGTTCAAGAAAGAGTTAAGAAAATATTTACCAAATAAACTAAAGTATAAAATAATAAAAAGTAACACAATAAAGAAACAATAACGAGGTACCGGTATGCAGGGGTTCCGGGTTAGTTGAGGTCATTTGTACATGTAGATAGGGGTAAAGTAAATATGCATAGATAATAGACAGCGAGTAGCAGCAGTGTAAAATCAAATGGGGTGGGGGAGGTCAATGTAAATAGTCCGGGTGGCCATTTGATTAATTGTTCAGCAGTCTTATGGCTTGGGGGTAGAAGCTGTAAAGGAGCCTTTTGGTCCTAGACTTGCCGCTCCGGCACCGCTTGCCGTGCGGTAGCGAACTACTTGGCGCTCCGGCACCGCTTGCCGTGCGGTAGAAGAGAGAACAGTCTATGACTTGGGTGACTGGAGTCTTATACAATTTTCTGGGCTTTCCTCTGACACCGCCTAGTATATAGGTCCTGGATGGCAGGAAGCTTTGTCCCAGTGATGCACTGGGCCGTACGCACTACCCTCTGTTGCGCCTTAAGGTCAGATGCCGAGCAGTTGCCACACCAGGCGGTGAAGCAACCGGTCAGGATGCTCTCGATGGTGCAGCTGTAGAACTTTTTGAGGATCTGGGGACCCATGCCAAATCTCCTGAGGGGGAAAAGGTTTTGTCGTGCCCTCTTCACTACTGTCTTCGTGTGTTTGGACCATGATAGTTCGTTGGTGATGTGGACACCAAGGAACTTGAAACTCTCGACCCGCTCCACTACAGCCAGATCAGGTCAGATTTGACAAATGGAGCCTTACCTGGGCAAACCCCCTTCTTCCCATGTTCCCCTTCCCTATACCTAATTTGTGGTTTGGTATTATGGCTCAGGTAGGCCTGGATGGACTATAGTCCATGAAATTATCTTTGTTTGTAAAATACCTTTTTGTTTGTTTTTATACTATCGAAGCTTTTGATGCTCCTTTTTTGGTTGCTTTGTAAGCGTGTCTGACCGTGGCATCACATAGCTGTAGCCTCAAGGCAAGTTTTGAATTGGATTACGTATTGCCTTTTTATAGTCAGATAAGGACTAGGTACTGTAAGGATGTTGTGGGTGGTCTTACATGGGCGTACTGAGGAAGATGAGCGAGTCCCACTGGGGGACGTACTTCATTTGACCCTTCAGGTGGAGGGGCTTCTTGGGAGGTTCCCTCATATCCTCGAAGATGGTTTCACTGCACTTCCCTGGGGATGACGAAGAGCAGGGTGGGGTCATCCACAGACATAGAACTTGGAAACATTGGTTTGAAATTTAGAATTGTCACCAACAATTCCAAGACCATTTACACTCTCGTTATTCAAAATGGTATAGTTAATACTTAATTCAAAATAGACAGGGCAAACACTGACTGTTTTGATTCTGGCCGTGTGTTGGATTTCTGTACCCCTTTCAAATTTAGGAGAACAAAGCTATGTAGCATGTACGCTTATTTTGGTGAGCTGAACAGGTGGGAAGATAGATAAAAAGAAGTGTGGAGGGCGAGGAAGAAGGGGTTCTCACCGGTGACAGTCTGGAAGGCGAGCAGCTCGATGTCCTCTCCCCCTGAGTTGGCTGAGCTGTTGTACTGAGTCAGAGCACTGCTGAACTCCTGGTCTCCCTTCATCTCCTCCACAGACTTCACATCTAATGGGCCAGAGGAAAGGAGGGGATGAATGACGGAGGGAGGGAGGGACTGAGATAGGGAGGGAGGATGGGTGGCTGAGTGAGTGACATTTATTTAATGCATTTCACTCATGCTTATAACAGCACTGACAGTGAGATTTTTTATTGTTACACATATTGGAAGACTTTCAAAGCCCAGTGCAGTCAAAAATTAGATTTTCCTGTGTTTTATATATATTTTACACACTATGAGGTTGGAATAATACTGTGAAATTATGAAAATTATTATAATACCCTTTTAGTGTAAGAGCTGTTTGAAAGGACTGCTTGAAATGTCAGCCTTTTTGGTGGGATGGAGATTTAGCCTGCCTGTTGACATCACCAGGCAGTAAGTTAAGTGAGTAGACCAATACGAAAGAGAGTTCCAAACCTCTCTGCAAATAACAGCTAGTTTTCCCCTCCCCAGTCCCAGACAGTCCTAGCAAAATTCTTGTTTAAGAAATTGCTCTTTACTAAGAAGCAATTTTTTCTTTCTTTTTGATAATTTTAGTTGAAACAATCACAGTAACTTACTTAATTGTTACCCAGAAATGATTTGATATTGAGATAAAAACAGCTGCATTGGACCTTAATTAATCAAAATCACTTAAACATTAGACATGTGCTAGAGATTGTTAGGGACAAAGTACTCCCCTCTCCTGTCGGTTGACTGTGGCGACGGGCGGACCCTTGACTTCTCTGTACCTCTCTCTTCCTCTCTCTTGGGTTTCTCGCTCTCCTCTTTTCCCTCATCTTCCTTTTCCTTGCTCAGTTTAGGGACATTCACCTTCTGCTTGCTCTCCACCACAGCTTTGGACAGTAGCTCAAACACATTGTTAAGGTGGGTGTAGATCTGAGGGGAAGCATGGAAACAGATGACTTCAGTCAAATCCAGGGCCCGTATTCACAAAGCGTCTCAGAGTAGGAGTGCTGATCTAGGATCAGGTCCACACTGTCCGTGTAACCTTATTTATTGTGATTGTGAAGGCAATGTTGATCCTATATCAGCACTCTTACTCTGAGATTCTTTATTCTGAGACTGGCCCTGATACATGCAGACATAGTGATGCTTAAAGGTCCCGCACAGGTATCCTATTTCCCAAGTAAAAATGCCTTTGAATGACAAAAACATCACCCATAATATTTGTACACTATTAAAATGCTCAGAATTGAAGAAATTCTAATTTCTAACTATCAGGAAGCCTGAAAGAGCAGGCTGAGTGGGCAGGGAGCTTATATTCATGAGCTCGCCTTGACTGACAGCTCTTTGAAACGCTCTTGTGGTCGTTGTAACAAGGTAAACAATGGGCCACATGTCATTGATGAACAGGTAAACAATGGGCCACATGTCATTCCTAGCCTAAATTTTTGGCTCAACCCATTTTCTCTGCAAAATGCTCTCATAGTCAACAGAACTGTTGGATATCAGACAAACAGCAGCAATTGCATTTGTTTTATTTTTTAACTAATTACAGAATACAGCTCACTGATACACTTCTTCACAAGAATAGTAAAGCCTGAGTGATCTTAGAAGCTTACACATAAGAGAATATACAAACAGCATACAATAAGTGTACTGGACAATTTATTGGTGCCTCTGCATTAAATCAAATAACATTTTATTGGTCACATACACATATTTAGCAGATGTTATTGCGGGTGTAGTGAAATGCTTGCATTATAAATAACAATATGTTCAGAATTATATGTATTGATCAGACATTTATTTGATAATTTACAATAGGACAGCACAGCCCAAAATATTGATCAACATGAACACTCATGAGAAATAATGGTGAGAAATAATGGTGAGACATCATTGGACATGAGTCAAATTGAGTCGTACAATTTGTAACACTAATCTCCCATCCAAATGCTAGAAAAAAACATAGAAATGAACAAAATGTGATATCATATCATGTAAAAGTTAATTACTTAGGCTTTAGGTAATGCAACCAACCACAGAGATTGATGGGGAGGGGAGGGGGACCCATGTACCCCGCTTCAATCAAGCAGACTTCAGTCACCCACTTGGCTTCAGTCACCCCCAAGATTGAAGCGGGACACTATGGCCTCCTCCTTGTCAGAACTCTCACACTGGGTAAACAGGGGTGCTGGGATGGACAGCTCACACAGCTTCCCCAGCTTCCCCACATACTGTAACATGCTGGATCAAGCGTGGCCTTGTTGAAGAGGAGATCCAGGAAGCTGTCTACATAGCCTGTAATGTTTATGAAAAGGGAAATGTTTGTTAAATGGGTAGTGAATTTATTTTCCTTTATTTACTGTTCCGAGTTATGATGCTATTGATTCGTTGATGTAGTGATCTATTCATTTTACAATGTGTTTTCTGGTGTTTTTGAAGTACTCAATTTGAAATATGCAATATTTGGTTGTGCACTTTTTTGTGAAACGTTTCAATGTTTGTATTTTGAATTTTTGTGTGCCTGAAATGCTTAATTGGTGCAGATTTGAAATGAAGAGTAGTACTTAATTCGTTTTTTGGTGTATCTGTAGTTACACTTTTTATATTTGTGAACATTTTTATTTCACTACATTCCTAAAGAAAATAATGTACTTTTTACTCCATACATTTTCCCTGACACCCAAAAGTTGTCTTTACATTTTGAATGCTTAGAAGGACAGGAAAATGGTAATTTTCACAAACTTATCAAGAGAACATCCCTGGTCATCTCTACTGCCTCTGATCTGGCGGACTCACTAAACACAAATGCTTCGTTTGAAAATGATGTCTGAAGTGTTGGAGTGTGTCCCTAGCTATCAGTAAATAAAATCTAAAGAAAACTGTGCCATCTGGTTTGCTTAATAAGTCATTTGAAATGATTTATACTTTTACTTTTGATACTTAAATGTTTTAGCAATTATATTTACTTTTGATACTTAAAACTTCTTGTGGATAGGGGGCAGCAATTTCACATTTGGATGAAAAGCGTGCCCAGAGTAAACTGCCTCCTACTTAGTCCCAGATGCTAATATATGCATATTATTATTAGTATTGGATAGAAAACACTCTGAAGTTTCTAAAACTGTTTGAATCATGTCTGTGACTATAACAACTTTTTTGGCAGGCAAAACCCAGAGGACAAACCATTCAGACTTTTATTCTTTTCAATGACTTTTCATTGGGAATCCAGATTTCTAAGGGACCTTCCTGCAGTTCCTATCGCTTCCACTGGATGTCAACAGTCTTTAGAAATTGGTTGAGGTTTTGCCTTTGAGAAATGAAGACGTAGCCATGTTCAGAATGAGGCTCCAGTGAAGTGTACTGTTTGTTAGAGGCGCGTGACCAGAAAGCATGCTACACATTGTTTTCCTCCGGTATTGAACACAGATCATCCCATCTTCTATTTTATCGATTATTTACGTAAAAAAATACCTAAAGTTGTGTTACAAAAGTAGTTTGAAATATTTGGACAAAGCTTACAGGTAACTTTTGAGATATTTTGTAGTCACGTTGTGCAAGTTGGAACCGGTGTTTTTCTGGATCAAACGAGCCAAATAAATGGACATTTTGGATATACAGTGGGGCAAAAAAGTATTTAGTCAGCCACCAATTGTGCAAGTTCTCCCACTTCAAAAGATGAGAGAGGCCTGTAATTTTCATCATATGTACACTTCAACTATGACAGACAAAATGAGAAAAAAAAATCCAGAAAATCACATTGTAGGATTTTTAATGAATTTATTTGCAAATTATGGTGGAAAATAAGTATTTGGTCACCTACAAACAAGCAAGATTTCTGTCTCTCACAGACCTGTAACTTCTTCTTTAAGAGGCTCCTCTGTCCTCCACTCGTTACCTGTATTAATGGCACCTGTTTGAACTTGTTATCAGTATAAAAGACACCTGTCCACAACCTCAAACAGTCACACTCCAAACTCCACTATGGCCAAGACCAAAGAGCTGTCAAAGGACACCAGAAACAAAATTGTAGACCTGCACCAGGCTTGGAAGACTGAATCTGCAATAGGTAAGCAGCTTGGTTTGAAGAAATCAACTGTGGGAGCAATTATTAGGAAATGGAAGACATACAAGACCACTGATAATCTCCCTCGATCTGGGGCTCCACGCAAGATCTCACCCCGTGGGGTCAAAATGATCACAAGAACGGTGAGCAAAAATCCCAGAACCACACGGGGGGACCTAGTGAATGACCTGCAGAGAGCTGGGACCAAAGTAACAAAGCCTACCATCAGTAACACACTACGCCGCCAGGGACTCAAATCCTGCAGTGCCAGACGTGTCCCCCTGCTTAAGCCAGTACATGTCCAGGCCCGTCCGAAGTTTGCTAGAGAGCATTTGGATGATCCAGAAGAAGATTGGGAGAATGTCATATGGTCAGATGAAACCAAAATATAACTTTTTGGTAAAAACTCAACTCGTTGTGTTTAGAGGACAAAGAATGCTGAGTCGCATCCAAAGAACACCATACCTACTGTGAAGCATGGGGGTGGAAACATCATGCTTTGGGGCAGTTTTTCTGCAAAGGGACCAGGACGACTGATCCGTGTAAAGGAAAGAATGAATAGGGCCATGTATCGTGAGATTTTGAGTGAAAACCTCCTTCCATCAGCAAGGGCATTGAAGATGAAACGTGGCTGGGTCTTTCAGCATGACAATGATCCCAAACACACCGCCCGGGCAACGAAAGAGTGGCTTCGTAAGAAGCATTTCAAGGTCCTGGAGTGGCCTAGCCAGTCTCCAGATCTCAACCCCATAGAAAATCTTTGGAGGGAGTTGAAAGTCCGTGTTGCCCAGCAACAGCCCCCAAACATCACTGCTCTAGAGGAGATCTGCATGGAGGAATGGGCAAAAATACCAGCAACAGTGTGTGAAAACCTTGTGAAGACTTACAGAAAACGTTTGACCTCTGTCATTGCCAACAAAGGGTATATAACAAAGTATTGAGATAAACTTTTTTTATTGACCAAATACTTATTTTCCACCATAATTTGCAAATAAATTCATTAAAAATCCTACAATGTGATTTTCTGGATTTTTTTTCCTCATTTTGTCTGTCATAGTTGATATGTACCTATGATGAAAATTACAGGCCTCTCTCATCTTTTTTAGTGGGAGAACTTGCACAATTGGTGGCTGACTAAATACTTTTTTGCCCCACTGTATATCGACGGAATTAATCGAACAAAAGGACCATTTGTGATGTTTATGGGACATATTGGAGTGCCAACAGAAGAAGCTCGTCAAAGGTAAGGCATGAATTATATCTTTATTTCTGCATTTGTGTCGCGCCGGGAGGGTTGAAATACGATGGTCTGTGTTTGTTTGCTTGGTTGCTATCCTCAGATAATAGCATTGTTTGCTTTCGCCGTAAAGCATTTTTGAAATCTGACACGTTGGCTGGATTCACAACAAGTGTAGCTTTAATTTGGTATATTGAATGTGTGATTTCATGAAAGTTTAATTTTTATAGTAATTTATTTGAATTTGGCGCTCTGCATTTTCACTGGATGTTGGCCAGGTGACGTCCCACATATCCCAGAGAGGTTTTAAGTATGTTTATAACGAAATACTTTTAGACGTTTAGTCAAGTAGTATTTTACTGGGTGACTTTCACTTTTACTTGAGTAATTTTCTATTAACATATCTTTACTTTTACTCAAGTATGACAATTGGGTACTTTTTCCACCACTGGAAATGAATAAATGGCTTACAGTATGTTGGGTCTGACTTCACATGTTTCACAGCATATCCCCCCCTTCTTTGCCTTTGGAAAGCAGATTTTGTATCACAGCATTCCTGCTGTGGTGGTGGCCTGGGAATCTGTGCAGACAAAATAGATGTTGAATTTTCTAAAATGTCTATCATTACAGCTTGATGATAGTGAAAATACCAAAAGTAGATAAAGTGAAAATCATAATGATACTTACATTATGGTCAGCGCTTGCAAGACCCACTGTTCCAATGTCAATGATGGTATTGCATCCGTCTTTAGGATTAGCTTCCTGGCAAGACCAATCGAATATTCTCCCCATTTGATAAAGCAACTTCGCTCAAAATGTGCACTGCACACCCGTGACATAATTGTAATTTTCGGTGCAGCCTGTCCACCCAAAATAAAAATGAGACACTGCTGTCGGATGTCTTCTTTCTTCAGAAAATAGTGTAACGTTAAATTTACACTATGGCATCCAGTCACAATGTGCTTTTTCCCGGTATGCTGGTAAGTAGCTTGCTAGCTAACAGTCACACCACAGATGAAAGGCTACCAGTATATTTAAAAATATATATATTATTTGGTTGTACGTTCTGCTTGAGCTAGCTACTAGTAGCTTGCCTACGGTTTGTAAACAAAGCCAAAGCAAGGCATAGGAACACATGCAATTATGGTTTTAAGGCAGTACATATTTAAATTATTTAAGATGATAAGACGCTACTGGTGTATTACATTTCCGGCTTTATGTGACGTTGGATAAAGCCTGACTGAATCCAAGTGTTTGACAAGGGGAGGGGACCAGTAACTTTATGATCAAACATTATCAATGTGCCAGGTACAGCCATTCTTCATACTTGGGTTACCCTACTTTGAACTGATTTCATCCAAATATCATCCAATGTGATGAAAAACATGATTTTCAATGTTTGTGACCATTAAAGGGGGTTGTTGAATGTTACTAAATAACCCAAATATCCACTAAAAAACTCTCTGGATTGACAACAATAGCCTAGGTAAGTGGAAAAACCATACCAAATGTAACAGAACCCTCATCCCCCTCTCTCTCCCCTCCTGTACTCACGTTGTCCCAGCTGAACTCCAGCATGGGTCGCACCAGGGTGAACTCTTCGTTGACCTTCTTGCCCTGCAGGTCGGAGAAGACCTCCTTTAGGCCGTCCCCAATGCGGTACATGGTCATGTCCCGGCGGAAGATCACACTAAAGGGGAACATGTCGAAAAAGATGCCCCTCTTCATGGGTAGCTTCTCGTACCCCGGGGCCGTCTTCTGCTGGGGCATGCGGTGCTTGAAGGCAGCGTTGTCAAAGTTCATCTTGTAGATCTGCGACAAAGAGACATCACGGCAACGCAACTGTGATGATCTTAAGGTTGTGAGTATCATGACAATCTGGCCAGAAACTAAAGTTGTTTGACAATGGGGCAAACAGTAGCACTTGGAAAGTGATGCACTCCAAGGTCGGAGGAGTTACTTGCGCGTGCGCTGGGGTGTACATAAGATTGTTGAAAAGAAGTAGCTTCAGATAGGTAGATGCCCACAGTACAGTACATACCACATATGTCATCTTCTCAGTCTCTTCTTTGGACAGGATCTCAACTTCAATGTCTGTATTGTAGAACTGCCTTCCCACTTGAGACAGCTGGCCTACAGTATGGGAAGAGAGAACAAGTATTTTTACAGTTTGGAGATGTGTGACATGCATCCTATGTATAGTATTACCAAATGTAATATAGTGCTTTCAGAAAAAGAGTGTTTGCTATGTTTGTCCTCTGTGGTGCTCCCTACCTACCTTTGACAAACTGGGTGAAGCCCTTGCGGGTGCTGCGGTAGTGCAGGGTGAGGCTGGTCTCACACTCCTCCTCCACACAGAAGCTGGGAGGCTGCACCTTGGGGAAAGAGAAGCGGAAGTACTCGTGCAGGTTGTCCAGCTCATTGATGAAGTCACGCACATTACGCCCCAACACCTGGATGAATGGACAAGGGATAAATAATGACATTACACACACACACACCAGTGTATTGATCATTGATTAGGGCCAATTATGCCAAGTGTTAACTAAGACACTTGAGGAGGGCCACTAGGCACCAGGTCACCTTGAGAATCCTCTCGTAGCCGTAGTTCCCGATCCTCTTCACCATGTAAACCCCGAAGGCATACATGAGCTCATCATGGGTCTTCCCCAGGACCTCGCCAGCTGCCTTGGCTAGCCGCAGGATCAGGTTGTCACTGCAGGGGAAGAAGGAAGATACCTAGATATGACATTTACATTGACATTTTAGTCATTTAGCAGATGCTCTTATCCAGAGCGACTTACAGTTAGTGCATTCATTGACCTGTTGGCTGTGTGTGTGTTATGTATTGATGGTCTATGTTAGACTTAGCAAAAGCACAACAAGTTATCAGGAAAGAGATTCAAGTGAAACCTCAGGTGACTTCCTTTCCTGGTAAAGTTAGAATATAAAGTAAATATGACGCATATGATGGGTACAGAGATGTAGTTTGCCCCGACAGTTAGATGGGATATGGCCGTACTTGTACATCTGATGGCGGACAAACTTGAGATGTGGTATCTCTGCCCGGGCCTCTATCAGTCTCCATACATCCTCTCCGTACGACTCGTTGATATAATCATTCACTGCTTCCAAGTACAGGCCGTACATCTTAAGGGGGTTGGGAACCTCCAGATTTCTGCCAAGTTTAACTGCTTTACTGAGGAACGGTAAGGAAAGAAGAAGTGTAAAACACCTGCAGTCTGAGTCATTTTGCATATAGGATGAACTAGATGTTAAAAACTATGAAGTCCCTCATTATTCATTGCCAGAAATATTTTCCAAAATCAATAAATCATCCCTTTTGGGTACTCTAGTACTAGCACATGTGCAGTACTTGCACTTCACATGTAGTATTTAACTGAAAATCAATCTCACACATGTATCACAAATACATTTTCACATGGACACAAATCATGTGTACATATACAGGCACAATGAGTTACTTTACACTCTTACCCTGAGGTTTGAGTGTCAGGTAACCTCCTCAAACACCTCCCTACCTCTGCACACTGTTACACAATACTCTTTTGTCAGTGTTGATCAGAAGACTTTTACAATAGCACAAGATTATCCTTTAAAGACTCATCTTTAAATAAGACACTACACTGCACAGTACTGCCTTTAGTCTATGGCACCTCGGACCTAAAATTGTCCGGAATCTATGTTCCACACCATTTAGCCCGCTAACACAAATGTTTCCCCATAGTATATCAAAAGTTTTCCAAAAGAAAAAGCAGAAGAAGAGGGTGAAAATATGGGTCCCCTACCTGCAGTCCCTCAGTGGTATGTAATTCGCTGGTCCAACTGCGGGAGCGAATGGCAAAATGCTGCTCCCTGATCTGACTGGCCAAACACCTGCTCGTGACACTGGCCCTCTTCAGACACTTCTCTATCAAGTCAATGGGTGGCAGGGCCTAAAATAAGAGTGCCAAGGCATGTTTCTGGCAGGTACCAAAGAAAAGGTAATAGTGGTGACTTTCTAGCTCGCTGAAGACATATCAGGCCAATGTGTGTGTGTACTGTAAGTCTGTGTTTGGATCTTGGTTATGAATGCCAAAAGTAAAAGTGTGTGGGCTTATTGTGGGGAATCTCTCAAGAGGGGCATGCCCCCCCTGTGATATAAGTCTAAATGTTTTAAATAAATCAATATACTGTATAATTGTACATATAGGGCTGTGGACTATGAAGTGCATTGTGACAAATATATATATTTTAAAAATAAGTAGGCTCTCTAAGCCTAGGTTATGGGATGGGCAACGTCTGGAGCAGCCCTTCAATGGATTTTCGGGGTTTGATTTGTTCATTCAAATTAAATTAAATTAATTGCAGTCCGGATAAAGGGAAGATATTTAAAGATATAAATATATATCTATCAGGTTTTAGAAGTTAAAGTGTAACCTGTAACCCCCCCCCCAAAAAAAAACAAATAATGTGTTGGAGCATTGGTGTAGCCTAGGCTACAGATCCTCGTGAAGTGCTCTATTGTAATGCTATGCTAAACGCACCCGTTATCAGCACCCGCGGGAAAATTGTGTCTCATGTTGCAAGTACGGTTGGATTGAGAAAGCCCTGGGAGTGTGAACATTGTCTTGATGGTGCTTATTGAGGCAATGGTTTTGCACGTTCTATAAACTCTGAAGGGGAGGGAGAGTATATATCAGCTATGTTGTTAGCCTGTAGGGCAGGCTATATACCTATTGTCCAAGTAGGCCAAATTTACCCGTAGCCAGTTTCCAAAAACCAAATCCTTTGGGATTGATAACAGGTTGGTTTGAATAACTACTACAAATATTCACAAATATGGTGCACCAGCCATACCACTTTTGGCCAAGACCGACTGATCTCCCCACCAGCCTTCCTGCATCCCGCGCGCAGAATCAAGCTAATTATACAAATATAAACACTTAATTTTCGAAGCTTTAGTTCCGTTGTAAAGCAGTGTGACGTTGCCCCTTTGCGAATATTTAGAGAAAAGTAGATGAGCGCACTAACTCACTCACTTGTCGGTCGAGCTTATTCTGTCTGTGTGAATAGGCTCGACCGACAACTGATTAGGTTTTCATGCGCTCATCTACTTTTCTCTAAATATTCGCTAGGGGGCACCGTTACAACGCTCCCCATTCAAATGAAAACATCAATGGACGTCAACAGAGAGAGAAACTACACTACCACTAGTGATGGGCATTCCGAGTATTTTCGGTGAGTATTTTTGGTTCACGTAAAAGAGCCGTCTCATTTGGTTCCCAAACGCCTCTTCGTTTAAAATGCTTAACATCTACGTAGAACCATGAAACAAATAGCAAATATCCAATACAAAGCACAAAAGGTAGGCTACCATAATGTCAGATCGTAAAATGCGCGTTCAAATTCATTTTTACTTGGCCAAATTATTATGTAGCCTGCAAACAAACGAAGCGTGGACCAGATTGACGCACTCTCCCCACTATGTGTTTCTGCCGTCTGGAGTCACCCTCTTTAGAGAATCAAAAAGCAGTGCAGTATGCAAATCAGGGAGCCAAACGAAAGGCTCTTTCTCCGAAGCGATTCGAGTCGGCTCCCGACGTTCACCTCTTCAAGGCCTACCTGTTGTTACAAAGAGGAAACTCAAAGACAAACGCGTTTTAATTAGGGATCTTATGTATTATTCATGCACTGTAACCAAATGTAGGCTAACATTGTTTACTGAATCAATGACTGAAATTAGCCGTTAGCCAGCCAGGTACTCCTGTACACGGTGAAACTTCTTCAACAAGATTACTTCACCTATTCCAACCACAAATGGCCCCTCCTCCCCCACTCTCTACAACAATACGACAGGTGTGTGGTGAACCAGAGGTAGTTATTTTATTTTGTGTGATATTAAGCATCCTCTACCACATTTCCTGCCAGAGCTGGATTTCCTCCCTTTCTCTCTCTCGCCGCCTCTCCCTTTATTCCAGGTGTTACTGTCTTATTTAATGGCCTCTCTACAACTGTGCAGGAGCGACCCAGGATGTCTGTTGTTTCTTCTAAGCTGGGAAATGGAGGAAGATAACAATGTGCTGTTGGTGCCAAGAAGTATCTCTCCACACAGATGTCTAAGGCAATTATTTTAAAGGGGAAATGACTCATGTGATTTTGCTTTGATTTCAGCTATATTACATCATGTAGTACCTGTGTAAAGGGACTGTAGTTTCTGAAAGCAGCCCAGTCCATTCAAATGATATCTGAAATGGTAGTGTGCAACACCACACGCTGATCCTGTCATCTGCACTCAGTGCTACTTTCCACAGCCCTCCCACCCCATTCCTTGCTTGTTATCTTAGGAGTTATCAGCCTCAACCAGCTTAACTGGTGGATGATTTGATCACAAGGGTGCCAGGTGGAAGAGACCATGCATAGTGCATACCTGATTCAGCACACCTGAGTTGGCTGCATAAATGGTCTGCTCCATTGAAATAGTGACCATATATCAACATTCGATGCCATTATTGTAATTTCATGCAGATGGAAACACAAATGCTATAGGTGGGGGTCTTATTGAAACATTTCCACTGTGTTAAACCTGAACTTATCAGATGCCACATCATGACAGTAACAGTACAGCCTAACATTCTGTTCCATACTGCCACTGCCTCTGGCCCCTGATAAAATTGCAAATCCTGTAGTATAACTGGGCCGTGACTGCGCAAAAGCTTTATGGATGATTCACAGGATGGGGCAAATGGAAATCTCAGCAACGGTGCTGTATGTGCTGTAACTTTTGTGCCCTGTAGTTGAATACTTAATAGGAGTCTATCCGGCTCCCATCTCTCAATCTCCCTCATCGCTTTCCCAGCACAACAATGTGCCATATTTCTCTCCCTCAATCCCATGATACCAGCCTCTTATTGGTTTTACTGTATACACAGCGGCAGAGGTAGCAGCTACTCTAACTGAATGTTAACAACAATGTCGATGGGGCGACTTGTGTGGCTTTATCCTCCTAGGGCCTCCCATTCTCCCTTCCTCTCACTCTATCACTCTCTCCCCCTCTCTCCACCCTCCTTTAAGTTCTGAGTTTTCGCTCTCTTCTTTCTTACATCTGTCTGTCTGTCTTTCCCTCTTTCGCTCTTCTCTCTCCTTGTCCCCACTTTCTACACTCTTTTTTTCACTTACTCATCTGTCATACATTCACCTCTCTCTCTCTCTCTCTCCTCCCTGCAGAGATGCTGTACTGTAGCTAGCTATATTGTTATGGGTCGCACTAATACCTAATACTCTTATCTTCCCTCCCTCTCTGCATTAGTTTATTGAATCTTCCAGGGCAGTTTAGAAAGCATGGTGTGGGGCGGTTCGTTATTCCTTTGCATTGATTTCTATGTGAGTCGGTGTGGTGAGAAGCTAATAGTCCCTGACAAATCACAGCTCCCATTCCCTTGCCCTCTACAAGGCCTTTTCAACAGCCGCCAATGGAACCACAGTCCTCTTGGAGGTGCAGAATTGGTGTCAAAGCCTAACAAAGGCAGTTGTAAAACGAAGGAAAAAACTGACTGCTGAGAAAAAGAAAGAAATATTCTGGAGTCTGCATATAAATATTCCATTAACTTTACCCGGCTCTATAACAGTGTGTTTATGCGTTCAGTGCCCTGAATTTGAAATTAAATTATTGCAAGGGGGAGAAAAAAAGTAGCCGTTTCCTTCTTCCAATTTTTCCCTCTTCCTTTTTTTGCCCTTCTCCTTATCAAGGGTGACACTAATCCAATTTTGGCTTGGCTTGTGACAGCTCTACCATGGTTTTGTATACTGATTCCTCCTCCCTGTTCATTCTGTTCACTCTCACTCTCACACACACACACACACACACACACACACACACACACACACACACACACACACACACACACACACACACACACAGCATTGTTAGGCCGATGGGGAAATCGTAATGCTATCTGAATGACTGAATTAATAAATGACATTTTATTTTCATTTATATATAGTATACAGTACCAGTCAAAAGTTTTGACATACCTACTCATTCCAGGGTTTTTCTTTATTTTTTCTATTTTCTACATTGTAGAATAATAGTGAAGACATCAAAACTATGAAATAACACATATGGAATCATATAGTAACCATGAAAAGTATTTGAGATTCGATGAAATAAAACGATGAAATAACACATGGAGTCATGTAGTAAGCAAAAAAGTGTTGAACAAATGAAAATATATTTTATATTTTAGTTTATTCAAAGTAGCCACCCTTTGCCTTGATGACAGCTTTGCACACTCTTGGCATTCTCTCAACCAGCTTCATGAGGTAGTCACCTGGAATGTATTTCAATTAACAGGTATGCCTTGTTAAAAGTTAATTTGTAGAATTTATTTCCTTCTTAATGCATTTGAGCCAATCAGTTGTGTTGTGTTATGGTATACAGAAGATAGCCCTATTTGGTAAAAGACCAAGTCCATATTATGGCAAGAACAGCTCAAATAAGCAAAGAGGAACGACAGTTCATCATTACTTTAAGACATGAAGGTCAATCAATTTGGAAAATGTCAAGAACTTTGAAAGTTACTTCAAGTGCAGTCGCAAAAACCATCAAGTGCTGTGATGAAACTGGCTCTCATGAGGACCGCCACAGAAAAGGAAGACCCAGAGTTACCTCTGCTGCAGAGGATAAGTTCAGTTGAGTAACCAGCCTCAGAAATTGAAGCCCAAATAAATGCTTCACAGAGTTCAAGTAAGAGACACATCTCAACATCAACTGTTCAGAGGAGAATCAGGCCTTCATGAATCAGGCCTTCATGGTTGAATTGCTGCATTGAAACCACTACTAAAGTACACCAATAAGAGGAAGAGATTTGCTGGGGCCAACAAACACGAGCAATGGACATTAGACCGGTGGAAATCTATCCTTTGGTCTGATGAGTCCAAATTTGAGATTTTTGGTTCTAACTGTTGTGTCTTTGTGAAATGCGGAGTAGGTGAATGGATGATCTCTGCATGTGTGGTTCCCACCGTGAAGCATGGAGGAGGAGCCGTGATGGTGTGGGAGTGCTTTACTGGTGACACTGTCAGTGATTTATTTAGAATTCAAGGCACACTTAAACAGCATGGCTACCACAGCATTCTGCAGCGATACGCCATCCCATCTGGTTTGCGCTTAGTGGGACTATCATTTGTTTTTCAACAGGACAATGACCCAACACACCTCCATACTGTGTAAGGGCTATTTGATCAAGAAGGAGATATATGGAGTGCTGCATCAGATGACCTGGCCTTCACAATCACCTGACCTCAACCAAATTGAGATGTTTTGGGATGAGTTGTGGACTGCAGAGTGAAGGAAACGCAGCCAACAAGTGCTCAGCATTCCAGGTGAAGCTGGTTGAAAGAATGCCAAGAGTACTTTGAAAAAACTAAAATATAAAATATATTTTGATTTGTTTAACACTTTTTTGGTTACAACATGATTCCATATGTGTTATTTCATAGTGTTGATGTCGTCACTATTACTCTACAATGTAGAAAAAAGTACAAATACAGAAAAACTCTGGAATGAGTAGCTGTGTCCAAACTTTGGACTGGTACTGTACATACAGTTACAAAAATATAGAAAAATGTAATGGAAGGCATTTGAACCCAGTCTGGCACAAATAAAATATTCTATCAATATTATTTCAGAAAAAGACTTGAAGATAGGCGACTTTCAAAGTGTTGTGGAATTATTTTCAAAAGACAATAACATTTCTTGTACAAGTAGTAATCTTTTTGCCAGTCTTACTTCAGCAAATGCTGAACTGGGCAGTTATTGTGCTATTACATCTAGAACTGAAAAAACAGTCCACACTGTGCAAAGCTAATAATGCCCCTTCCTCACTCACACCACTTTCCACAGCAGTGAACCATAATCTCCAATTTGTATTCCTTTACATCCGATGGGAATAATTTCCCCATGTTCCAATCCATTCCCTGTCGGGGAACGCCTGTGGGTTAGTGTCAGAGAGTGGAAGCAGCTAAATAGAGACAAGGTCAGCTAGTCTTTGTTAGGATTCTCCAGAGAATAGGGTGCACAGAGAGGACACATTCGAATGATGGCAGACACAGATCACTGGGAAACAAAAGTGAAAACATAATCCCCTCTGTATGGGAGATAATTGCATCAGAAAGCAGTAATCTGAGAGGAGGTCTGGGCGAAGCGACAGGCAGGGTGTGTGTGTGTGTTTTGAGAGTTTGTGAGGTGTTTGATCAGCTCAGTCTTTCTCACTTGAGAGGCTTATCTCTGGGTGAAGGCATGCAAAGGAATGGTGTCGCTGTGTGTGTGTGTGTTTGTTTGATTGAGTATGTGAGGTAAAAGCCCACTACTGCTGAATCCGCTTTATCAGCATTGAGTGTGTGTAAAAGAGAATGTGTCTGCTGCATGCCTGTCGCTTTGCTTGCAGCATGTGTGTCTGTGTGTGTCTGTCATAAATCATTCACACAACAACACCATTACCATGTCTTTAAGATAAAGTGTGACATGTGATTTCTGCACTGTGTGTGGTTGTTTTCAGTTTATAGTGACTCAATCGTATGACACCACCTTTTTGCTCCTACTCGTGTTCAACACTCCGCCCCTTGTAAAACAAAATCCCAGAATTCATTGTTCACCATGTTTCATTGAATCCAAAGAAACCAAAGGAAGCTATTATGTCATTACCATTTTCACATTTGATCTAATATAGATAGTATAGATTTCTTATGGATGTAGACATGTTTTTTTTCTCAATGATCGACAGTAGTATTGAACTTTGGCCCCAGTTAATCCACTGCAACTCTTCTGCTCTGTCAGCCTCAGCCCAGCAGCACTTCTGTCTGTGTGAGTTAATGATGCCCCTCTGCTGGAGACTACTGCGCCATTATGTCCTTCTGATGGGTCTGGAACAGCCCAATGTCCCTCTAATCCCACTCAAAGTCCTTCCTCTCACTTGGAGCCTCAGCCTTGCACTTGACAGAGCTTCAAAATCCTTATACTGTCTTGGCTCTGGCAGCCATTTTGAATACAATTCATTAATCAGCTTAGAAGTATTTATCACATGTTCTGTTCTGTTTTCTATGAGCATGCAGGAGACTCATAGAGGGTTTATTTCATGGCTGTACATATCTATTGTTCCTGCGTACACTAGCCTTTATGTCTGTGTCGCAATATAAGTAATAGTTTGAATCAGAGGAACAGAAATGTATTCTGTATCACCTCTTTTTAGATTACTTTGTCTGGCTGTGTGTGTGCCACTGCTTGCATGTGTGTATGTTTTAATTGTGGATCCCTAGACATGTCTCAGTTTTGGCTGCTTTTTTGGAAAATCTGTGCCAAATTTTGTGACTTTGCAGGATCTCCACACAATATGGGGAAATGGAAACCAGACTGTTGGCCCCTTATGTAGAACCGACCAATGAGGGGTCTGCCAAAATGGCCGCCTATATGATTGATTGGTCCAGCACTAATCCTCTCCCTTCTGTTTGGCCTGCTGGAATCTTTATGGGCTCAATACTAAAGCACTCTTGTAATGAAGCCACCAAATCCTCTTTTCATTCAATTGTTCACAGTTAAAAAAAAAAAAAAGAAAGAATAACTTCAGGGTAGTTATAGTATACACGAAAATGTCACGACAAAAGTAAACATTAATATTGCAGATTAGTTTAATACACACACTATTTGGTAATTGTAGGTAGGTGGGATACATTGTGAGTGGTACACAGTGGTGTGCAGACAGTGAGCCCCAGTAATGAGCTGTGTTGCGGTAGGAACAACACAGACCCAGGGGAGGATGAGGGGGCTCTGTGTGTGGAACAGGAACACACACTGGCTTCAGGACATTTACAGGAGAATCTAGAGCTGTGACTCACACTGATACCATCCTATTCTCTGTTGCTTTTCTATTCCGGTAGATATGTTGTGCTATAAAATCTGTGGTTGTTATAAAGATTTAGCATGGCCCAGTTAAGGATAGCTGTCAATTGTCTGGGAACAGTGGTTATCACTTCATTCTGAATTGGATTTCTATTTCTAAATTTAGCCTTTTTGCTTAAAAGAAAATAAACAGTCATTAACTTTATGGTTTATAAACATCTTGCCGATACTGACAACTACTCAAAAGGAAAGAGAGCGATAGAAAAGCTCAGTAAGTTGAATATCACTTAACATTGTTTATTTTCCGTCATTTCCATCATGTAATCTAAAACCTATTCTTGAGTTTGCTATTATCCTTGGTTCTGGGCTTCAGGCTGCATCCAGGCTTCTCTCCTCCATCATCCTCTAGGCAGCCATGTTATTTGTCTGTTACATAATCACCATTATTATTCCTGAGACGAACACTAAGCTTAAGACCAATTACATAATCACACGGAGATTGCAGTCTGCCAACTATATTTGGGAAGGGATTGTTAGCCAGAGAAGGTGGGAACTCAATCGATTCATTCAAGTGTGCTTTAGTTTAGTGAGAGCTGTGCTGCCACAGGAAACGGCCTCTCATTTAGTCAGTAAAACCTCTAATTTGTTTAGTGAAAGGCGCTCTCTTCTCTTCCCAGCGACCACCCAGCCCAGAGTAATTCTGTCACCCACAGAATGAGATTACCATAAAACCCTGACCCTCCCTCCCAGTGCACGGCCCAAACCAACACCCCAGCAGGGGAGGGCGGGGAGGCGGAAACTGCATTTCCACAGCTATTGTCTTCCTGAATGCTGGGTGGTGAGATAAACCAACTCTGGCGGGGTGTGCTTTCCTCCATGCCACCCGTGCCAGATGCTGCGGCGTGCCAAGGCAGCCACGTGCCACCCTGCCAGTGCCAGCTTGACACAACCATCTGTGTGTGGACTCAGCAGTCTCTTTTTCCAGTCTATTTACATTCATATCTACCCCTATTCCACCCTCAGGGAGAGAGTCAATGTGTTTAAGGTCCAAGAGCCTGCCTAAGGAATGCTGTGAAGGAGATTGCTGCTCAGCATTTTGTAATTCCCACTCTTCTCCACCCATCGCTCTGTATTCTGTTAACATTGCTTAAGCATCTCATCAGCCTGGGAGGAAATTGCCAGAAAGGAGGTGGGCAAATCTCCCTGGCTGCATTGTCATCGCCACACACAGACAGCAGAAAGGACAGCGTTGGGAGGGAACACTGTTCAGGATGCTCAGCAGAACGTCTAGGGCTTTACCTGTTATCAGTCTGCTATCAGAATCATCTGAAGCCAAGGCAGGCTACATTTATCCACCGCCAAGCTAGATTACATTTTTTAAAAACACTATAAATGAACCTATTGCATTCTGACCATAGAGAAATTGTATCCGTATAACAGCAGGCTTTTCTTATTTTCCCTCTCTTTCTGTCTCATTCTCTAGAGAGTGAGGTACATTTGAACAAGCCTGATGACAATAGACGATAACAAATAGAATGAGTTTGGGTCAGAAGACTGTCTCTGAGATAGATGGCTGCAGCGGTAAAGGATAGTCTAGACGGGCTTCTTCAGAACCTGGACAGCCTGGAAGTAAACCCCAATACTCATAAATGGTAGGCCTACATGACAGAATGTTAATTCTCTTTCATTTCAAATGAGGGTCAAATTAAGAATTGATGAAGGGTTTATGAATGGTTTATGTAGCCTTTATAAAATATACTATGCTTAAAGTGTGACAGAAATAGGCAGTCCACTCTGTTTTAAAGGTCGTAGGTGTCTATTAGCCATTGTCTTTTGAGTGTATCTATGTTTAGGCCCATTCATAATAACTAATGCAACCCTTGGATTAAATTCCAATGCATCAGGAATACAGTCCAATACACATAATGTAAACCTATGCACCATATTGCAATCCAATTAGTTCCCTCTCTCCCGCTTTCTTAAAGCAATTAACTTCATTTAAAATGTTTTTTTATTTATTATTGAGAATCACATGCCCCAGAGGCCTCTGTTTAATATTTCATCCACAGCTGGGAAAGTCATTAGATGAGATTTCTCTCATATTATTTCAAGCTTTTATCTGACCCTGAATGGAATAACTTATCGAAAATGAATCTTTATGGTGACATTTCTATAACATATTGATATTTTAGATACATTTAATGTTATTTCCCCTCGACTCTCACACAAAAACTGACAAGGGAAATTATGAACTAAGATGGCTTGATATATCAACGGTGCAGATATTTGAATAACCCAGGAGTAATAAACTGTGATTGATATATAATGCAATAGCACTACGGTATTGTGATTAAATCCTTTATTTCAATCTCCTTCTTTTTCCTTTGTCTTGTTTTCCACCTGTCGTATGTTAAAAGTAATCCTAAATCAAATCACAGAGAGTTTAGGCGGTAACCTTGTGAAATGTTCCAACTTCTCTCTCCCCCCCTCTCGATCTCTCTCTTTCCCCCTCTCTCTCACGTTTCTCACCATTCAGAGTTGTAGTATCGATTCCCATATAAACAGAACGAGGCCCTTTTTCCCATGGTGCAGTTTCAACTTAACTCATAAATCAATAAATCAATACACTCCGATGAGGCTGTTCGCAGAAACACTCCCCAAATTGATATCCAATGTAGGCTAAATGAACAGGCATTAACCCTACATTTCTCTCTCTCTCACTCTCCTGAGATGAATCTCATACTAAGAACCAGACTTCAGTGAATGCATGGGTATCCTCCTTTTTCTTTAAATTCTTGTTTTTTAAGTCTTCAAGCTTTCAGTATATTGTCACTATTTGTCCTGAAGATATTCTCAGCCCCGATATACCACAGAAGTCATCTGGTGCATATTTGACGCAAGTGAATCGCTTTATATAACCAGTGAGCTTCGGGGTATTGCTCTGCAATTCTGATGCTTATCTAGATTAGGTTTTAGGCCCAGTCTCATTCTGCATTAAATAGATGGATTGTATGCATTATTCAAAGTCTGATATCTATTGTCTCCTTACTTATGGAGTTCTCTTCCCTGAAAATATGTGCACACTGTATTGTTTTGAACAATGGCAATACAGGCTTTATACAGACAAGCTAAGAAGAAAGTGTACAATACATCCTCACTCACCTTTGTCAGTTTTGGAAAAAATATTATTTCATTTACTTAGGGCTCCCGAGTGGCGCAGCAGTCTAAGGCACTGTATCTCAGTGCTTGAGGCATCACTACAGACACCCTGGTTTGAATCCAGGCTGTATCACAATCAGCCGTGATTGGGAGTCCCATAGGGCGGCGCACAATTGTCCCAGCATCGTCCGGGTTTGACCAGTGTAGGCTGTCATTGTAAATAATAATTTGTTCTTAACTGATGCCTAGTTAAAGGTTAAATAAATAAATACTTTGAAAGGATATCAAGTGCAGAAAGTTACCATCAAAGCTCTGTTTTACCACCATGGAGCACAGGGCCGCAGTATAGAAAAGGGAAGTTGCTGCTGACGACAGCAAAGACAGATTCCCTCTTTGAGGTATCCAGGTCCAGTGGCCTTGTAGCCTGGCCTAGGAGGCTCCGTAAAGGGAGAGGAAACAGTATCTAGCTGGCCTGACCACCATCTATTGTTAACCACAAGATTAAGGCTGAGGAGGGTAGGGGTCTGAGGAGGGTAGCGGTCTGAGGGGCTTTGCAGAGCCTTAGGGGGATGCACAGTTCACCGAACTGTGTTGGAGGTATACCATATAGCGGGAAGGAAGGAATAATTGTACATTCGTATCCTACAAGGTTTTGTGACTCACATGATCTTTGGAATGTGTGGAAGTTTGTGGCAGCGAGACTACTTTCTACTTTGTGACCTCTTAGCTAGGTCAAAAGAGCAGCAGACTGAGGCAGTTTTTTAAGCCATGGAGGTGTATTAACAGCAACAATATACCTTTATTCTCCGTGCCTTAAGCTAAGAGGAAGATAACATTCTCTTATTTTGTGCATTGATTTGTTTGCTCCGTAAAAGAGGACCTGAACATTTAAGCAGGAGATTTGTGCTTCACAATATTTGGTATTCATATTTTAGTAAAGTCCTTACGCCCACCTTAAGAAGCCAGGGCCATGTGCTATATAGAAGGCCGGGGTCTTGAACTGTATAGTATTAAGTTGTTGCATAAATGCAACAACAAAGAAAGACAACCACTCTGTTCTTGAGGGTAAAGCATTGGCTGAGAGAGCACTGCAAACTACCCTATTTAAAAAGCCACAGGCAACAGCTTGAGGTTTGGCTTATTTGCATTCCATTTTGAATACCAGATTTGTGGTCTAATCCACACTTGTGGCACGGAAACAGCAGGTCATTGTATGGAAATGATTCCTGGGATGAGGCTTAACAGTAAGAGGATAGAGCAGTAGCAACCAAAAAGTTTAGGTTGAAAATGAATAATTATCACTTTCTCTAACAGTTCATTATGTAAACGTTTGGCAATACGTAATGTGGCAGCGTTTTACATGCAAATGAACATCTGGCCGACATCTGTCATTGCCTTTGTCTTAAACAAATGCCTGTTGTCTGTGATTCGCCAGCAAAAAGATGAATTCACATTTTGATATTTTATTCACAATTGTTTATACCACCCTTTTAACAGGCAAATATTTCCATTTTAGGAGGAGTTTGAGCAATGCACCTTTTAAAAATATTACCCTGAGGAAGACTGCCAAATCCTGATATAGGACACGGCCTTGTGTTAATAAGCATTTTTAACAGCAAAATATTTGTTTTGGCTGCTAAGAAAGCCAATAATTATATTATCCTGGACCTAGACATACAGCTATTGAGGTAACCAAAAGATGGCCTGCTTGATTATAACCTTTAAGCTCTCCTTGATGTCGTCACTGGATCGATAAAGTAATGGCAACCACTAGAAACACAAGGGGAAAGAGTCATCGACTACCTGACTGTGTGACCTTTCGAAGAAATCCTGAAGAATGTCTGGGTTTGAAAATACGACATATTCACGTATGTACAATGGTATACTTTAGCTTTCACGTTTTCCTACACTAGACAGAGGTAACACTAGAAGAAGTTTGGATTGAAGTACATTGACACAAACTACTCTATAATAGTCCTCTATGGCATCTTATGACACCTCCTTTTCTAAATGGTCTTGTTTATCTGCAGGGGGTCTTGCTAGGTAGTCTGGTGTTATTAATATTGGATGGAGCATGATGGCGGTAACCTTTAAGACATCCCACAGCTATAATACTCCTTGGTGACCTTTCTACAGACACCTGGACACACTCACCGCTTCACTGGCTTATCTGTCCTCCTGCTCAACAAAGTAGTAGCCTATAGAAACAGATTCGTAAGAAGGAAAGACATATGCAGTCATTCCCTCCATCGATCAAACTTTCTTCAAAAAGCATGATATTTCTAATTTCTCAGTACATTTACGAACGAAAAACATGATTTGTAATTGGGATCGTCCTCTGCCAAACCCTTGCATTTCCTCCATTTATGCAGTATTGGGAGAAAAACAAGAATACAGGCCCCGGACAGCCATGGAGGAGGGTGGTTAATGAATTTATATCACTGTTCACCCCTGCTGCCGATATACTGGGGATTGGCGGGATTGTTCATTGGGAGGTTAGAAAACGGATGTGTTTGTGGTCACTGGCTACTCTGCCATCGATCTTGGGAATCAGATAAGGAAGCCCAATGACAAGCTGTTAACCTCAAACTATTCGAGAATGAATCCCTTTCATCTCATCCCATTCCCTCCGTTTCTCTGCACCCTCCCAGGCAGCCTAACCAACCCCTACAAGGACGAGAGGGTTTGATATAGCTAGATGCACATTCATCCTTCCTACCCTGTGCCCCATCTCATGATTTGTAACAGCGAGAGGTGTGTGGTAGCTTAAGTTGATGCCGATACACATCATGCTGTTTCAAATTTTCCCTGTTGTGATGATAAACTATATCTCTATAGTCGGATAATGCATTCGAGGTTGGGAGAGTGCACCCAAGGTGTCAAACGATAATGGAGAGTATGCTTCTGGATACTGATGTATTTTTGTTGTTGGGCTGAAATGTTATGGAAATACTTTAAATAAAGATTTCTTTGGAACTTTTTAATGAAAATGTAATTATTTTAAATGATAAATCCTCCAATGAGACTAACAACTGTATTGCAGCTTGATTGGCTACATCATGGGATCTCAATGTCTATTCTGCCAGCGCCACTGCCGCTGTCTATTCTGCTCTCAGATTGCTGTTGGGTCACAACAGCTATAATGGCTTTGCAAGACTTCCAAGACCGGTAACTAACCACCGCAGTAAACAAAGCCTGCTCGAATTGAAGTCGCCCAAGAATATGGATTTTGATTTACATTCAACTTTTAAACATTGTTGAATGTGAAAGGAAATGCTTCCGAAACTGCATAACTTATAGATTCAGTAATTGTACCATTATCTCTGCAAGGTTTAATGGGTAGGATTGGAAAATGCTTTCCCACCCTTGAAGAAATGATTGAATTATGAGTAAAAACTGTGCATCAATAAAGTCTGTGAAATAAAATGTTCTGTTGTGCATGCACACTGTGACAAATAATGCATTGTATTTATCATATTTTCCTGCACTGCATGGAATTATGTTGTCCTTTCTATTTTTCAGTAAGACGTATGAAAGCGCGAGGAACCAATCAGAACATTCAAATGAGAAGGTTTACTGTTCATGGTTAATGGCTTAAGACAGCTTACAAAAAGGCTGTTTTTAACTTGGTATTCTATGCTCTTAGTCAGAAGTGAAGTCTTGACAGCCACACTGCATTATCTACACTAAAGCATAAATGTAGCTACATTCTCCATAATCATCTTGGATCAAAGGATACTTTTGACCTGAATAAACCAGCCTTTGCTAAACATATACAGTATATACAGTATTGTGTAAACAGTTGGAAACTCCCATAGTTGGGCTATAGATGCAACAGTCTTTTCATCTGATGGAGGCTGGGCAGACGGCCAAACATGATCTTTAATTCAACCAAGCATCATGTTTTCATTTTCATTACGAGCTCGTATTGCTCTTCCTCGCCTTCAAACCTGATTCAAGGAAGAAAGTTTACAGCGTTATTTATTATTTTCTGGGCAGAAAGGCTGGGATAGCATGGCTGGGATAGCATGGCTGGGATAGCAAGGCTGGGATAGCATGGCTGGGATAGCAAGGCTGGGATAGCAAGGCTGGGATAGCATGGCTGTTTGAGTTGTGTCCATTTTGACCTGCTCTGACATCTAGCTGCACCAGCACAGAAAAATGACCAGTGTTGATTTTTCAGTGTAACATTTCTCATCTTGATTCAGGAGTTAAATTCGCACTGTAAGAGTGAAATTAACAGTCAGTGGTATAAAAGAACTGCCAGTGTTGGTGTTAATAACCAGAGTTATTGTTTTACGCTGTGTAGAGTGAAACAGTCCCATTTAAAACCACTCCTACTCATATTTCCCAGCAGGCTCTAATGCAGATAGATTTTTTGAGGATTGTTCTTAATATCTGTGTATTTGCATTTACATTGATTCTTTGATTAATGTTATGCTACATAAAGATAAAGTACATAAATACAAAAAATAAAATTGGTTAGTTGGATTTTTTGCATCTTTATTGAGATGGTTTTTCCAGTTGAAATATTTTAGGTAGTCTTTGTTATACCTTTATACCTTTAACCCTGGATATAATTTTGAATGCGGGTGCATACACATTTCAACTGTTGGATGGTCTAACTCAGGCTATATTCCAATATGAGTTACATATCACTTTGCAAGCCATCATAATGTGACTTGCGGGCCTGATGTGGCCTGTAAATCAGGAGTTTCCTAACACAACTGTGGGTAAAACTAAGCCATCAAAGTAAGGCCTCATGATATACACTGAGTGTACAAAACATTAGGAACACTTTCTCTTTCCATGACATAGACAAACCAGGTGAACCCAGGTGAAAGCTATGATCCCTTATTGATGTCACTTGTTAAATCCACTTCAATCAGTGTAGATGAAGGGGAGGAGATAGGTTAAAGAAGAATTGCTATGCCTTGAGACAATTGAGACATGGATTGTATATGTGTGCCATTCAGAGGGTGAATGGGCAAGACAAAATATTTAAGTGCCTTTGAACGGGCTATGGTAGTAGGTGCCAGGCATGCGCCCAGGTTTGATTGTGTCAAGAATTGTAACGCTGCAGGGTTTTTCACGCTCAACAGTTTCCCGTGTGGGAAGCATTGGAGTCAACAAGGCCAGCATCCTTGTGGAACGTTTTTGACACCTTGTAGAGTCCATGCCCCGACGATTTGAGACTGTTCTGTGGACAAAGGGGGGTGCAACTCAATATTTTTGTTCTTAATGTTTTGTACACTCAGTGTATGTAATGTATTGTCATTAGTGATGGGTCGTTCTCAAACAAACAGCTCTTTTTGAACAGATCTTTTTGGTGAACTCCGGGAACCGAATCACAAGATCCGTACATTAGGCTCCCTGATTTGCATACTGCTACTACTGCTTTTTGAGCAGATAAGATACAAAATAATTCTGTAACGAGGGTGAATCTTCACTGCAGAAACAATAAATAGTGGGGAGATTGCATCAGTCTGGTCCACACAGATATTTTCAGGCCATCTAATAATTGGCCAAGTAAAAATGTATTTGAACGTGCATTTCACGATCTGACATAATGGTATCATTTCTTTTGGGCTTTACATTGGAGATGAACACTTTTGTCATGGTTCTAGGTTGGAGGAGCCGTTTGGGAGCTTGCTCTTTTACGTTAACGGAGCCAAATGAGCTGACTCACTGAAAAGACTCGAACTGGCCATCACTAATTGTCATAAAGTTACATTTTAATGATAACACACACCGAGCTACTCATTTGGTGAAAGCCACAGTTCTTTAAAAGGAAATAATTCAACAACCATGTCACTGTTACTAACAAATACAATCATAGGTGGTAACTCTACAATTCACTCAAAGAAATGGCACCAAGGGAAATATGCAAATTAGGCTTTACACCATACAGTCTTAAAGGTAGACTCAGCATAGATGCCATATCGCACAGCACACTAGGTCAATTTCAATTTCTGCAACTAAGTTCGTTGAAGCATGAGGCTCAACTTCTCGGCTATTTTGGTGCCCTGGTGAAGTGTTGCATCTCGTTCATCTCAATATCTGCGGTGCTGCTCGTGGCAACGTCATTTTGTTGAGTCTACCTTTTAAAACAACACCCAAAACACCCTTATTGTAACAGTGTTTTTGTTTAACACTAATATGAGTTAACTCTATCAACACTAGTGTTGAATAAAATGTTTTAAAATGAGTGTTAATTACCCCAAGTGTAATTCAGTGGTCATGTTTTACACTATGGAGTGTTACCATTAACACTCAAAATGTAACACTATAATCAGAGTATTTTTTGCACTCTGTAGAGTGGGACCATATGTACTCTGATGTAGTGTTAAAATGTACTCTTTATGTATTGATTAACACTGCAAAATGTACTGTGCACCTAGCCATGACGGTATGGTGTTGGAGCCTAATGCAGTTTGACCCATGGCTAATGATGCCCTGACTCTTGTTGTGTGTAGTTCGGTCTGGTAGCTCCGTGGCTGGATGGCTGGGCGTTTAATTGAGAGTGACAGGACAACACCTGTAGATGGCTAGGGTTGTTATGGGCCCAGGGTTTAATAGGGGATGAAATGAAATGAAACCTCCATCCCACTGTCATTAACCTGGCTGCTACAGGTCATATTGGGAGGTTGCAGAGTGTGAATGTCTGATTTAAATAATGCTATTTTTGCCACACCATCTGGAAATATGATTTGGTTTGTTTAATTTTGTGTTTTTGTTTTCCCTGTGACAAGTGGTCAGGTAGTCATGTCTGCAGCTGGTCTGTCTAACCCCAGGGAGCAGAGAATCTGGAACAAAATGTTCCCTTCCTCACCCCGTCAGCTAGCTGACAAAATAAACCGTGTTATCTTCAAACATCATATCTCTTCATAATAAAAACATATTGATGGTCTGTTTGCAGCTTAATTGCAGGATAGCATCCAAAGCACAAGCTCTAAAAATATAATATTATGCTGAAGAAATGTATCAAGATTTCAGAATTAGATTTTGAGGCAAATCATTTTTATTTTTAAACATGTAAACATTTTATGATAGGGGATGCCCCCTGTCCAATGTCAGGTTTAATTTGCATGGGAAGTGTGATTTAGCACAGGGGAGTTGGGGAAAGGGGGCCATAGAGTTGAGAACAAAAGCAGATGAAGACAGAGTGGACAGAGAGAGGAGAGGTTGATGAAAGACCAAATCTGTATGAGGAAATTAAGTAGCTAGCTAGACACGTAAAATTGGAAATGGGCTAGAAAGAAAGTTTCCTCAGTCAGATAAGAGGAATGAAACGACAGAGGGCTGAAACACATTTGTCGTTAGAGGATGATGTTAGCACATCTAACCCTCTCTATTTCTGGAGTCTTCCCTCATCTCTCCGGAGCTCGAGCTAGTGCCACTTCCATAAAGAATTCAATTTCTTTCCCTTTATCGTGCCTGGCCAGGCCTCTCAGGAGCTGAAGGAGGGGGGAAAAGGAGAGGCAAAAGGCCCATCTTTTTTCTTAGCCTCATTAAGAGTGAGCAAAGATCCTCTTTCTTGGCCCTCCTGCCTCCCTTTGTCTATGAAATATGTCTCCTTACCGAGCAGCGAGCACACAGGGCCGTGATGGAGCTCCTGCCATGTGCTATGTGATCTTCACCAGAGATATTGATGCTCTGCAAAAGGTGCTATAGCAGGAGCAGTGAGGTGGGAAAATGACATATTTTCTTGCTCGCGGGTATATTGTATGACTTCTTGATATTTATAGTGGAAGCCATCTTGGTTGGGTCTGAACTGCCATTGTACATCTAAAGCGTACAGTAGGAAGTATCTTAAGGACATGATGCTTACCGCTTTGAATTCATCCCAACATTTGTCTTTTTTTTGTGGTATACGAAGTGTGGATGATTATGAAATTAATCTCATGAGACATTTCATTGAATGGTTGCTATTCAGCTTGTGGACATGTGATTGGCTCGATGCACCACAACTGATATGCCCCAAGGCAGAGCGTTAGTTCTAATTTGCCTGCAAGGACAGAAGCGTAACATGAACTGTCGAAGTCAATGTTGTAGATTAGTCTATGGAGATAATTGTATTTAACAATGCAGACAGGGTGTGTGTGTGTCTGTGTGTATGCTTGTGCGTGTGTGGTGTGTGTGTTTTTTTTACGTGCATGCAAGTGTATCATTCTTCATTGCAGACCATGGTGTGTATATGGTGCCCATTCATCCTTTCAAGAAAGCAGAATAACTAAGAGTGACATTCAATTACTGTATGCAAATTTTTGTGTTTTTTTTAGTTGGGTTTCACCATTCATTTAGTTAATTAACTGTTTGGACGCACGCTATCATAAGCAGATTGCAATTCTATTTAATAATGGGCATAATGAAATATATTATTAGTAATAAAGTTAATGGAATAAGTGATGCGAGACTCCTCATCAAAATGTGATGGACGGTAGATTAAGGAGAAAATACAACAATAAGGGACATGAGCTCAACAAAATGGCGGCTGTAAATGATTGTTTAGAGGTTTCTTTATGATGGATCTTTTCATTGTTGATCTTAATTCATTATCGACCTTATGTCATCCGCCTGTCATTGGCCGAGCCTCTTGCCCTTGCTGTTATTGCAAATGGCACCTTGTTCCCAATTAAAATGCAATTAAGGGTTTAATTAACGCTGGCTAGATGTTAGCGAGAACAAAAGAACACACCACCAATAAAGGTAATTGAAAATATTTTGGCAGGACTGTAGAGTACCATGTCATTGGCAATCGTTGTGGTAGGACTTCCGGACCCCTTAAGTTCAGGTCTGTGATTGTACTCTCGTACAGCAACAACACAAGCTCCAGTATCTCTCTGATTAGAGTGTGCTGTTCTGGAGTGTTTCACAAGTTGCAATGCCATCGTGATCAGTAGAATGCTGAGTAGCCTACCAGCAGTACACTCTGTCCTCCGCTGGCTTCACAAGGTTGTAAAACGCCTTTCCTGTTCTACCAATTGGATTGAAAAATACCGTACAGCAGGGATGACAGGGCTTGTGACCTCTGTTGCTAAATTGATCAGAAAGAGAAACGTTCCATGATGCCAAGTTCCTGCATAGCCGTGTATACCACACAGCCATGTCAACCTGGTAGCATTGTTACAAAAACGGAGCGAGTTAGAAGTAACACCAGTTTTTTTAATCTATCTGGATTTCATTTAACGGATAGGATTAAATGCATAGAAATAGAATGAATAGAACAAGAGTCCCCATTCAAGTCAATGATTTGCCTGTTCTATAATTCTATTTCTGTGCATTTAATCCTATCCAGATAGATAACTTTTGAAAAAGTGACCCTGAGCTCCAAGCCTAAGGTCACAGCCCGTTATTGAATTGGTATGTTATTAAGACCAAGATGGAGTAACAATATGCTCTTCTGCAAGGTGGACATTTTAATTTATTCATGTTGCTAGATTGTAAATGACTGTTTTATATCTTTACTGTTTTATATCATTATATCCTCTAAATATGAATATATTGTTTTTATATCCTTAAAGATTGAAAGTAGTGTTAGGTTCAAGCTTTTTGTGTATGAGAAGAGTGTAATTATATAGTGGACTGTAGGAATGTGTACTTCCAATAACTCAAGGCCTTCTGACTAGGGCTGTGCCGGTTATTGTCATGCAAAAGTTGGTCTCACGGTAATTTACCATTAATAAACACATTTAGCATCTCCAGGCCTCCACACATCTACAGTCCAATAAATAAATTAAATATACACCATCACAATAAATCCATTATTTATTTTTTGGCAGATCTAAAGAAATATTATGATATGAAGAACAGAATATGTGTTGGCCTACTGTTTGTTATCTGGCAACGCACCATGCCATAGGCTGTAGGCTTGCTCATTTAGCAGACAATATATGATTATAAGTCCTGTGTCCTTATTTGATATTATACTGTATGATTTTATATTGATAAGAATATAATTTAACTTAAAATAGAAAGGATATTTTTAGCTTTCTGGAGCGAAATGGATATGTTGAGTATAATAGTGATAATTTGAAACAGGTCTTATATGCTAGATTAGGAGTTATTTGGCAAATTTAGTTGTGAATGATACAAACCTTAGAATGTCTTTGAAATCAAAACATATACAGGCTGTATGATGTGACTATAGGCTGCATGATGTGACTATAGGCTGCATGATGTGACTATAGGCTGTATGATGTGACTATAGGCTGCATGATGTGACTATTGGTTGTATGATGTGACTATTGGTTGTATGATGTGACTATAGGTTGCATGATGTGACTACAGGCTGCATGATGTGACTACAGGCTGCATGATGTGACCATAGGCTGCATGATGTGACTATAGGCTGTATGATGTGACTATAGGCTGTATGATGTGACTATAGGCTGTATGATGTGACTATATGATGTGACTATAGGCTGTATGATGTGACTATAGGCTGTATGATGTGACTATAGGTTGTATGATGTGACTATAGGCTGCATGATGTGACTATAGGTTGTATGATGTGACTATAGGTTGTATGATGTGACTATAGGCTGTATGATGTGACTATAGGTTGTATGATGTGACTATAGGTTGTATGATGTGACTATAGGCTGTATGATGTGACTATAGGCTGTATGATGTGACTATAGGCTGTATGATGTGACTATATGATGTGACTATAGGCTGTATGATGTGACTATAGGCTGTATGATGTGACTATAGGCTGTATGATGTGACTATAGGCTGTATGATGTGACTATAGGCTGTATGATGTGACTATAGGCTGTATGTTGTGACTATAGGCTGTATGATGTGACTACAGGCTGTATGCTGTGACTACAGGTTGTATGCTGTGACTATAGGCTGTATGTTGTGACTATAGGCTGTATGATGTGACTACAGGCTGTATGATGTGACTATAGGCTGCATGATGTGACTATAGGCTGTATGATGTGACTATAGGTTGCATGATGTGACTATAGGCTGCATGATGTGACTATAGGCTGTATGATGTGACTATAGGCTGCATGATGTGACTACAGGCTGTATGATGTGACTATAGGCTGTATGATGTGACTATAGACTGTATGATGTGACTATAGGCTGCATGATGTGACTATAGGCTGCATGATGTGACTATAGGCTGCATGATGTGACTACAGGTTGTATGATGTGACTATAGGCTGTATGATGTGACTACAGGTTGTATGATGTGACTATAGGTTGCATGATGTGACTATAGGCTGCATGATGTGACTATAGGCTGTATGATGTGACTATAGGCTGTATGATGTGACTATAGGTTGTATGATGTGACTATAGGTTGTATGTTGTGACTATAGGCTGTATGATGTGACTATAGGCTGTATGATGTGACTATAGGCTGTATGTTGTGACTATAGGCTGTATGATGTGACTACAGGCTGTATGATGTGACTATAGGCTGTATGATGTGACTATAGGCTGTATGATGTGACTATAGGCTGTATGGTTGTATGATGTGACTATAGGCTGCATGATATGACTATAGGCTGCATGATGTGACTATAGGCTGCATGATGTGACTATAGGCTGCATGATGTGACTATAGGTTGTATGATGTGACTATAGGCTGTATGATGTGACTATAGGCTGTATGATGTGACTATAGGCTGTATGATGTGACTATAGGCTGTATGATGTGACTATAGGCTGTATGTTGTGACTATAGGCTGTATGATGTGACTATAGGCTGTATGATGTGACTATAGGCTGTATGTTGTGACTATAGGCTGTATGATGTGACTACAGGCTGTATGATGTGACTATAGGTTGTATAATGTGACTATAGGCTGCATGATGTGACTATAGGCTGCATGATGTGACTATAGGTTGTATGATGTGACTATAGGTTGCATGATGTGACTATAGGCTGCATGATGTGACTATAGGCTGTATGTTGTGACTATAGGCTGTATGATGTGACTATAGGCTGTATGATGTGACTATAGACTGTATGATGTGACTATAGGCTGTATGTTGTGACTATAGGCTGTATGATGTGACTATAGGCTGTATGATGTGACTACAGGCTGTATGATGTGACTATAGGCTGTATGATGTGACTATAGGCTGTATGATGTGACTACAGGCTGTATGATGTGACTACAGGCTGTATGATGTGACTATAGGCTGTATGATGTGACTATAGGCTGTATGATGTGACTATAGGCAGTATGGTTGTATGATGTGACTATAGGCTGCATGATATGACTATAGGCTGCATGATGTGACTATAGGCTGTATGATGTGACTATAGGCTGTATGATGTGACTATAGGCTGTATGATGTGACTATAGGCTGTATGATGTGACTATAGGCTATTGGTTATTTGAGAAAGTCACAATAAAAGCTTGCGCTCTGTTCCTTGCCTCAGGCTGCACACGCTGTTATTTCATCAAGTGATCATATTTTCACTATTCAGACTATTCTCAATTTAATCTGGTCTTTACTAATATGTCAAATTAGTTTCGATTTAGAATGGTCCATTATCAAATGGGTAGGAACAGGGGCAGGGGAAAAAATACAGCACCAGTCAAAAGTTTGGACACATAATGAAGGATTTTTTTTTTTACAATTTTCTACACTGTAGAACAATAGTGAAAGCATCAAAACTATGAATTAACACATATGGAATCATGTAGTAACCGAAAAAGTGTTAAACAAATCAAAGTAGCCACCATTTGCGTTGATGACAGCATTGCACACTCTTGGCATGCTCTCAACCAGCTTCATGAGGTAGTCACCTGAAATGCATTTCAATTAACAGGTGTGCCTTGTTGAAAGTCGATCACTTGTGTTGTGACAAGGTAGGGGTGGTATACAGAAGATAGCCCTATTTGGTAAAAGACCAAGTCCATATTATGGCAAGAACAGCTCAAATAAGCAAAGAGAAACGACAGTCCATCATTACTGTAAGACATGAAGGTCAGTCAATCCGTAAAATTTCAAGAACTTCGAAAGTGGAGTCGCAAAAACCATCAAAAGCAATGATGAAACTGACTCTCATGAGGACCGCCACAGGAAAGGAAGACCCAAAGTTACTTCTGCTGCAGAGAAATTGAAGCCCAAATAAATGCTTCACAGAGTTCAAGTAACAGACACATCTCAACATCAACGGTTCAGAGGAGACTGCGTGAATCAGGCCTTCATGGTCGAATTTCTGCAAAGAAAACCCTGTCACGTTCGTCGTAGTAATGAGACCAAGGCGCAGCGTGATATGCATACGTTCTTCCTTTAATGAAGAAATAACACTTAACAAACTAACAAAGTAACAAAACAACACGTGAAGCTATATAAACCGAGTGGTGACAGGCAACTACACATAGACAAGAACCCACAAATACCCAAGGGAAAATGGCAATCTAAATATGATCCCCAATCAGAGACAACGATAAACAGCTGCCTCTGATTGGGAACCAATTCAGGCCACCATAGACCTACATATGCCTAGACTTACAAACACACCTAGACATACAAAACCCTAGACAATACAAAAACACGCATACCCACCCTCGTCACACCCTGACCTGACCAAAATAATACAAAAAACATAGAATACTAAGGTCAGGGCGTGACAAACCCCTACTAAAGGACATCAATAATAAGAAGAGACTTGCTTGGGCCAAGAAACACAAGCAATGGACATTAGACAGGAGGAAATCAGTCCCTTTGTAACGTTTGTCGTCGGAATGAGACCAAGGTGCAGCGTGGTAAGTGTACATTCTTCTTTAATTTAAATGTACACCAAAAAACAATAAACAATACAACGACCGAACAGCTTCGTCGTGCAAACTACATGCACTCAAAACAAAGACAAGATCCCACCGCCCGCCCGACTAGCATCACCACCCTGGACGATTCCGACCTAGAATATGTGAACAATTATAAATACCTAGGTGTCTGGCTAGACTGTAAACTCTCCTTCCAGACTCATATTAAACATCTCCAATCCAAAAACAAAGCCTCCTTCACTCACGCTGCCAAACTTACCCTAGTAAAACTGACTATCTTACCGATCCTCGACTTTGGCGATGTCATCTACAAAATAGCCCCCAACACTCTACCCAGCAAACTGGATGCAGTCTATCACAGTGCCATCCGTTTTGTTACCAAATCACCTTACACCACCCACCACTGCGACCTATATGCTCTAGTCGGCTGGCCCTCGCTACATATTCGTCGCCAGACCCACTGGCTCCAGGTCATCTATAAGTCTATGCTAAGTAAAGCTCTGCCTTATCTCAGTTCACTGGTCACGATAACAACACCCACCCGTAGCACACGTTCCAGCAGGTATATCTCACTGATCATCCCCAAAGCCAACACCTCATTTGGCCGCCTTTCCTTCCAGTTCTCTGCTGCCAGTGACTGGAACGAATTGCAAAAATCGCTGAAGTTGGAGACTTTTATTTCCCTCACCAACTTTTAACATCAACTATCTGAGCAGCTAACCGATCGCTGCAGCTGTACATAGTCCATCTGTAAATAGCCCACCCAATCTACCTACCTCATCCCCATACTGTTTTTATTTTATTTACTTTTCAGCTCTTTTGCACACCAGTATTTCTACTTGCACATCATCATCTGCTCATTTATCACTCCAGTGTTAATCTGCTAAATTGTAATTATTCGCTCCTATGGCCTATTTATTGCCTACCTCCTCATGCCTTTTGCACACACTGTATATAGACTTTCTTTTTTCTACTGTGTCATTGACTTGTTTATTGTGTTATTGGCTTGTTTATTGTTTACTCCATGTGTAACTCTGCGTTGTTGTCTGTGTCACACTGCTTTGCTTTATCTTGGCCAGGTCGCAGTTGCAACTAGCCTAGCTGGTTAAATAAAGGTGAAATAAAAAATAAAATAAAAAATAGAGGGACAACAGAGCCCTGAGTACCAGACCATTAGAACCTGATGATCGTTAGCAAGTTGGGTACTACCAAAGCATGTCCAGAGTCCAGAGTGCATAACAGGAGATTACCTTAACTCAGCGTCACATGGAAATTTACAGTGGTCATGACTCAAGACTGCCGGTGTGGCGGTAATACTGCAACAGCCCTACTCCTGACAATAAGAAGTCCTGTGATATGTACGGAGGAGCACGGAGAAAAGTCCTGAAGTACATCTTTGTGGACGGGAGGGGGCGAGAGCTAAGGGTATGAGTGGGCACGGCACTGTATTGAATGGATATATTCAGCTGGACATCTTCGCTGAGGAAACATTTGAAACTTCACTCGGAGTTTGGACTCTTTTGTATGATAAACATGTTTTTTTGTAAATTGAGATATTGGTCTTCTTATCAATGTAATACATGGGCTTATTAAATGCAGATACTGTTTTACTGAGTGCTGCTTGGTTTGACGTGATGAGCACACTAGCCACTTTGCAGTTGTCTGTGGGCTGTGCCTCTACATTTGAGAGATGATCTAAAAAGAAAAGTCCTCCCTGACTTTGGACCACCTGGCTCCCAGCACATGGAGAACTGCATTAGAGCCCGAGAGGGAGGCTTCTTCTGTTAAAGAATCCCATTAAACGACAGGAGAAGGTGACTTTCCCTTTCAGCCTGGTGACACATGCAGACACACGAAGAGCCTCCCCTGTCAGGTCAGGAGAGACGGGGGGGGGGTTAGTTGGAGAGAAAAGAAGCTATTGATTGACTGATCCAGCACCGCACCACCATCTCTCCTCCCTCCCTCGGTCAATCACCTCCATTCCTTCTCCTCCACATTCCTTTCTTCTGCCCAGCGGTGATCACCCCCCTCCACTTCTCTCTACGGAGCTGCTGCCCTCATTTAACTTCATTACCGCCGGCTGACAGCCAGCAAGGGAACAAACAACACCCCGACCTCGGACCATCTCCTGCATATACCTCCTCCCCTCCATCCATCCTTACCTTCAGCCCTCCCTCCCTTTCCCTGCTCACCCTCCTACCGCCAGAGCTCAATCGTATTGATAACAGTCTGACAGACCACAGCGGGCCAAGGCCTGGCATCAATCCCCCCCACGCACCCCCAAACGCCCAGTTCCCTTCTCATCAAGGTCACCTCTTCACCACTGACAGACAGCTTCTCCCTCCCACTGGCACAGGAGAGACACAAAACGTTGGGATGCGACAGGGTTTCTTCAAACTGTTGCTTGTCCATTTCTTTTCAGATGTTTGTTCGTCTGACCAAGAGGGTGGTTCTGGATGTACGGGTCAAA
The DNA here is from genome assembly GCF_045679555.1 of Salvelinus alpinus. Classification (NCBI taxonomy): domain Eukaryota; kingdom Metazoa; phylum Chordata; class Actinopteri; order Salmoniformes; family Salmonidae; genus Salvelinus; species Salvelinus alpinus. Next base: position 45,356,440 of record NC_092089.1, on the reverse strand, counting down.
GGATAGGGAGCAGGCATGTATGCTTCCCAGCCCCTAAACACCCAACATAGAACATCAGATGTCACAACCAAAATCTCACAATCCATTCTAGCATAATAATGGCTTGATTACAATTGCTGTCCTCCACAGGGATATCCAATCAAAATTGACGTAGTCTTTAGAATGTTGTGATTTGATTTGGAGTTTGATTGATTTGGGAACATTCAGTTAGGTTTTGTTGTGCATACACAGAGATCATGTGTAAAGTGAGGGTTTGATATTACCCCTGCCCCCTAGACCTTTGACGTGTCCGTAGTTGTTAATGTTGTTTTCTTATTTTCGTCTCGCAGCTCTCTTGTAGAGTATCAGCACTATCGACATAGTTAGCAGCAAACCACACCGTCTGGCGCCTTAGCTGTAAATGGAATGCCAACGCAGCACTTTGCAAATGTGCAAATGTCGTCTACACCACATCTGTGCACAGCACTGAGCAATGAGCAACTCCACACAACGGCCTCTCTGAAGTAACTCTGGCTGCCAGGAGAATACAGTCAATTAGTGACAAATCAGCACACATACTGTAACAGTAGCACAAACACTTGTATTAGAAAACTGAAATTGAGCTAAATCACAAATACAAGGTAATGATTATAATTGGCATTGCTAAAATGTATATGCTTTCTACTAATAGCGGTTGATTGACTGCATATGACCAGTGCTAATGGGCTGAAATTAAAATGGAATGGGTGACAGTGACTGACGTGAAAATTAAATATTTTTTTGGGATGACCTCAATATCTTGTTGAGGGATTCTCCCCTCACCCTCATTTTTTGATCTCCCAGTTGTCATTACTCTTTTTTCTTTCTCTCATACACCCCCCCCCCCCTGTCTCACTCTGTCTCCCTCCCTCTGACTCGTCAGCATGTGATAGTTACAGTTTTCATAACAGCACCTTTGTTGAGACATGGTGTAGAGTAGGGATGTCAAACATACGCAAAGGGGTCCAATCACTCCCAGGGGTGATTTCAGTAAAATAAATTATAAAAATAGTTTTTTGGGGGGGGGGAAACGAACTCGGTATAGTTTAAAAATGACTAAAACCAAATTGAAACTGTTTCAAAATTATAATGGACCTACATTCATACTGTTTCTTGACTGTCTCAAACTCGTTAATAATCACTGAAATGAAAGCTATAAATACCAAAAACAACGTATAGAGGACTATTTTTTGCTAATTTTAACGGCAAGGAAATATAACACATTTTCAGTGCGGCGCTCCGGATCTCGTTGAGGCCAGAATGCAGACCCCGGAATAAAATGAGTTTGACACCTCTGGTGTAGAGTCATTGGCCCATAATATACATTACCATATTGATGTAAATACCTGTACCTAAGGCAAACTCACCTTTGTAAAGATACCACTTACCAACCAAATTCACCCCAAACTCTCTTCGAAGCTTCATCAGTCACTTGATTATGATGTCCTATCTTGTTTTCCCTGAGGTGGATAAAGCATTTTAGGATAAACAAACCAAACTGTAGAATTGCCAGAGGACTATGTGGACTCCCTTCGAACTATGCTCATGCCAGAGCGAATGATGTGCTGGCTTTAGGCCTAAGCAGCATTTCATATTACATTATACAGATGTAAGATATTAATTTGATCACCCTGTTGCTGGAGAACCTTCCTGCAATGCAGGACATTTTTAAGTTGTAGTGTATTTGATGTTTCAAAAGGCTTTTGAAGTTTGTAATTTACACTTCAAAATTTCAGACTAGATTTTCCCTACAAAAATGTCCTTTAATTATAACCCACATAATAATGCACATTTCCTGTTGTTGCAGGATTGTTTTCCTGCTGTAGCGAACTGGCTCAAATTAAGATCCTACATCAACAGTATCACACAAGTTCCTGCGTTCCTAAATGACACCCTCAAAGGTGGGCTCCCAAGCACGTAATATTTATATTATCTTTATACACACAGCCTGGTTCAAAGTAGAGTAACAGAAAACCTGAAAATACCTAGTGCACACGACATGGGATGTTAATGGCGTCATTTCATATTTTTGTTCATATATTAGCTCATGTGATTTAAATATATGAGACAGAGGCCTATGTCATAGACTAGGTTGTTGTTTGCCCCTGTAACTAAGTAGGCCTCATGATACTGTAGCTCAACTTTGGTGTTTGCACACAGTATGAGCCCATGCTGACAAAGAGAAGACCCTGGACCAGCCTGTACTACACTTTTCAGATAGTGTAGTACAATGCCTTGCAAAAGTATTCATTCCCCTTGGCGTTTTTCCTATTTTGTTGCATTACAATCTGTAATGTAAATGTTTTTTTATTTGGATGTCATGTAATGGACGTACACAAAATAGTCCAAATTGGTGAAGTGAAATGAAAAAAATAACTTGTTTCAAAAGATTCAACCCAAAAAAATGGAAAAGTGGTGCGTGCATATGTATTCACCCCCTTTGCTATGAAGCCCCTAAATAATTTAAGTGTCACATGATCTGTCACATGATTTATATATATAAATATATATATATATATATACAGTGGGGAGAACAAGTATTTGATACACTGCCGATTTTGCAGGTTTTCCTACTTACAAAGCATGTAGAGGTCTGTAATTTTTATCATAGGTACACTTCAACTGTGAGAGACGGAATCTAAAACAAAAATCCAGAAAATCACATTGTATGATTTTTAAGTAATTAATTTGTATTTTATTGCATGACATAAGTATTTGATCACCTACCAACCAGTAAGAATTCCGGCTCTCACAGACCTGTTAGTTTTACTTTAAGAAGCCCTCCTGTTCTCCACTCATTACCTGTATTAACTGCACCTGTTTGAACTCATTACCTGTATAAAAGACACCTGTCCACACACTCAATCAAACAGACTCCAACCTCTCCACAATGGCCAAGACCAGAAAGCTGTGTAAGGACATCAGGGATAAAATTGTAGACCTGCACAAGGCTGGGATGGGCTACAGGACAATAGGCAAGCAGCTTGGTGAGAAGGCAACAACTGTTGGCGCAATTATTAGAAAATGGAAGAAGTTCAAGATGACGGTCAATCACCCTCGGTCTGGGGCTCCATGCAAGATCTCACCTCGTGGGGCATCAATGATCATGAGGAAGGTGAGGGATCAGCCCAGAACTACACGGCAGGACCTGGTCAATGACCTGAAGAGAGCTGGGACCACAGTCTCAAAGAAAACCATTAGTAACACATTACGCCGTCATGGATTAAAATACTGCAGCGCACGCAAGGTCCCCCTGCTCAAGCCAGCGCATGTCCAGGCCCGTCTGAAGTTTGCCAATGACCATCTGGATGATCCAGAGGAGGAATGGGTGAAGGTCATGTGGTCTGATGAGACAAAAATAGAGCTTTTTGGTCTAAACTCCACTCGCTGTGTTTGGAGGAAGAAGAAGGATGAGTACAGCCCCAAGAACACCATCCCAATCGTGAAGCATGGAGGTGGAAACATCATTCTTTGGGGATGCTTTTCTGCAAAGGGGACAGGACCACTGCACCGTATTGAGGGGAGGATGGATGGGGCCATGTATCGCGAGATCTTGGCCAACAACCTCCTTCCCTCAGTAAGAGCATTGAAGATGGGTCGTGGCTGGGTCTTCCAGCATGACAACGACCCGCAACACACAGCCAGGGCAACTAAGGAGAAGCATCTCAAGGTCCCGGAGTGGCCTAGCCAGTCTCCAGACCTGAACCCAATAGAAAATCTTTGGAGGGAGCTGAAAGTCCGTATTGCCCAGCGACAGCCCCGAAACCTGAAGGATCTGGAGAAGGTCTGTATGGAGGAGTGGGCCAAAATCCCTGCTGCAGTGTGTGCAAACCTGGTCAAGAACTACAGGAAACGTATGATCTCTGTAATTGCAAACAAAGGTTTCTGTACTAAATATTAAGTTCTGCTTTTCTGATGTATCAAATACTTATGTCATGCAATAAAATGCTAATTAATTACTTAAAAATCATACAATGTGATTTTCTGGATTTTTGTTTTAGATTCCGTCTCTCACAGTTGAAGTGTACCTATGATAAAAATTACAGACCTCTACATGCTTTGTAAGTAGGAAAACCTGCAATATCGGCAGTGTATCAAATACTTGTTCTCCCCACTGTACCTGTTCTGAAAGGCCCCAGAGTCTGCAACGCCACTAAGCAAGGGGCACCATGAAGACCAAGGAGCTCTCCAAACAGGTCAAGGACAAAGTTGTGGATAAGTACAGATCAGGGTTAGGTTATAAAATAAATATCAGAAACTTTGAACATCCCACGGAGCACCCTTAAATCCATTATTAAAAAATGGAAAGAATATGGCACCACAACAAACCTGTCAAGAGAGGGCCGCCCAACAAAACTCACAGACCAGGCAAGGAGGGCATTAATCAGAGAGGCAACAAAGAGACCAAAGATAACCCTGAAGGAACTGCAAAGCTCCACAGCGGAGATTGGAGTATCTGTCCATAGGACCACTTTAAGCCGTACACTCCACAGAGCTGGGCTTTACGGAAGAGTGGCCAGAAAAAATCCATTGCTTAAAGAAAACAATAAGCAAAAGGCATGTGGGAGACTCCCCAAACATATGGAAGAAGGTAATCTGGTCAGATGAGACTAAAATGTAGCTTTTTGGTCATCAAGGAAAACGCTATGTCTGGCGCAAACCCAACTCCTCTCATCACCTCGAGAACACCATCTCCACAGTGAAGCATGGTGGTGGCAGCATCATGCTGTGGGGATTTTTTTCATCAGCAGGGACTGGGAAACTGGTCAGAATTGAAGGAATGATGGATGGTGTTAAATACAGGGAAATTCTTGAGGGAAACCTGTTTCAGTCTTCCAGAGATTTGAGACTGGGACGGAGGTTCACCTTCCAGCAGGACAATGACCTTGAGCATACTGCTAAAGCAAAACTCAAGTGGTTTAAGGGGAAATATTTAAATGTCTTGGAATGGCCTAGTCAAAGCCCAGACCTCAATCCAATTGAGAATCTGTGGTATGACTTAAAGATTGCTGTACACCAGTGGAACCCATCCAACTTGAAGGAGCTGGAGCAGTTTTGCCTTGAAAAATGGGCATAACTCCCAGTGGCTAGATGTGCCAAGCTTATAGAGACATACCCCAAGATACTTGCAGCTGTAATTGTTGCAAAAGGTGGCTCTACAAAGTATTGACTTTGGGGGGTTGAATAGTTATGCACGCTCAAGTTTTCATTTTTTTTGTCTTATTTCTTGTTTGTTTCACAATAAAATTATTTGGATCTTCAAAGTAGTAGGCATGTTGTGTAAATCAAATGTTACCCCAAAAATCAATTTTAATTCCAGGTTGTAAGGCAACAAAATAGGAAAAATGCCAAGGGGGGTGAATACTTTCGCATGCCACTGTAGGATATATTTCCTATGCCAATTTGATGGATAATCTAAGCACTGTTGCTAATCAATTGATGCTTGCTTATTGCCCTGCTTGCCATGTATTTTGACTGTGTGGTGCAGAAAAATAAAAGGAAATATAATTTTTTGCTATCACTTTTTCACTCTTTTTCATCCTTTTTCATCCTTTTAAGTGTGTGAGGGTGTGAGGGTGTGTGGCGGGGGAGGGGGTGGCTAAGTAGAACACAATTATTGTAGAGGGTATTGAGTTGATATTTAAATGGGACATTTCACTTGTCTGAGCATTATGGAAATTAAATCAAATGAAATTAAATGGTTGACAGATTTTCAAATGCCAATTGCCTAAGCATATAACCTTAGCAAAGTCCCCGGTTTACCCCTGTCAGAATATACAGATCCTGGATCTTACCCAGATCTGCTTTTTGTCATTTAAGAGAGATTGTTATCAGCATTGTCTATCTCTGTGCTTGTATAAGCATACACATTTTAATTGGAATGACTTGCCTGAAAATACTAAGCCTAGTCATTATTTACAAACATTTACAATTGCCATGAAGAGAGTTGTCATATCCCTGCATCGGTCTATCCAAGCACACAAATTAAACTAAATCTAAATTACTGTACCGAACAGATGTTGATTTGAATTCTAAATGAAGATGCATGCATGGCCGGTCAAACTGAATGCTGTTTAGACTAAATAATCATTTCATTTCAAATATGCAACTGTTTTACTTTTGCTGTCTATTTCTTCTAAACAGCAGTGAACTTCTGAATTAGCACCAGAGTGTTTATAGGACTATATATTGCTGCACTTGATGCGGGTCCATTTCCCGCTACCATCTAAAGTAAGACACAGCTAGGGATCGAACTGGACTGGAGGTCAAACGGACTCCATCCCAGAGAGGCTCAGTCGGGCCGAGCAAAGAGCTGCCCTGTGGTTTTCATTAGAGACGGCTCTACCTACTCAACCCATCCTATGAGGGGTATAACTCGACCGGTGGTGTGGAGAGAAAAAACACGGCTCCCTGAAAAACCACCATCATCCAGCAGCAACAATGAATATCATCAGAGAGAAGAGAAGGAGAAAAACAGAGAGAGGAAAAAAAAGAGAGAGAGACTGAATACACTTCCCATGTGAGGGACCTGAAGCTAGAGCCTCAATTGAACTGGAAATGGGGGAAAAAAACATACAAATATTTGTTGGTTTTAAGCTACAGGAAGATTACTCAGTGCTTTATCATGCTGGGCTCTTTCACAGTGGTAGTAAAAGACGCCAGGCTATCATCACAATACCCAGTGCTTTGTCAATACTTAAGTTTATGGGGTTGACATGCTGGTTTTGGCACACCAAGGGCATACTGTACATTGCTAAAACTAAAAATGTTTGTTTTGTTATAACATGTCAGAGCCCAAATAGTTATCAAGGTTTTCCCCACAACAGTTTGGTGACCCCGATGTGATAGCAAAATCATCATTAGCCCTATAAGGGTCGTCATTATAAATGAGATAAGTGGGACCTCTAGTACTTATCAGGACAATCAAAGCTAATATGAATCCACAATCTAGAGCTGGACCAATATGTTGATAGCATATGGAGTCTTGTTGTTTGTCTTCTACATTAGTTAATTCATAGAAAAATAGCTTTGAGTGAGGGTACAAAATTGTGTGAAGTGGCTTCTGAAACAGCGCCGGGGGCCATATTGAAATCACCTACCTCTCAATCTGTTTTATCGGTCAGAGTTTGCACTGCGGGGGGGATCGATGTCAGACGGGGGCTGCAGGTAGATAGATTAAACCATAGACTGACTTGCATCTAATTGAAGGCTCTGTGATGGCAAATGCACTGCAAATAAATGTTACCTCATATCTAGGGAAATCATGTCCTTCCATATCGCTCTACTATACCTGAGGTTTATTACACAGAACCATACTCCCCCAGAAACCTCCAGTCCTCACCACCCCCTGATTCTCCTCTCTACATATTCATCAGATTTACACTGTGTTGTCAGGGTCCCTAGGGGTTCTGCTTGTGTGCTCATGTTGGGGCTGCAGTGACTTTCATATTATAGCACAGGAGCTTCAGTCTTTAAGGCCTGCAGTGTCTGCTGGTTTTCAGTTTATATTTTGGACTGATTTTAAGGATTTTATGGATTTTGGATAGTCTCTGGTGTTGGCTAGACTATTGATTGCATCAATTTATGAATAAGTACTCTTGGAAATACTGTTCTCCAAATGACCATCTGTTACAATTTTTTTTGTTTTTTTGTTACAAGTACCACTACTATCAGTAAGCTATAGTTTCCAAAGCGAATCCATGATGTATGGTTTTTGTTTACTCGTGTGACAAATAACCTATATAGATAGTCCTCATACAAAGCTACCCCACTTGGTTGTGTTCTATGATAAAGTATTCCATTCTTGAACGCTACCCAGCTTCTAAATGGCCAGCCTGGTCGAGTGCATCATGGCCGCGTCAGGGAACAAACAAATAAGATGAAGTGCTCTCTCAAAGTCAGGGGAAAGGACACCACACTGGCTCCCAACAAACAATGATAGATGAGCAATACATGATGGTGTGGAGGGAGCGGGGGGAGTATTCAATTAGTACAAGGAGAAATGGCACTTTACCGCAGGGAGAGAGAACCTGGCAGCCACTAAGAGATGCCAAATTGAAAAGGCATTCATCTCAGGTCCCTGACATGCTCATAGCCTTGTCCAGACTGGTCAAACATTTATAGTTTTCCATAATTGTTCACATTCTGACATCCCATATTTCACTCCTTGTAAATGAATGAGAAAATATGCATTAGGTTGTTTGTGGAATGCTAAAGAAGTGGGTCAGGTGCCTAACATGTTTTTTTTGCATTATTTCTCACGTCAAAAACGTTCATGCAATTATTTCTTCACCACCTAACAACTTGCTGACTTCTGGCCAGGATTTGTGGCAGGTCTGAGGTCTGTTCCATTGTGAAGAGTTACACCTCCAGAAGCACTTGGAGCACGACTCATGCATATTTATACACTGATTACGAGCTCTGATTTATCAGCGACAAAAGAGAATGATGGGCCTTTAGGAGCTGAGTCACGCTAGAAGTATGGCTCCCTTGAAATGTGGTGCAGACCTGAAATATACTGTATAATGGGCCATCCATTTGGATGTGTAAGGACTATATTATGCATTACATACTGTGCCTGATCATTTGAATGCACTTGTGTATTTTTAATGTACAACGTCTGTAGTTCCTACTTATCCATACCTATCCATGTTTGCACTGTAGTGTTGTTGTTTTTGTTGTTGTTGATAAGACATATATTTTATCAGACCAATCAAGAGTATTGTAGCTTAGACCACCACTGAAGTAGTGAAAAGATGTTGGTCCTGCAAGACTGCAGTGAATCCACAAACTGTCTGCTAAGATGTTTCATTAAAAAGCACTCTTGCTAGTTCAGCAGACAGTGTCCAAACCCGGCCACCATTTTGCGCTCCTTTCTTGTCAGTCTTCCTGCCAAGTCTCTTGAGTGGCAGGTGAGATTAAGCACCTTTTGAACTCCATCTCGTTATTGGATGAGCGGTCTAAATTGAAACAGTGTTATTTCATACGGCCTTGCCGAGTCAGGGGAAAGTCAGAGCATGGGGCTGGCTCTGGACTGAATGAATAAAGAGCTTTTCAGAGGCAGGAAGTGTTGAGACTAATGTCTCAAAGTTCTCAAATGTGTTATACAACAATAATGAGAACTGTAAAGGAAGAGAGAGAAAAAAGTGATTTAAATGTGCTTTGACCAGAGCTGTGATTTTCATATAATCTCTGATTTAAAAAAAAGTATGACCCAGAGATGTATTTTGCTTTGGAATTGGACAGAATAAGCAGGATCAACATATAGCTTTTTCTTCCCGTTTTGAATGGAAATGTGCAGACTCTAATTTTAAAACACTTTTTAGTTCATTCATAGATCTTGTTAAAGGAGAAAGTCCCAGTATGGTCACTAACTGGTTTAGTCCCATGTGTCTACCTGTCAGTAGCGGTGCGTGGGTAAAATCACTGGGGAAGCCATTTTACAACCTATGTGTCATGATAATTGTGTTGTTTGCTCTATAATTTGTTAGTTCATATGCCTTGACACCTTGATATACACTACCGTTCAAAAGTTTGGGGTCACTTAGAAATGTCCTTGTTTTTTAAAGAAAAGCAAATTTTTTTGTCCATTAAAATAACATCAAATTGATCAGAAATACAGTGTAGACATTGTTAATGTTGTACGTGACTATTGTAGCTGGAACCGCTGCCCAGAAGGCCAGCATCCCGGAGTCTCCTCTTCACAGTTGACGTTGAGACTGGTGTTTTGCAGGTACTATTTAATGAAGCTGCCAGTTGAGGACTTGTGAGGTGTCTGTTTCTCAAACTAGACACTCTAATGCACTTGTCCTCTTGCTCAAATGTGCACTGGGGCCTCACACTCCTCTTTCTATTCTGGTTGGAGCCAGTCTGCGCTGTTCTGTGAAGGGAGTAGTACACAGCGTTGTACGAGATCTTCAGTTTCTTGGCAATTTCTGGCATGGAATAGCCTTAATTTCTCAGAAAAAATAATAGACTGACAAGTTTCAGAAGAAAGTTCTTTGTTTCTGGACATTTTGAGCCTGTAATCGAACCCACAAATGCTGATGCTCCAGATACTCAACTAGTCAAAGAAGGCCAGTTTTATTGCTTCTTTAATCAGAACAACAGTTTTCAGCTGTGCTAACATAATTGCAAAATGGGTTTTCTAATGATCAATTAGACTTTTAAAATGATCAACTTGGATTAGCTAACACAACGTGCCATTGGACCACAGGAGTGATGGTTGCTGATAATGTACGCCTACTTAGATATTCTATTTTAAAAATCAGCCATTTCCTGCTACATTAGTCATTTACAACATTAACAATGTCTACACTGTATTTCTGATCAATTTGATGTTATTTCAATGGACAAAAAAATTGCTTTTCTTTCAAAAACAAGGACATTTCTAAGTGACCCCAAACCTTTGAACTGTAGTGTATAGGCCTAAGGCCGAGACAATAAGAAGATACAGTGGCTGAATAAATTCAACCGCACCTTTGTTTCATTACAAAACCGTAGATAAACATCTGTCCGGTGAAGTCCACAAAACATATTGCATGTAACAAACAGTTACATGACCTACAAACATGGTCAAGCGAGGTAATGTTTCCGCCATTTTTCGCACTACTAAACAACTATTGATTTAGAACCACTGAGAGTTACCTCAAGTTGCAAAGAAAACAGGAGCTGCCTCCACTATTCCAGCCCCATTTCAACTTCAACATTTCAACATCATCTAATCAACTATGCTTAGTCTAATACAGTGACAACTAAAAGATACCAAAAATGATCTAATCAACATAAGTCCAATCAACGATCCAGTCAACGTAGTCCAATCAACGTAAGCTAAATATGATGGGGCTGTCCATGGTTCTGATTTCTGTGTGTGTGTGCGTGCATCTGTGCAAGTAGAAAAAAACATGTTGACTCACTGTACTTGTAGAGAAACGCCAATGCCATCGTCCTCATTCATGTTGTCGAAACGACTCTGCCGTACAGTACACACTTTGGGTTTTTGTTGTCCTAGTCTAAAATATTTGCTCGCTAGCCTAAGTTCCTTTCATGGGCAACGATGCGCAAGGCCAGCTAGTTAACATTAGCATACTACATCTAGCTACATGTTGAACTTCTGTCCTCTCAGGCCAGGGGCACAATGTCTGTATTTATGGTTGGATCAGAAACGCCGTTATAATCATTGGCCAGTACAGAGAATTTAGTAAAACCGTAAGTCCAAATCCCTATCTCCATCCATGGCTAATTTAGGAAAGGGACGATTTTAGATAGCTGGCTAGCCACTGAAGGGCAACAACACAACGAAATGCACCAATTAAAGTTTTTATTGACGTTTGGGATGTGATTGGTCTGAAGCCAAATCCAAACTGGCGTCCCCTGACAATTTTTTTTGGTGTGCCGGAACTATTCACAGCTCAGCTCACTCAGTTTAGCTCAACGCTGATTGGCTATTTTTATTTAATTATCAAGGGAGGCCAAATGCTCGCTGGCTTCTCTTGCATTCAATGCTACAGGTGGCAACAATGTCATACTCTTTCTGACCAGACAGCATCAGGTAGATACGCTACACATACTGAGACAGAGAGGTGCTGTTTCGTTCACTTGTAAACTTTCCCCGGTGAGATACATTCAGCCTCTTGCGAATTGAAGGAAATTTATAAAACACAGAGAGACGAAAGATAAATTATTTTGTGATTTTTTTGTGTGTTTTTTTTCTTCATTTTGTGGGGAAGGCTTCCCATGGCATCCATGAATACACACCACTGCTACCGGTTCACTTGATATCAAAACGATTATGAAATGTTGATTAGTCTGCTCCTTTTATTGAGCTACAAGGCCAAGTTTCTACCCAGTTTGATGAAATAATGTTCTTTAATCATCACAATAACTAATTACAACTTTACTGTCCATACTGTAGATGTAATGTATCTGTTGTTCAAATGTCCATTTACCCCATTTACAATATCATTGAGCAACTTTTTTTTCTCATTCTTTAATTTACAGTTGAGCTTAGGAGAGTAGAAATCGCACAAGCACGGTATTGACACGTGTCTGTCAGAGTGTGTTAGGCTGATTCTCAGGGAACGCAGATGTTATTAGAAATAGATGTCACGGCATTCCTGGATAAATTGGTTAAGGCTGCAACAATCTGCTGACTTCCATCCATCACTGGCCTATGGAGATGAGCTACGGATGGATGGGCTGTATGTGGCAGTGTGCTTGGGCTCATTCCTCCATACGTATGGATAGATAGATAGATGCACAGAGGGATGTAAGCCTGGTGTGAGGTGACGGGGGCTGATAGTGAGGGAGCCTTGGTGAGAAATTATACTAATACTTATGAATTCAAACTAGCTGCTCTCAGTAGGTTTCAAAGCATTTCATATTGTATGGCTGTCACTAACCAGAGTAAGAGTTATAATGATTACCTTCCTTATTTCTGCTCCCTCTAAGTCAAACCTCATTTGATGATGTGGTAAAAGGCTCAGAAAAGCGTTAAATTACTATATACTGTTGAGTAAGTACAGTTGAAGTCGGAAGTTTACATACACCTTAGCCAAATACATTTAAACTCCGTTTTTCACAATTCCTGACATTTAATCCCCCCCAAAAATCCCTGTCTTAGGTCAGTTAGGATCACCACTTTATTTTAAGAATGTGAAATGTCAGAATAATAGTAGAGAGAATTATTTATTTCAGCTTTTATTTCTTTCATCACATTCCCAGTGGGTCAGAAGTTTACATACACTCAATTAGTATTTGGTAGCATTGCCTTTAAAATTGTTTAACTTGGGTCAAACGTTTCGGGTAGCCTTCCACAAGCTTCCCCCAATAAGTTTGGTGAATTTTGGCCCATTCCTCCTGACAGAGCTGGTGTAACTGAGTCAGGTTTGTAGACCTCCTTGCTTGCACACGCTTTTTTAGTTCTGCCCACAAATTTTCTATGGGATTGAAGTATGCTTGGGGTCATTGTTCATTTGAAAGACCCATTTCCGACCAATCTTTAACTTCCTGACTGATGTCTTGAGATGTTGCTTCAATATATCCACATCATTTTCCTCCCTCATGAAGCCATCTATTTTGTGAAGTGCACCAGTCCCTCCTGCAGAAAAGCACCCCCACAACATGATGCTGCCACCCGCATGCTTCACGGTTTGGATGTTGTTCTCCGGCTTGCAAGCCTCCCCGCTTTTCCTCTAAACATAACGATGGTCATTATGGACAAATAGTTATATTTTTGTTTCATCAGACCAGAGGACATTTCTCCATAAAAGTACGATCTTTGTCCCTATGTGCAGTTGCAAACCGTAGTCTGTTTTTTTATTGCGGTTTTGGAGCAGTGGCTTTTTCCTTGCTGAGCGGCCTTTCAGGTTATGTCGATATAGGACTCGTTTTACTGTGGATATAGATAATTTTGTACCTGTTCCCTCCAGCATCTTCACAAGGTCCTTTGCTGTTGTTCTGGGATTGATTTGCATTTTTCCCACCAAAGTCCGTTCATCTCTAGGAGTCAGAACGCATCTCCTTCCTGAGCGGTATGGCGGCTGTTTGGTCCCATGGTGTTTATACTTGCGTACTATTGTTTGTACAGATGAACGTGGTACCTTCAGGCATTTGGAAATTGCTCCCGACGATGAACCAGAGGTCTTGGCTGATTTCTTTTGATTTTCCTATGATGTCATGCAAAGAGGCACTGAGTTTGAAGGTAGGCCTTGAAATACATCCACAGGTACACCTCCAATTGACTCAAATGATGTCAATTAGCCTATCAGAAGCTTCTAAAGCCATTACATACTTTTCTGGAATTTTCCAAGCTGTTTAAAGGAACAGTCAACTTAGCGTATGTAAACTTCTGTCCCACTGGAATTGTGATACAGTGAATTATAAGTGAAATAATCTGTCTGTGAACAATTGTTGGAAAAATGACTTGTGTCATGCACAAAGTAGATGTCCTAACCGACTTGCCAAAACTATAGTTTGTTAACAAGAAATTTGTGGAGTGATTGAAAAACTAGTTTTAATGTCTCCAACCTAAGTGTATGTAAACTTCCGACTTCAACTGTACATAGACACCTTTTTCATCGCAATAGAGCAGTAACAGGAATGTTGTTTCCTCAATTCCCAGCCTCCTCTCTGAGTCCATAAAGATCTGTTGCTCCCCGAAGTCCAATTGACCCTAGTGACAGAAGACAAATAACACGGTGGACTTCGCTTGTTTGGAACAAACTGCAGAGCAGCACAGCATACACTGAAAGGGATGATTGGTTCATCGATGGATGGTAAAGACAGCCTTATTCTAACCTAGCATTATTCTCCTGAGTCCTCCTCTGAAACATAAACACCATCTGATGAATCAGTGAACTTCCCACCCAGGAACGTCCTTGAAAAGGTATGTTTTTTCTACTTCAAAGAACATGCACTACTTAAATACCAATTTCCAGGTATAGTCTTTGAACTGACCTGTGTGTCCAAAAAGGCACAACACATGTTCTTTAGTTATAAAAACATGGGCAAGGGATAACATTATTCCACTGTTAGCCAGAATGATGCCTATCTTAGCAGGGTGACCATAGTGAATGAGTGCAGCAGCCTTTGGCCTGAGGGTGTTGCTGTCCAGGGATAATTAAAAAGCAAATGAGAGCAGTGGGTGTGATTCCAAAGCCATCTGGATGCTGAAGGAGACTTCCTCTCAACCCCTGTGTTTTTACAGGATGACATTTTGACAACGCAGCCCTGTTATCAAAATATGCCGCATCTCTTCAAATAGTCGGACCAGCATTTATTCTCGGTTTTGTGGTTGTATTTTGTGCATTCATTTTTGCCGGCCAATTAAGGGATTTAGGAGTATTATGGTATCTTGGACATAGTGACACTTTTTTGTGTTGTCAAATTGGGGCACTTAGACCATAGCCTTAGACTATTTTCGGAAAAAGTCACTGTGTCCTGGCAGTAATTGAGCAATTGAAAAGAAATATATTTCTCTGATTGTTTTGAGAACCATTAGGTCTATGTGTCATATATGCTACCCAGAAATAACTGACTGGACAGCAACGCCAAAAGCTTCATAGGACACCATCTTTGGGACGGCAGGGTAGCCTGGTGGTTAGAGCGTTGGACTAGTAACCGAAAGGTTGCAAGATTGAATCCCTGAGCTGACAAGGTACAAATCTGTCGTTCTGCCACTGAACAAGGCTGTTAACCCACTGTTCCTAGGCCGTCATTGAAAATAAGAATTTGTTCTTGACAGACTTGCCTTGTTAAATATAATTAACATTTTTAAAAAATCTTACAACATCAGAATGGAAAAGTTTTTGGGGCAAAGAAGCCTCGCACGGTTGGCTCAGACCAGTGACCTTTGTATTTATTTCATTCAGAAAATACCAGCTGCGACCATCTTATTAGCTTGTTCCTTAGTAGAGAGCTTGGTGACGCCCCTTTCCATTTCCCTTTTCTGTCTTGTGCAATAACAGTAACCTTTTCCTCAAATATCATCATGGCAAGATAGCATTTCTTTCTCTGCACTTCTCTCCTGAGAGCCCTGGTGGAAATGGCAGCATCTAATCATTATTAATGTGCTGGTGTTAGTGAATGGAGCAGATCTAGGTGAAAGGGGTTCATCTGGCCCAAACTGGGGAATTAATAGTGTAAAATGTGCAGTGAAATGAAATGACTGGGTTTGCTAATTGTCTGATTGAGGCGTTTTCCTGTTTTGTCATTTGTATTCTTGGTAAGCCTGTGGGTTTTATGGCCAATCCAATCCAGTATCTTAGCAGAGGACCAAAGAATCAACGTCCTTTAACAGTGTTAATACTAATGCCCACCTATCAGAAACTGGAGAATATTCCCTGGAACTGGAATGCAACCATTACTGCTATTACTGCTAACGAGAGAAAAAAAGATAAGAAGAACCATGTCATGAACATGAGTCTACTCAAATCAATAAACTGAAGAACATAAAAAGCTCTAAAAACAGAGAAGTAAACAAGCTTTTTGTAAAGACAAAAAAATATGTATATTGATGTTTGTGTTGTTCGACCAAGGTTGGGCCTGGATGCAAATAACTTTCTATGTGTTTGGCTAAGGAGAAGATCTAGACTTATTTTCATCATAACACTGTTACTGTTGTTTCCTCATGAGGAGATGCCGACCTTGAGAAAGATACCAGATCAAAAAACAGAGGAAACAGCTTTTATGTTGCAAACAATGAGCAGACTGACAGTCAGCACTGTAAGTATTCTCATCCTTTTGGAATTTGTGGAGGCATAGCTAGTGCCTCAGGTATTTTGTCCTTTTATGGATTATAGAGTGTAGTATACATAATCCCTTCTAGTTGATATCAGACTCTGAGCATGTGCTTTACCTTCGACCGGGGGCGAATTCAAACAATAAACTCAAAATTCACAACTGTGCCTGCATTCACCACCATCTTGCTCTGACCACTGCTACAGCACAAATCCCAACATATCACTGGACATCACCACTGAACTGCCGATCACTCCCTTTTCCCAGAGTGTCTTATTTCTATTCTGCTGTGTCTAGAGATCTTTGTGCAATATATGGGCTGGCTTGTACTGTGTGTATGCCCTTGACACATGACCCCTGGGAGAGAGACAAGGTACCCTGGAAAAGGTTGGTTATTTATCTCCTCTGGAGCAGGGTGATGCAGTGTTGGCTTGGGCGGTATCCAGATTGTCATACCTTCATATGGACCTTGTGCCATACCGGGATTTTTGGTAATACCGACACTGAACTGCTGAACTTAGCCCTTCTATGTTGAACATAATAAATTGTTCCCTATCCACAGGATGTGTACCAAACTCACTAAAAGTGGCAGTAATAAAGCCTCTTGATAAAGCCAAACCTTGACCACGAAAATTAAGAAACTATTGGCCTGTATTGAATCTCCCATTCCTCTCAAAAAAATTCTAAAAAGCTGTTGCGCAGCAACTCACTGCCTTCCTGAAGACAAATAATGTTTTCCAAACGCTTCAGTCTGGTTTTAGACCCCGTCATAGCACTGAGACTGCCCTCGTGAAGGTGGTAAACTTCCTTTTAATGGCGTCAGATCAAGGCTCTGCATCTGTCCTCGTGCTCCTAGACATTAGTGCTGCTTTTGACACCATCGATCACCACATTCTTTTGGACATATCAGAAACCCTAATTGGTCTACACAGACAAGTTCTTGCCTGGTTTAGATCTTATCTGTCGGAAATATATCAGTTTGTCTCTGTGGATGGTTTGTCCTCTGACAAATCAATTGTACATTTCGGTGTTCCTCAAGTTTCCGTTTAAGGACCACTATTGTTTTCACTATATATTCTAACTCTTGGTGATGTCATTCGGAAACACAATGTCAACTTTCACTAATATGCGGACAATACACAGCTATACATTTCGATGAAACATGGTGAAGGCCCAAAATTGCCTACCCTGGAAGCCTGTATTTCAGACATAAGGAAGTGGATGGAGGCAAATGTTTTACTTTTAAACTCGAAAAAACAGAGATGCTAGTTCTAGGTTTCAAGAAACAAAAAGATCTGCTGTTGGATCTGACAATTAATCTTGATGGTTGTACAGTCTCAAATAAAACTGTGAAGGACCTCTGGACACTGATCTGTCTTTTGACGAACATATCAATAATTTTTCTACTCTCCGGCTACCCGGATAAAGAACTAAATAAACTTCAGTTAGTGCTTAACACAGCTGCTATTGTATCATATTACTCCAGTGCTAGCCTCTCTACACTGGTTTCCTGTTAAGGCTAGGGCTGATTTCAAGGTTTTACTACTAACCTACAAAGCATCACATGCTTGCTCCTACCTATCTTTCCGATTTGGTCCTGTCGTACATACCTACAGGTACGCCACGGTCACAAGACACAGGCCTCCTTATTGTCCCTAGAATTTATAAGCAAACAGCTGGAGGCAGGGTTTTCTCCTATAGCACTCAATTTCTATAGAATGGTCTGCCTATCCATGTGAGAGATGCAGACTTGGTCTCAACCTTTAAGTCTTTACTGAAAACTAATCTCTTCAGTAGGTCCTATGATTGAGTGTAGTCTGGCCCAGGGGTGCAAAAGTGAACGGCAAGGAACTGGAGCGATGAACCGCCCTTGCTGTCTCTGCCTGGCTGGCTCCCCTCTCTCCACTGGTATTTTATGCCTCTGACCCTATTACGGGGGCTGAGTAACTGGCTTACTAGTGCTCTTCCATGCCGTCCCTAGGAAGGGTGCGTCACTTGAGTGGGTTGAGTCAGACGTGATCTTCCTGTCTGATTTTGCACCCGGAGCCTCCAGCGACGGCCTCCAGCGTCGCCCTCTAGTCCGGAGCCTCCAGCGTCGCCCTCTAATCCGGAGCCTCCAGCGACGCCCTCTAGTCCGGAGCCTCCAGCGACGCCCTCTAGTCCGGAGCCTCCAGCGACGGGCTTCAGTCACTGTCCGGAGCAGCCAGAGTCTCCCTCCTGTCCGGAGCAGCCAGAGTCTCCCTCCTGTCCGGAGCAGCCAGAGTCTCCCTCCTGTCCGGAGCAGCCAGAGTCTCCCTCCTGTCCGGAGCAGCCAGAGTCTCCGTCCTGTCCGGGGCCCGCTGCGAGGGTCCCTGGTCCGGGGTCGACGGTAAGGGTCCCCGCTCCAGAGGCGCCACCTAAGTGGGCCAAGACTAAGGTGGAGCGGGGTCCACGTCCCGCACCAGAGCCGCCACCGCCGTGAAATGCCCACCCAGACCCTCCCCTATAGGTTCAGGTTTTGCGGCCGGAGTCCTCACCTTTGGGGGGGGGGGTACTGTCACGCCCTGACCGTAGAGATCCTTTTTATGTCTCTATTTTGGTTGGTCAGGGCGTGAGTTTGGGTGGGCATTCTATGTCTGGTGTTCTATGTTGTCCTTGTTTTGTATTTCTGTGTGTTTGGCCTGGTATGGTTCTCAATCAGAGGCAGCTGTCTATCGTTGTCTCTGATTGAGAATCATACTTAGGTAGCCTGTTCCCACCTGTGTTTGTGGCTGGTTGGTTTCTGTTTAGTGTATGTCACCTTGCAGAACTGTTCGTTTATCGTTTTTGTTGTTTTGTTCTAGTATTCGTATTCATTAAAAGGAATTATGAATACTTACCACGCTGCACCTTGGTCTTCACCTTCTCCTCTATACGACGATCGTTACAGGGGGATTCAATCTTGCAACCTTACAGTTAACTAGTCCAACGCTCTAACCACCTGATTACATTGCACTCCACGAGGAGCCTGCCTGTTACGCGAATGCAGTAAGCCAAGGTAAGTTGCTAGCTAGCATTAAACTTATCTTATAAAAAATAATCAATCAATCATAATCACTAGTTAACTACACATGGTTGATGATATTACTAGTTTATCTAGCGTGTCCTGCGTTGCATATAATCGATGCGGTGCGTATCGTTGCTCCAATGTGTACCTAACCATAAACATCAATGCCTTTATTAAAATCAATACACAGAAGTATATATTGTTAAACCTGCATATTTAGCTAAAAGAAATCCAGGTTAGCAGGCAATATTAACCAGGTGAAATTGTGTCACTTCTCTTGCGTTCATTGCACGCAGAGTCAGTGTATATGCAACAGTTTGGGCTGCCTAATTTGCCAGAATTTTACGTAATTATGACATAACATTGAAGGTTGTGCAATGTAACAGGAATATTTAGACTTGGATGCCACCCGTTAGATAAAATACATAACGGTTCCGTATTTCACTGAAAGAATAAACGTCTTGTTTTCGAGATGATAGTTTCCGGATTCAACCATATTAATGACCTAAGGCTCGTATTTCTGTGTGTTATTATGTTATAATTAAGTCTATGATTTGATAGAGCAGTCTGACTGAGCGATGGTAGGCACCAGCAGGCTCGTAAGCATTCATTCAAACAGCACTTTCGTGCGTTTTGCCAGCAGCTCTGCTGTTTATGACTTCAAACCTATCAACTCCTGAGATGAGGCTGGTGTAACCGATGTGAAATGGCTAGCTAGTTAGCGGGGTGCGCGCTAATAGCGTTTCAAACGTCACTCGCTCTGAGACTTGGAGTGGTTGTTCCCCTTGCTCTGCAAGGGCCGTGGCTTTTGTGGAGTGATGGGTAACGCTGCTTCGAGGGTGGCTGTTGTCGTTGTGTTCCTGGTTCGAGCCCAGGTAGGAGCGAGGAGAGGGACGGAAGCTATACTGTTACACTGGCAATACTAAAGTGCCTATAAGAACATCCAATAGTCAAAGGTATATGAAATACAAATGGTATAGAGAGAAATAGTCCTATAATTCCTATAATAACTACAACCTAAAACGTCTTACCTGGGAATATTGAAGACTCATGTTAAAAGGAACCACCAGCTTTCATATGTTCTCATGTTCTGAGCAAGGAACTTAAACGTTAGCTTTCTTACATGGCACATATTGCACTTTTACTTTCTTCAACACTTTGTTTTTGCATTATTTAAACCAAATTGAAAATGTTTCATTATTTATTTGAGGTTAAATTGATTTTATTGATTTATTATATTAAGTTAAAATGAGTGTTCATTCAGTATTGTTGTAATTGTCATTAAAAATCGTACGATTAATCGGTATCGGATTTTTTGGCCCTCCAATAATCGGTATCGGCGTTGAAAAATCATAATCGGTCGACCTCTAGTCTCAGCCTACAGTATCTATGCTGCAATAGTCTATGTGCCGGGGGGCTAGGGTCAGTCTGTTATATCTAGTGCAATTCTCCTGTAATCTGTTGTCCTGTGTGAATTTAAGTATGCTCCCTCTAATTCTCTCTCTCTCCCTCTCTCCTTCCCCTCCCGGAGGACCTGAGCCCTAGGACCATGCCTCAGGACTACCGGGCCTGATAACTCCTGACTGTCCCTAGTCCACCTGGTCGTGCTGCTGCTCCAGTTTCAACTGTTCTGCCTGCGGCTATGGAATCCTGACCTGTTCACCGGACGTGCTACCTTGTCCTGGACCTGCTGTTTTCGACTATCTTTCTCTGTACCGCACCTGCTGTCACGACCTCTGAATGCTCGGCTATGAAAAACCAACTGACATTTACTCCTGAGGTACTGACCTGTCGCACCCTCTACAACCCTGCTGGTCATCTATGACTTTCCTAAGTTCCTGCCTTTCTAGGGAGTTTTTCCTAGCCACAGTGCTTCTACATCTGCATTGCTTGCTATTTGAGGTTTTAGGATGGGTTTCTGTATAGCACTTTGTAACATCTGCTGATGTATACATTTATGAATAAACAACTAACTCAAAAATGATACACACAGTTTGTTGCACGCACAAAACAAATATCAGACAGCAAGGCTCTTGATCCAGGTGGCAATTCAAGAGGGTGCAACGAAATGTATGTCAAAACGTAGTTTTCTTGGCCCTATGTCATTATAAATTACATAGAATGAATCATTAGATTGTTCTATACAATATTATAACCTTAAGAATGTTAATTTGCTGTGACCGTTGGCAGTTTAGACTACGCCGTTCTTGTGTAAGCCCCGCAGCTAGGTTTGAATTTCTTATAGCCTAATTTTGTAGACATCAATGTACAGCAACATTTTTAGACCTCACTGCAGAACACCCGCCATATGCATATGCACACATACTTATCTGTGGGGCTTACAAGACCCAAATGTCATATAATTTTCAAGACATCAATGTAGCAGTAGAACAAATATCACAATATCGGAATATAACACACGCATGAGAATATATAGGTCTTCTGCCTATGTGATAATATGAAGCACATGTTCAGATTAGCTTCACAGTACAGAACTAGTTTGTAAAGGAAAACGTTTTCCTACATTTGTTTTTAAAACCTCCCGCAATGACTCTCCCCATGTCAAGTCCATTTAACTCCTGACAGTCAATTTATTGGTCAAAGCCATGAGAGGACCTGTGGCTGTGATGTTTAGCCTCCTTCTAAGGCTGTTCTGAAGACTGGCTGTAGTGTTTATTTTCTCATGTTGAGTGTTAAATATACTTAACAAAAATATAAATGCATGATGTCAACGTTATGAACAGACTGCCCCATGGTGTCGGTGAGGTTATGGTATGGGCAGGCATAAGCTACAGACAACGAATGCACAGAAATACCTTGACGAGATCCTGAGGCCCATTGTGAAGCCCATTTTTTTTTTTTACGTATCTGTGACCAACAGATGCATATCTGTATTCCCAGTCATGTGAAATCCATGGACCAGGGCCAACGTCTGAGGCAGAGGATGTTAACTTACTGTGAACTGCAAATTGCACCTGCTCTGAGCAATTTTGTCAGCTCCCTGTCACCCTCTCCCGCTGAGTCTGACTCGATAGTAGGCCTACTAGCTAGTGAAGATGCCAGCGGTGATGCTGAACTGGCGAGATTAGCAGCGCTGCTAGCTAAGGCATTGCCATCAGGAAGAGTTTGCCTCTCACTCCTCTCTTCCGGCACTGACAGTTCTCTGGCTCATTCTGGGTTCGATTCACCATCTTTCTCTGGATTTTAGGAAACGATTTTATCAAAACTCGATTGCCTTTTCTTATCCATTTTCTGTTTGACTTATCCACGTTTCAAATTCAGTAGAGAGACGACTTGCCTAGGCTACGTGACGTGATTACGTGGGGACCTCTTCACTAGCTGTGTCAAGATCAGTTACTTACACTACTGGCCCTCCCCATAACCTATATGTACAAATAAGAGAGCAGGCCTGGAATCAGTGAGGCAGGATAGGATGATTACATAGAAGGATCACCGCACTTTTACATGATGGTGGTTTTGGGGGGGGGGGGGGGGGATGAGGATGCTGCTAGATTTAACCCTGATCCTTTTTATTAGAATGTTTACAGTGTGAACAGTGTGAAATGCCATGAGAGGTACCGGATCCGGGCAAATAGGTGCCGGAATTAACAAAGTCAAATCTGAGAGGTTCTGGATCCTGGCAGTCATTTATACCTCCAGATCCTTGCTAGTTTTTATTGCCTACTGCTAGGCTTTCATTGCCTACTGTATATTGGCGATCAGTATACGTTGAGAAGGGCAATTTCTATGGCGATTTAAAGGGAAAGACTCAGAAATACACAACAGATTGTCTTCGCAGAGGGTGGATATTGAAATTCAGTCTGTTAGCTTGGTAAATAAATACATATTTAGTCCCTGTTTTGTATTCAACGGATTTCACTCATGAACCTGCAACCACTAGTTAGCTTGTCAGTTGAAGTTTGAAGTTGGCGCCGTTCTGCCACGGAGCAGCGCCACAGAGTTCTATTGAACAGTGACCACTTTTTGATCATGCCTGTGATGACATTCCATTCACTTTAAACATGCTCAATTCTCAGAGAAAATCGTCTATACCTTTTGAACCATGGTAGAGACTTGTTTTTCTGACTGGATTTTCTATTGAATGGACATATTTGTATAAACCTTGAATGAATGAATCCTTTTATGGGTGAACACCCTACAGGAGGGAATTCTCTGCTGTTACAAAGCTTGATTTTGAAAGAAGCTAACCACTTAGCTAGACACCGTAACTAGCTACTAAATTTACCTTTATCTAACTAGGCAAGTCTTCTTATTTACAATGACGGCCTACCCAGACAACACTGGGCCAGTTGTGCGCCGCCCTATGGGACTCCCAATCACGTCCGGATGTGA
Organism: Salvelinus alpinus; assembly: GCF_045679555.1. Lineage (NCBI taxonomy): Eukaryota > Metazoa > Chordata > Actinopteri > Salmoniformes > Salmonidae > Salvelinus > Salvelinus alpinus. The sequence continues at coordinate 45,332,805 of NC_092089.1, read as the reverse complement.
TTCATCCCGGATTCGAACCAAGAACTGTAGTGATGCCTCTTGCACTGAGGTGCAATGCCTTAGACCGCTGCGCCACTCGGGAGCCGAATGCCCAACGACAGGGTATCTAGCACATTTTAGACAGTTAACTCAATAACTACAAAATATCTAGCTGGCAAACATTTAGTTGTGAATTCCATACTGTAACTAGATCACTTGGCACGTGCTGCGCAACGGTGAGTGACTCACAAGGCTCTGGTCTCTCATCGCTGTGTGCTTGTAAACAAACACCACGTGACTGGGGACTACCGCTAAGCTTCATAATGAACTCTTTATGTGACAGGTGAAATGAAGAACCTAAGGTAGTGCACAAGTTGACTGCATGTTTTTTCTTAAAAAGTAGCTACAAATATTCACATTTATTAAAAAACGATCAAATAAATAGTTTCAACTCTATTGACGGTATTGAAAAACCATCCCGTGGGTAATACCAAATACCCCGGTATACGGTATTTATGATTTACCCCCCACACCTAATGCAGTGTGTGTTAGAAGGATTTGGGGAGGGAAGTGTAGACCTTCCGGGGGACAGGGCTGGGTATTACCTCTGTGTTAGCAGCTCAGAGGGACTCACTGACTGGGAGACAGCACAGGTAGACATGGGCTCTCATTCCTCCTCTCATTTATTTGCTTATTAATCAATGTTGATTGAGCTGTGATTTTTTTCCCCCATCACATTCTTTCTGTTGATACACAATGAATGTGCAGATATACTACACTCTTAGTCGACCGTATATCCAAACACCCTAAGTAGAGGAGCAACAAAATATGTTGTGTACTGTATATCTTTCTCATGCACATTTGCAGGAACATATGGTGGATGGTGTACTTCTGCCGGCTGTATCCCAGATTACATCTACCCGTGTAAACATGCTTTATTCTTTAAAAAGACTCAGTTGAAAGATGAAACCAAGCTTCTCTAGTACTGTAATATCTACCTCTAATATTGTCCTCGACAGATGCAGAGCTGATATTTGTGATACGTCTATATCAAAAGTGGGCAGCATAGTTATTGCATCAGCCTCAAGGTCTGGTGTTAGGGAGGGGAGGAGAACAGCTCTATGGCAAAGGGAAGGCAGCTGTCAGCAGTATTGTAGAGGACAGGTGATTCCTTTACTATACCTTATCTCTCTCTCTCTGGGAGCCAGGAGAGCCAATCAGTATGCAGCACCGTGGTGGGAAACAACAAAAAGGTGCTGTGAGAGATGACACAATGACAGTAGCCAAGCCTAACAGGCCACATTAATCTATCAGTGTGAGTTGTCTGTTCCATGCCCCCACCCCTCTCTTCCACCTCCTCCTTGGTCTTCAAACCCAGGTCACATTTCGACATGGCAGAGACGCGTCATTTAATTGTACCTCCCTATGCAAAACAGGACACACACAGCTGCTATGGCAGTATCTTTCAATTAATATCACATTCACAAATAATTAATGAAACCCAATTCTTTCACATCGCTGTAAAAGCAAATAAATGGCAAATCATTATAATGCTAATTGAACATTACAGTAATAAGGGAATAGTCATTAGTGCTCATGTTTTATGTATGCATGAAATTCTGTTCTCGAGACCTTGAAGCACTGATATCTGTTCTAATGTGAGACAGAAGGCGAGCGATATTGTGACTGTGTTTGTGGCAGTTCCAAGTGTGTGGCGCGTGCTACAGTGGCTGACGTTACAGTGATTCAGTATGGATATTGTAATGTCTGCGTCCAACTCACACCCTCAAACACGTAGATCCCTTTCCAGCCCACTTTCCAGCTCACACTCTCAAACACCTAGATCCCCTGAACGCAGCTCACTCTCCAGATCCCAATCACCTGAATTCTGATCACCTGTTCACACACCTGTATGTCATTACCACACAGTATTTAGTTCCGTTCTTTGCACCCCATCACTGTGAGGTATTGATTGTTTTGTGACACACGTCTTTCAGAGCGCTGGGTTTCCTGTGATTTACGCCTCCCGTGTATGATAGTTTTTGCCTGCCTCACTAACGACTCCTTTTTGCCTATTCCTGTCACGTTCTGAACTTAGTTCCTTTTTTATGTCTCTATTTTGGTTTGGTCAGGGTGTGAGTTGGGGTGGGCATTCTATGTTTTGTTCTATGTTTTGTATTTCTGTGTTTGGCCTGGTATGGTTCCTAATCAGAGGCAGCTGTCAATCGTTGTCTCTGATTGAGAACCATACTTAGGTAGCCTGTTCCCACCTGTGTTTGTGGGTAGTTGTTTCCTGTTTTGTGTTGTCACCTGATAGGACTGTTTCGTTTTTTTGTTGTTTTACCTTTGTTATTTTGTATTCAGTGTTCAGTTTAATAAATTTAACATGGACACGTACCACGCTGCATTTTGGTCCGATCCTTCCTATTCCTCATCAGACGAGGACGACGATCGTTACAATTCCCTGTCTGTACGTTAGCCTATCGGATTTCCTGTTTTCTACCTATTGCCTGATCTCCCGGGCTACGTTACTAACCTTTTCCCTGTATGTGTCACACATGGTCAGACTGACATTGGATAGCATTATATTGTCTCCAGGCCATTGGTCCTACAATAAGAGTAACATGAGAATACAAAGATGCTTTGGGTTATTTCCAATATGTTCACTCTATAATAATACACAGCAAAACAGGTATATCTAGAACAATAAAGGTTTACGTTCATTTATATACTGGTGAGGAGTAACAAGATCATATCAATGTTGTTTAGCAACCTAATAGCCAGAGAAACTGTTACAGCACCTGTCTGTTCGTCTGGGATTGTTGCCACGTGTCATCAGTGAAGCCTGATTGAGAGCAGCAGAGAGGGGACTCAACTGTCTCCCATCACAGTCTCTCCCTAATTCCCAATGTATATTTACAGACATGTTCAGTCAGGACTATCTCAGCTTCCAGCGTGTGTGTGTTTGTGTTCTAGGTACACGGTAGGGGCTGTACATCCAATGTTGACTCTCAGATTAGCAAGATGGAGACAGGGGGGTTGTGTAGTGTGTGTGTGGGGGGGGAGGGATGGACACATGGAACATCTGACCTTCAGGAAGAGAGTGTGGAAGGCAACGATAAGGTAGCGGGAGGGATGGAAATATAGCACACAAAATATGTCCAAACCCAGCATAATTTACACTGATGGTTTTGTTTGATAATTTTTCCTGTCTACAGTAGAAGTGCACAATAAATTAACTTGTCATTTATTTCAGCTCTTATTCATTTGTGACTGACCTCAATGGTCTCAATTGATTTATCTTCGTGGTACCTTTTCCGTAGACAATTTCCTGGAACAACTGAAGTGTATTCTTCACTGCCGTACACAGTCACAGCCATGTGTTAACGCATATCGAATTGTACTATCACGGATCAATCCCATCCCCTGTTGTCATTGGTCTCCTTCCTATCTTAAAGGGGATGTCAGACAGAAGCTTTCAATACGGCCACAAATAACCATTCATTTCCTGCTGTCAGACATGGAGTGATGTATAGCCTGTGGCTTCGCTTGATTCATCAGAACACAAAACTACGCACGACAACGGACATTGAATAAAGAACAGGAAAAGGCTTCTGGGAATATGCTGAATGGATCCTTTCTGCCTCATTTGCATAATGTGTTGTTTCTCTGAAAATGATGAATAAACCAAAACACATGCATGAGAAACAACTAGCTTTAAGTGTGGTGCCATTCGCCACCGATGGAGCATGAAGGTAATGTCCGCTTCTGACTGAGACCCTAATGAGATTGCAATGCAAAGCAGAATGCATGCATACATCTTCATGATAATGCGTTTTGGGTACGTTGCGGGGCATGTGATACAGATTGCTTCAAATACTCGATCGTGTACCTCTCTAACTTGAACAACTTTGGGCCAAGTTGTTATATAGTTGTTTTCATATACTTTCCTCAATACATATACATATAGTTCGATGAGACATAATTAACTGCTTGTACAGCTTTAATTAATTCCTGAATGCAGCTGCCACTGTATTGAAGCCATTGGGCAAAGTTTATCACGGCGCACTGTGCTTTATTATGGGCGATAGGCTCAGTGCGCATCACTGCATTCTGTACCGAGAGTATGCTAGCCCTCTTTGAAATCTCGTAAATCGATGCATTGCACTCTTTTGTTAAGCCCTTCTGCATAAACTTCCTCTGTACCTTAAGTCACTATTAACTTATAGACAGATGTACAAGATTGCAGAGCCGGTCTCAGGGATGGCTAACTCTGGAGATCACTTCAATCTCCACTGATTTAGGTGAATCTGATTAGAGTTTTCTTTACGCTGTACTTGTGGAATAATTTCCAAGGCTCTCTAAAATTGGATTTATTGGTTGGCTGATTGAAGAGCTTTTCATTGAAGAATGTATTTGTTTTCTATGATTGTGTTTTACATTCACATTGACATTTTAGTAATTTAGCAGACACTCTTATCCAGAGCGACTGGGACAGAATGCCAAGAGTGTTCAAAGCTGTCATCAAGGCAAAGGGTGGCTACTTTGAAGAATCTCAAATATAAAATATATTTTGATTTGTTTAACACTTTTTTGGTAACTACATGATTCCATATGTGTTATTTCATAGTTTTCACTATTATTCTTCAATGTAGAAAATAGTAAAAACAAATGAAAACCCTGGAATGAGTAGGTGTGTCCAAACTTTTGACTGGTACCTTATATATATTTTTAAATAACATGTAAAGAACTTCATAAAATACATATAACACCGTATGCTAGTGGGGGAAAGCATACAAAAAGGGTTAAGAAAGGGTTAACATATAATTGGACTTGCTTGAGCACAAAGGGAGAGCTGACTAAGTCCTATTCAGCACTTTCCATTTCAGTAAGATGTGTCACAAAGGCAATGATGTTGTTTGCCACTGTGTTGTGCCGTTGTCTCTCTTCCTGACACCTACTCATCAATTAAAATAAAACTTTGAAGGCTGGAAGAGGTTTGCTATGCTCCCTATCATTATGATTTAGTTGTCATTCATAGATCCTTTGATGACAAACTGGACGTGGTCAGCGATTACCGGTTACATTATGAAGGCACTTTCATGATATAAAGACAGACAGAGTGGATTACAAGGGCAAAGGCATTGTTCCACATTTCAGAAAGTATGATTAACACAGGTTTACCTCTTTTATGCTACCGGTAAGTCTACTCTTGTTTTTATCCAATCAGACCCATAATCAGTTGGAGAGTAGGCCCAATCACAACCATCAGCATGCTTGATTAAATAATTGACTCTGATCTGATTAGCGAATCTCAAAGAGTAGACCAATTACAGTTACCAATATTGTCTTGCGACAGCACCAACACTTCAGATATTTGGAGGTGAAATTAGGACATGCTTTATTATTAATGCTACTGTGCCAGGCTGGTTGGTATGCTGTTGTTCTGAAAGCAGTAAGTTGAAACGCCAAGAAGAGGATGACAATGTCAAAATATTCTGAGCTTTTCCCTCAATTGTGACAACTTTTTGGGGAACTTTATTTTGTACAATAGGAGTATCTGGCTTAGGATCAACCCTTTCCTTTCTGTCACTATCCAACAAAACCACGAGCCCCTGTAAAAAGAATAATTTACCACAGATGTTAGGGGCAGAGACATGGACATCCATCAAGCTCATTGTCACAGAGCTTCTCATCCCCTTTTCTGACAAAACATCCCAAAAACGAACCTGGGAACAATAGCTCTGGTTTCTCAGTGACCAACTCTAGCGGGTCAATGGCTTGTATCTTAGCCGCCGGCCCCCACAAAACGATTCATTGTCCCTTGCGGAGAAGAGTGACACGCCCACCCCCTTCCATCCCTCTGCTCCCAACCCACATGAGTGCTTTGTCTCCTTTTGCTGCCTCATTGGAGCAGTCCGGTCCATTCAGGCAGGTTCAGGTGGGTGTTAGTGAAGCGATGTTGTCTCTGTCCTAGGGAGCAGGGATGTTTTGGGCAACGCACAATTTCATATGCTATGTCTCGCACAGACGTTCATGTGGCTGACATGCACAAACACATTCACACACGAATGTGTCACGACATGTCATGAGAACAGAGAGTCTGCTTGACATGATTTTACAGGATTGCAGTGTATCAAGGGAAAACGATGAGCATTGTGGTGGAAGGCACCATTTTACAGAAATCCCTGACTCACTGACTCACTGAAATCACTTACTCTTCACTGTAATGTAAACAGTGGGACACAGACAAAAGGTCCAATATTGTATAAGTAATTCTAAGTAATGTACAGTGGGGTCTGAAAATATTGGCAGCCCTGATAAAGATGAGCTAAAATTACTGTATGAAAAAAATTATTCATATATTGTATTATCAGATTATTGTATGTTTTCTTCTTATGCATCCTTATTTCGACACTAAACCCACCACTGGTGTGTGTGGCCAAAGAGCTCTATTTTCATGTAATCTATCTGACCATAGCACCGGTTTCAATCCAAGCGCCAATTCCATTTAGCAAACTCCAAGCGTTTACATTTCTTGGATGACATCAAAATAGAACTCAGTGGTGGGTTTGGTATTGAAATTAGAATGCATAAGCAGATAAAAAACCTGTACCTACAGTATAATATAGTGGTGGATCGGTGATGTTATGGGGCTGTTTTGCTTACACTGGTCCTAGGGCCCTTGTTAAGGTCAATGGAATCATTAACTTTACCCAGTACCAGGACATTTTAGCCAAAAACCTGGTTGCCTCTGCCAGGGGGCTGGAATTTGGCCGCAAGGGGATCTTCCAGCAAGACATTAACCCACAGCAAAATAGTTAATTTACCCAAAAAATCTACATTTGCAATGGCAATCTCAGACTCTGGACCTGTGGTTTGAATTGAAGAGGGCAGTCCATAAGCGCAGGCGAAGGATATCAAGGACCTGGAAAGATTCTGTATGGAGGAGAGGTCTAAGATCACTCCCAATGTTTTTTCCGATCTCATATAACATTTTAGAAAAAGTCTGTGCCATTATCCTCACAAAGTGAGGTATTGAAAGGTATTGAAAACATACAATATAGCTTAGTATTTCGAATATTTATTTTATACAGTCCTTTTTGCTCATTTTTATCAAGGGTGCCAATATTTTCAGAGCCCACTGTATATTCCTCCTCATTATCCTTCATTCACATAATGATTAGTAATAAACAAAAACACACACACACATAAATCCTTGAGGGTCACTGTAACAGAGTCTTTTGAGAGTAGCAATTCCCCCTTCTTTTATTATTAGTTTAGTGGTGGTATCATCTGTAGAATAAACTGGCAGAGATTGCATTGAACGCCAACAATGGGGGTAATAAACATTATTTATTTCTTAATGGTTATGAAATACAGAGCAACTATGCCTGAAGGAGCACACAGTATTGAGTCCTCAGATGTTATCGCCATTAGATTTCTATGGTGGTTTGTTGCCTGAAGCCCTGTAGACTCCACTAGAGTACTGGGGGATTTGTTTTGGATTTAGAAGATAAGACAAATAGTGGAAGTGAACTCTTGTATTTAAAAGGTGTCCTTCTGGCTTTGATGCTGGTTAACTTAAAGAAGGATCAAGTGTGATGTTGTGACTTATGTAATAATCACAACTTACTAGTTCTGCACAAACTTCTGAGGCCGGGACCAAAAACTGAGGACAATATCAGTAAATTTGTGAGTTGCTATTCCAAGCCTGTGCAATAGCTCTCTTTCTTCACAGCATCGAGCCTGACATCCAATTATAATAAATAGCCCGATTTAGGATAGAAGTGGCCAAAACAGAACAAATGAAAGCAGGAGACCACCATTAAACCACCTGAATCCATCACTTCCTGAGCGAGGGTCACATGGGATTCAGCGGTATTCGAAGCTCCATTAGCAAGCCATACAGCGTTGGGGAATGAATGTGTTGCGCTTAAATGCTTCCCTCATTTTCCCCTTGATTCAGGGACTGATGAAATAAGCCTTGCCAGCATTGGCTGATTGACTTTGCCTGTGAAGAGCAATTGATTGGTGGGGATTATCCAGCCAGGCCAGCGACTGATGAAGGAACATGACTGAGGCAGAATAGAGTTGGCGTTGAAGCCCCCCCCCCCCCAACATTCCCATAAGGTAACGTTCCTATTAAGTTCCATCAGTTGCAGTACAAACTTCAGTCAGGAAGTCAATCACTGTTCTTCACTTTTGCCGCTCTGAAAACATTAACTTATAACAGCTCTAAAACCTACATTGAGGAAGTTTCCTTTATCTTACATAAAACCTAAAACCTTTTCAAATGTTCTGGGAATGTTCTGAGGCCCTTAAATGAATATTGAGTTGGGCACCCTTTACACCAGCGCCCTGAGTGCAGTAGCTGGTCTGACTGTAGCTTCTATTCCCACTGGTGGCACATCAGCATCCCTCCCTGCCTGCTTGGCTTCATCATTGGACAACCTACAGCTACAGCACCATTAGGCGATTAAGCACCATCCCACTTCATTTTGTCCTCCACTTCAATCAGACGGAACTTTCTCTCTCCTCAGAAAGCAGCATGTTTTTTTCGCCAAGCCTGGGGCCTCCAGCTGGACTGTGTAGGTAGCTGCTGAGGCGAACTGGGATAAACATTTAGTGTATCCGAGCAACCAGATTGTTTTTTAATGTGGTAGACTGCAGAGACTCAGACAGGCAGTGGGGTTAGCTCGTCAACAGGGAGCCATGATCACATTTCCCTCCCAATTCAAGACCCAGTAAAAGTGTAAATATATTTCAACATCTCCAAATATTATATTACGGCCCCACACTGCTCAAAATGATCCCTTTGAGGAAGACATAACGATCGTTGTGCACAAAATGAAAACATCCAGCATACAGTACCAGTCAAGTTTGGACACACCTACTCATTCAAGGGTTTTTCTTTATTTTACTATTTTCTACATTGTAGAATAATAGTGAAGACATCAAAATTATGAAATAACACATATGGAATCATATAGTAGCCATGAAAAGTGTTTGAGATTTGAGATTCTTCAAAATAGCCACCATTTGCCTCGATGACTGCTTTGCACATGCTTCTCATTCTCTCAACCAGCTTCATGAGGTAGCCACCTGGAATGCATTTCAATTAACAGGTGAGCCTTGTTAAAAGTTCATTTGTGGAATTTCTTTCCTTCTTGATGCGTTTGAGCTAATCAGTTGTGTTGTGACAAAGTAGGGGTGGTATGCAAAAGTTAGCCCTATTTGGTTGAATACCAAGTCCATGTTATGGCAAGAACAGTTCAAATAAGCAAAGAGAAATGACAGTCCATCATTACTTTAAGACATAAAGGTCAGTCAATGCAAAACATTTCAAGAACTTTGAAAGTTTCTTCAAGTGCAGTCGCATAAACCATCAAGCGCTATGATAAAACTGGCTCTCATGAGGACCGTCACAGGAATGGAAGACCCAGAGTTACCTCTGCTGCAGAGGATAAGTTCAATAGAGTTACTAGCCTCAGAAATTTCAGCCCACATAAATGCTTCACAGAGTTCAAGTAACAGACACATCTCAGCATCAACTGTTCAGAGGAGACTGCGTGAATCAGGCCTTCATGGTTGAATTGCTGCAAAGAAACCACTACTAAAGGACACCAATAAGAAGAAGAGACTTGCTTGGGCCAAGAAACACGAGCAATGGACCTTAGACTGGTAGAAATCTGTCCTTTGGTCTGATGAGTCCAAAATTTAGATTTTTGGTTCCAACCGCCATGTCTTTGTGAGATGCAGAGTAGGTTAACGGATGATCTCCGCATGTGTGGTTCCCACCGTGAAGCATGGAGGAGGAGGTGTGATGGTGTGGGGGTGCTTTGCTGGTGACACTGTCAGTAATTTATTTAGAATTCAAGGCACACTTAACTACCATGGCTACCACAGCATTCTGCAGCGATACGCCACCCCATCTGGTTTGTGCTTAGTGGGACTATCATTTGTTTTTCAACAGGACAATGACCCAACACACCTGCAGTGCTGCACCAGATGACCTTGCCTCCACAATCACCCGACTTCAACCCAATTGAGATGGTTTGGGATAAGTTGGACCACAGAGTGAAAGAAAGGCAGGCAACAATTGCTCAGCATATGTGGGAACTCCTTCAAGACTGTTGAAAAAGCATTCCTCATTAAGCTGATTGAGAGATTGCCAAGAGTTTGCAAAGCTGTCGTCAAGGCAAAGGGTTGCTACTTTGAAGACTCTTCAATATAAAATATTTTGCTTACTACATGATTCCATATGTGTTATTTTATCATTTTGATGCCTTCACTATTATTCTACAATGTAGAAAATAGTAAAATAAAGAAAAATCCTTGAATGAGTAGGTATGTCCAAACTTTTGACTTGTACTGTATCTTAAACAGCAGAGATATGGTGGTTGTTCAAATCTGACCCCATTGTGAAATCTTGACTCCTTGTACGGTAACTTAAAAGCTGCCTTAAATTTAAACTATAAAGAGGTTGGCAATGCTATTGTGATAGCCTACTGTCTGCTGCCTCCAGACATGTCCCTGCACTTCTCCTCTGAATCCCTTCCCAGTTATTGGATTGTCAACCTCCTTGGAACACAGAATTAGATCAAGATCCCATGTAGATGATACATAGAAAATCCCCTCACATGTAATGGTTTGGTTCCGCTGTTCTGCAATGGCATTTATTCAATCCAACAGGGCCATTCTGCCACAGAGGATTTGGTTTATCCTGTTCTGATGCACTGTCATCGCTAGCTACTGAGACCTCGCCTCATTCATGCTCTGTTTACTGCTGAAAGATTATGACAGATTTTGTGAAGGCACTAACTCAGGCTTCTTCCTGTTATAAAAGTAGTGAATTCTGGGAAACCGAATGAGGGGCTGATATGGATAGAACTTCTTCCAGTAAGTTCCCTGTCGTGTTTTGTGGACATCGGGCGAGATGCCAGATTTTGTGAATAATTTTCAAACTGTTCCTGAATCAAAGGGATTCATTGGAGACCTTATTAAGTGACATGAAACAGTTTCAGGCTGGTGCTGGACTAGAGTCTGTGCTTAAAATAGACGATGAAAAGGTATCTTTAATGTGTGAATTATTTGTGATTTGGCTTAGTGGCTATTACATATTTACCAGCTGGCATTTCTGTGACATTTCATTTGTCAGCATTACATCATTTGATTGATTGTGTAATGCCTCATTTCTTGTTTAATATCTAAATAGTAGATGTTGAGAACAATTTATTAATTAACACTACATAAAGTTACCATCACCCACCACCGGATAAACAACTATTTTCTTATGAGGGTCATATATCAGAGAAGACCATATCCAAAAGCAATTTGCGGGGCCTAATATGATTAAAGATGTGAAAAGAGAGCCTTTAGAGAGATGTAATAACAGACAATTCACTTACACAAGAAAGGCATGTAAAATATTTTGCTTGGCTTTTGGTCTGCCCTTCCAAGAAAAAGAGAAAAATGTTGCAAATCCCCAAAACATGAATGTAGACATAATTACTATAGATGTACGCTTAAACAAAGTCAAAATATTTGAATAAGTGTCATGTTCGTCGTATGAATCGGACCAAGGCGCAGCGTGGTATGCGTACATTCTTTAATAATTTAAGAATGAACACTGAACAAACTAACCAAAATAACAAAACGTGAAGCTATACAAAAGAGTGCTGACAGGCAACTACACATAGACAAGAACCCACAAACACCAAAGGGGAAATGGCTACCTAAATATGATCCCCAATCAGAGACAACGATAAACAGCTGCCTCTGATTGGGAACCATATCAGGCCACCATAAACATACAAATACCTAGACCTACAAAACCCTAGACATACAAAAACCCTAGACAATACAAAACCCCTAGACAATACAAAACCCCTAGACAATACAAAAACTAGCGTAATCCACCCTAGTCACACCCTGACCTAACCAAAATATAAAGAAAACAGAGATATCTCAGGTCAGGGCGTGACAATAAGTGGCAATTATAATAGATACAAATCTTGTGAAATCCTTCTAAACCTTCTAATTTGCTATACAGCATTGTTTGTTTGATGTTCACCAGAGAAGCACAATGTTCTAGTAAGAAAATAACAATCACTGTCCTTCGTTTCATTGACTCTACTTTGATTGGAAAATGACAGACAGCAGATGTGCCTCATGGGTCATCAATGACATCATAGTTGTGTAAGGAGCTCTTGTAAAGGCACAGGCTAAGTGATCGGATTCACAAATCACGCCGACCAAAGCAAAGCAGGCTGCAAATGAGCCTGACTATTCTCCTAAGTTCTCTGAAGGAACTGTAATGACGTTATCTTACAGCAGACTTGTGTCTGATCGGTAACAATGAAACTGGCACTTGAAGTTTTGTGACTCATTCCTGACGTTGGCACCGTTAGCTTGAGCTCTACAATTGTCAACAAACAAAGCACATCTGTCAAACCACTCCCTGAAGGGACACATTTGTACATTTTCGAGTATGGTCACAGTTGCCTGGCACCCACCTCCATGGTGACTAATATGGTGAGGTGATTTATTGAGAAAACAGCCTCTGTGCTTAACGACAACACTGCTCAAAAACAAATAGGCTTTTATCTGCAGATGCTACGTGAGTAGGCTCCACATCGCCCAGCTCCGTATACATTATTAACTCAAATTAAGATGTGCTCGCCAGACTTGCGGTAAGTGCTTGACCCTGTCTTGCTGGAGGCGGCCATCTCGTTGTGCTGCATTAGGGAGCCCAATTGATCCTGTCTGCTACTTAAATAAGGCCATCTCTGGACTAATGCACAGCCGCAATGTTAACATGGTGGAGTTGAGTCTCTTCGCTGTGACCCTCATTAACGCTCCCCTAACACCCCTAACACTGATGAGCTTCTCTCTCTTTCTCCCTCTCACTCTATACCCCGTTGACACTTTTAAAGCTAACTTTCTGTCTCACCCTCGATCTCTCTATTTATCTCTTGTTCTTGTTCTTGTTCGTCTTGTTCTTCTCGTTCTCGTTCTCGTTCTCGTTCTTGTTCCCCACTCTCTCTCATAGTCAGTGGGGCTGCTGTTGGTGAGACCACTAAAGTATTTCAGAGCGTAGTCAGTGCCATTAAAACCATTGAAACCCTTAATGAGCCTTTTCTACTCTATCAATTAGTCTGACCAGTCTCTTTCGTATGGAGGTGTCTATACGGCTCATGGGTGGTTTGTGCTTGTTGCTATAGGAAGTTATTTAAAAGAGTCTCTCCATGCTAATCATAGACCAAATGCACATTATGGCCAAATTCATCAATATTACTTATTTACTTCCAACTGTAACGGCAACTATATCCCCATAACCATAAGTGGACCTAACAAACCTCTGCTAGCTGTTGGATCAGGTGTTGGGGATAGTGTTCCTAACTAGCTCCAGTAGTTAGGCTATGATCATACTTCTGGAAGAGAATATTGTACACCAACACACTCATATAACTCCTAGTCAAGAAGATTGATCATCTGTTCAGCATATCTACAGTACATCTTGCACTGGGCATGTGTTTGTCAGCAGCCTTGTTTTCTTACATATTCAGGCCGTGGCATCTATCGCTAGCATCAGCAATTGCTGTCTTGAGCCAATGACTGGATTGATTGTTTGAGGCACAGCATAACCTTCCGTAAACAGTATGCAGTCAGTGTGGGAAAAGACAATTGTGTAATGATTCAACCTGGTATTGTAGGGTAACTTAAAAGTACATGATATATTTTAGCATGTATATCAAAACATGCTAATTATTTGCTCTATCCATTGGTCTTGCTGTACTGGAAGCTTTTGGTAGCAAACTAATTGGAACAAGTCGGAATGGTGCCAGACATCTAAAGATTACCTAGCAAGCAATAAACCTTATCTATTCAATGCAAACTGGATTACAAAGCCCAGAAAATACCTCAGTGTAGCTTATCATGCAAACATTGTGCAGATCTCAGCAATTGATTTGAATAGCGTGTCGCCCATCCAGACTGAGGCAGACGTCAATAGCTGAGAGGGGGGAAGTAATTAAAATGGGTAATCCCTGATGAGACGGCATAATGATTCCTGCCCACCGCCTATTTCAAGACTCCACTACAGAGTGCTGTATGATTACACCAGTCAAAGGCGAAACCTTATTATATACAAGGGGTGCGGAGAGCTAGATATTGCTTGAAATGTTCTTTGGTAATGTTATTATGTGCTCCTCTATCATTTCACCACGCATTCATATATCTCTCCATCTTGTATTGGGACTTCTTTGTATTGATTCATCGTCCGGGAGAAGAGGCACTGTGGCAGGATTGTCAGGACAGTTTCAGTTTTGATTTGGGGTTGATATCAATGTTCAGCACAGTAATATGTCTGTAGTCTGGCGCTGTGGTTTCCATGGTGAGATGGTTGTTTCCATGGTGAGACTAGTTTATTAAATGGAGGAGATACAGCAAGTCTTGTAAGTGCTCTCACAGCTTATCATGAGCCTCTTAACAGTAGTCTCGAGACTACTTTCCTTGTTGATTTTCAGAAGCAGCAAAAGTTAAATGCTAGACCTATCTGGGTCATGTTTATGAGAGAAGAGATTGACCGAGAATTGGCTGCCACAAAGTTGGCTGCACAGATGGTAAGTACTATTGAATCACTGCAGAACAGGTGACAAACTGTCTGTCTGCAAGTACATCTGGTAAAGACCTTGCAATACTGACAATAAAACATACTGTACCTTAAGCAGCAAGGCTATATGAACAATTCCATTATTCCTAATGTACATGCAACTTATTAGCATATTTGTGTAATAATTCAGTACTTCCCGATAACTGTGGCAATTCTAGAAGTAAGAATGCCGTTAGCATTCATTGGCATGTCAACAAATGTAATTGTACAGTTTATGATCAGTAACTGATCAACTTTGTTATGTTTGTTCCTTATATAATGACAAACCGGGGCGTAGGTTTAACTACATTTTAATGAACATATACTTCAGCTACAAAACTCCATGTTTAGCCATGCAAGGCATTCTTTAACCATCCCCCCGCCCGCATAGCCTGCTGGGTAACGTAGTCTAAATGTTATTAACGCATAACAACACATCTTCTTTCCTTTAAAAGAAAACTACTTTTCTATGTAACTACACACGTCACATCACATTTGTTTACTCAACCTGCATAACATGCAATTTTCAATAACACACATTTCTTTCCCCCATTTTTTTTCAACTAAATATAGTCTGTCCAACAATACTCTATTGTGGCTCTATTTCTTTTCACATTAACAAAACATTCAGTCCAGGTGCCCCTTTTTTGTATTTTTTTAGCAGTTCTCAATAAGCCTTTCAGGGGCTCTGACAGTCCTTTTTGGTCGTTCTGCTGAAGTGCTTCCTGAAACAGTTGGACAGCGTTCATTGTCAGCCTTGGTGTTCTGACTGAATTGTCCATTTCTAAAGGCATTTGATGCTTCAGCAGTATCCTCCTGATGATCCTCATTCCCTTGAGTGAATGGCTGTAGCCTTAGATCCACTCTGTTTCGTCTCAGTTGTGATCCATGCTCTGTTTGGATCTCATAGGATCGCGGTGCAACTTCTCTCTGCACACACCCTTGCTGCATCCAGGTTCCTGTAGTGATGTCTCGGAGTCGTACATGATTTCCAGGCTTCAGTTCAGGTAAGTGTCTTGCACTTTTGTCGTGGCGCTGTTTTTGTTTGTCTTTCTGTTTTTCCTTCGCGAGTTTGACTTTGTGAGCACCTCTGGGTGTTAGCAAGTCCTCATGGATGGGTAGGTTGGTTCTGATGCGACGTCCCATCAACATTTGTGCAGGTGAAAGTCCGTTCTGCAGCGGTGCGCTGCGGTAGATCATCAGATTTTTTAGGAAATCCTCCTTTCCACTGTGTGCCTTTTTCATCAGACCTTTGACAATTTTGTAGTAGGGTCTGTTGGGTACTGGATGAGGCATTAGCGGCTCTGCTTGCTGCTTTGGCCTGTAGGTCAAACACAGTTCACATGAAGCAGTGGTCTGGCTGATTTCCTGGTTCATTCTTGGCCAGTACATTACTTCTCGTGCTCGTCGTTTGCATTTTTCCTCACCCAAGTGGCCCTCGTGTATTTTCTGTAGCATTTCTTTGCGTAGTGTCATGGGAATGACAATCTTGTTGCCTTTGAACACTATGCCATCCACAACGGTGAGCTCTGCTCTGCACATCCAGTAATCCTGTATTCTCCTTGGACAGTTGTTTTTCTGTGCAGGCCATCCTATCAGTGTTGTTTCTTTCAACTCTGTCATTGTTTGGTCTGCTGCGGTCTCTCTTTTGATCTGCTCCATTCTCTCAGAAGACACAGGAAGTGATGCTACGATCATGTCGATGTAGGCCTGAATCTCAGTGTTTTTCTGTGTGTCGAAGCTCTCCTTCTTGTCGACGCTCGAGAAAGAGTGTCGGCAGCGAACATGAACCTTCCCGAGGTATAGATCATCTTCACATCATACTTTTGCAGTCTGATCAACATTCTCTGGATTCTCATTGGACAATCATTCAGTGGCTTAGACATGATTGCCATCAATGGTTTGTGGTCGGTTTCTACTTCGAAGTATCGTCCGTAGACGTATTGGTGAAACCTTTTGCAAGCGTATGTGCTTGCCAGTAGTTCTTTCTCTATTTCTGCATACCTTGTCTCTGCGCCTGTCAAGGCTCTGGACGTATAAGCGACGGGTTGCCATGTGTCGTCATGCTGTTGCAGAAGAACTGCTCCCAGGCCAAACTGTGACGCGTCTGCAGAAATCCTTGTGCTTTTCTCTGGATCATAGAACCTGAGCACTGGCTCTTCTGTGATTGTCTTCTTTAGGTTTTTGAAGCCGTTTTCCTGTTCATGGGACCATTCCCATTCATTTTTCTGTTCCAGAAGACATCTGAGTGGAGCGGACTGTGCTGACAGTTGAGGTATGAACTTTGCAAGGTAGGTGATCATGCCCATGAAGCGTCTCACGTGGTCCTTGTTCTTCGGGCGCTCCATGTTGTTGATGGCTGATGTTTTCCTCGGGTCTGGTTTGACGCCGTCCTCTGAAAGTACATCTCCCACGAATGTAAGTGTTTTCACACCAAACTCGCATTTGTCCTTGTTTAGTTTTAGGCTGACTTTCCGTGTCAGGTCCAGCACTTGTCTCACTCTCGCATCGTGTTCTTCTTTTGTGGATCCCCAGACGATGATGTCATCCATCATAGTCTCCACTCCTGGAATGTGCTCGAAGATCATGTGGATTGTCTTGTGGTAGACCTCTGGCGCTGAGAGAATCCCATATGGTAGACGAAGAAATCTGTACCTGCCCTCAGGTGTGTTGAATATGCATAGCCTTGAGCTTGCATCATCTAGCTGGTGATCATCAGCCATTACCTAGCTGATAATGTGTAGGAGGAAAAGCTGAGGTACGTTAAAACAGCAATGAGGTATGCAATGCATTGTGTTTAATGAAATCAAACAATCAAGTGTGACTTCACATTGTTTTGGTGTGAAGCAATGACCTTCTTAAGAGCCGTTAGGTTTTGGAAGGCTGCCTTATTTTCATGGCAACTCTGCCAGTCACAAGCCATTGACCGTTAGTACTGGAGATAAAACTCTGCTCCTGATTGGTTTGACCTCTGTTGAGGTCACAGGATTTACACTACCGTTCAAAGGTTTTGGGTCACTTAGAAATGTCTTTCTTTTTGAAAAAAAGCTAATTTTTTGTCCATTAAAATAACATCAAATTGATCAGAAATAGAGTGTAGACATTGTTAATGTTGTACGTGACTATTGCAGCTGGAAACGGCTGATTTTTAATGGATAATCTACATAGGCGTACAGAGGCCCATTATCAGCAACCATCACTCCTGTGTTGCAATGGCACGTTGTGTTAGCTAATCCAAGTTTATAATTTTAAAAGTCTAATTGATCATTAGAAAACCCTTTTGAAATTATGTTAGCACAGCTGAAAACTGTTGTTCTGA